>NW_004444028.1:7251902-7294973 GCF_000243295.1 Trichechus manatus latirostris | reverse complement strand
CTCCAGCCTCAGCTTCCCTGTAATTATTTACTGAGCTGATACCTCTCCATGCCTACAGCTTACCTGGAAGCTGAGCCCATCCATGCTCCAGCCTCGGCTTCCCTGTAATTATTACTGAGGTGATACTTCTCCATGCCCACAGCTGACCTAGAAGCTGAGCCCATCCATGCTTCAGCCTCGGCTTCCCTGTAATTATTACTGAGCTGATACTTCTCCATGCCCACAGCTGACCTAGAAGCTGGGCCCGTCCATGCCCCAGCCTCGGCTTCCCTGTAATTATTTACTGAGCTGATACCGCTCCATGCCCACAGCTGACCTAGAAGCTGTCTGAGCCCGTCCGTGCCCCAGCCTTAGCTTCCTGCTGGCTGCCCACACCGCCTCTCTGGCTGGTGCTGCCTCCCGGTCAGCCCCCCACACACATCCGCTCAGTCCTGTCCTCAGCCCACATTGCAGCCACAATATGTCACGTTAGTGAGTCTGATCCAGAGGAGGAGTCAGATTTTATTTCTGGTGGTGGCATCACCGGGAGCTTGCATGGCTTCTGGCTGTAGCTATTAGGCAGAAACTAACGCAGACAATTCAAGCACTCTGCATTTTTCTGTCTGTCTGAGAGCTGCACTTGCCCTCACCTCCCTTTTCCTACCAAGCTTCACTGTTACTATTAAATTTTGCCTCAAATGGATGCTCTTTGATTCTGAGGAGAGTCAGACCCATCAGGTACCTTACGTGCCTTGGTTCCCAGTGTTTCTTTAATAAAGCTTGGGCGCTTGTGAAATACACAGAGGGAAATGTCCATTGCAGTGATGCCCAGCTCCCTGCCCAGCAGGACTCTAAACCCCACCCCACCTCCAGGCTGCATATTTAGCCTTATCTTAAGCTATAGGGCAAATTCCAGTCCTATTTGGGGCAATTTGAGATACCTAGACCAGTAACAGTTTGCCTGCTAACCAAAACGTAGGCAGTTCGAATCCACCAGGCACTCCTTGGAAACCCTACAGGCCCGTTCTACTCTGTCCGACAGGGTCTCTGTGAGTCAGAATCGCCGTGACAGCAACAGGTTAGACCAGTAACCGAAGGCCTGGTTGAGGCTCCGTGGTTGAGAGCTCAGGTTGCTAATTGAAAGGTCGGCAGTTTGAATCCACCAGCTGCTCACTTGGAAACCCTTCGTTATGAGTTGGCATCGACTCGACGGTGGTAGATTTTGTTTTTTTAAACCAGTAACTAAGGTCCCTTGTGGCACAAACGTTTAATCGCTCAACTACTACTCAAAAGGTTGGTGGTTTGAGACACACACAGAGGCACCTCAGGAGACAGGCCTGGCAATCTGCTTCCAAGAGTCCACAGCCTTGAAAAGCCTATGGAGCGGTCCTACTCTGCACCCACGGGGTCTGAACGCCCAGATGCTATGGCTGAGTTAGGGTCTTGTTACCAAGCCTCACCTGGGTCTCCCATGCCAGCCTCCCAAGGGCATGGGGGCAGTTACCCTGTGTCCTTCTCAGTCACTGTCACAGGGGCCGTGGCAGGTGCTTTTGGCGCAGCAGAGAGGAGAGGATCCAACCTGGAGTTTCGGCTCAGCTCCGACCTCGGATGGTAACCAAGGGGCATCACCCATCCCTTAGAAGGAAGAGGGCCTGCAAGGCTGACCCCAAGCCCACCAGCTGCTGGGACGTCCTGCCTCCTGCCAGCCTCTGGGCTGCCTTCTGAATTAGGTTAAGCTTAGTCAGCAGAGATGGACATCGGTGATGGAGTCAGAGAAAGCGAGACTCCCTTCCCCCACTGCGCCTCAGTTTTCTCATTTGTACAATGAAGAGCGTGGATCTGTTGATCTCCAGTTTTATTTCTGGTTCTGTGAACTCACAGAAGGCCTAGCCCCCAGCCGAGACAAGATAATAATATTATGTAAAAGAGTATGTTGTGTACCAGACAAGATAATAATATTGTCTGAATTTGCGTGTTTTGAGAAACAGATATTTGCAAAAGTGCTCCTTAAAGCAGTGAAGGCTTCTGTTGATGATATTATTGCTATAATTGTCACAATTATCATGTCCTGTCCCTGGTTGTTAGTTATTCTTCCTTGTTAGTTAATTCCCCTATCACTGTTACATGTTGCAACCCTACATTCCCTTACGTTGTCACAACATTCCACCCTCCACCCTCACAATCATTGCCAACTTTCGTACCCCTGTCTCGGTATTGATCCTAACTATCACTGTTAACTCGATTGAAACTGAAAGGTCACAGTTAAGAGAGGTGTTTGTTTCTCTATCCTTGATTGATTCATTCAATAGGCCTCTATTAAGTACCTACTATGTGCTGGGCGGAACCCTGGTGGTGCAGTGGTTAAGAGCTCAGATGCTAACCAAAATGTCGGCAGTTCGAATCCACCAGCTGCTCCTTGGAAACTCTATGGGGCAGTTCTCCTCTGTCCTGTGGGGTCGCTGTGAGTCGGAACCAACTCAATGGTAACAAGTTTGGTTTTTTGAGTATATACTGGGTGTCGGGTTCCCGGGGTGGCACAAACAATTAACAAGCTCAGCTGCTAACCAAAAGGTTGGAGGTTCAATTCCACCCAGAGGTGCCTCGGCAGAAAGGCCTGGTGATCTATTTCCAAAAATCTGCCATTGAAAACCCTACGGATCCCAGTTCTTCTCCGACACACATGGGGTCACCATGAGTCGGAAGTGGTTATGTTCTGGGCAGTATGTTAAGCTCTGGGATACAAAGTAGAAAGACAGTCCTTTTCTTTAAGTGGAGGCAACGTAATGAAACAAGTTACAATGCCTGTGATAAATGTTGTGATAACAGGAAGCATAGTCTGTTCCATAGAAGGGACCAGATTCCTCAATGCTGTCTCCCTTCTCTCTCCCACTCCATAGTATGGGGCTTGGGAACAGAGCCTGTGGCAAAATTGCCGAATACACTCTTCTTGGCTTCTCCAACGGCTTATCCAACAAGGTCCCTTTGAATAAAACCTTCGAACAAAATTATTCTCCCTTTTCATTCCTGGGAACGAACTGTAAAGAAATCATACAATAGAAGCAAAGAGCTGCATGTTTGAAGATGTCCATTGTAGTGTTATCAAAATAAACCCAAACCCATTGCCGTCAAATAGATTTCGACTCAGAGTGACCCCATAGGACAGAGTAGAACTGTCCCATAGGGTTTCCAAGAAGCGGCTAGTGGATTCGAACTGCTGACCTTTTGGTTAGCAGCCAAACACTTAACCACTGTGCCACCAGGGCTCCTCATTATCAAAATAGGGGGGAATTTAAAAAAAATACTAGATGTAACAGACATATCTAAAACTGATGGAGTAGTTGACAAAATATGGCACATCTACCAAGGAACATCACGAAGCAAACAGAACTGTATAATGGCTTACAGAGAGCACAGAACCTGGGGTCAGACTTTCTAATGTCACATCTCTGGCAAACTAGTTAATGAGGCTAGCTAATAACTGTCACTATCTCACAGCATTGTTGTGGGGATCAAATAAGATAATACAGAGAAGGCACTTAGTGAGCGCCTGGAATAGTGCTCAGAAAACATTGGCCACTACGGTTATCATGGAGCCCTGGCGGTGCAGCGGCTAAGAGCTTGACTGCTCACCAAAAGGTTGGTAGTTCAAATCCACCAGCCACTCCTTGGAAACCCTGTGGTGCAGTTCTACTCTGTCCTATAGGGTTACTATGAGTAGGAATCGACTCAACAGCAAGAATTTTTTGTTTTTGTTTTTACTGTTATCGTCATTAATGTGAAGCCAAGGAAAAGGTTAATGGGGTCAATCTAATAAAACCTGGCAAATGTTCCTAGTATAGCCTTAAAAAAAAAAAAAAAGAATACAAATTCTGAGCCTATGAAAAATATACATGAAGAACTTAAATGGTTGTATTGATAGCGTCCACCACCCGTCTGTCGGTTTGTGGTACTGCAGGGGCTTGCGTGTTGCTCTGATGCTGGAGTCTATGCCACCAGTATTTCAAACCCCAATAAGGTTACACATTGTGGACAGGTTTTAGTGGAGCTTCCAGACTAAGACAGACTAGGAGAAAGGCCTGGCAATCTACTTCCAAAAATTAGCCAATAGAATCTGATGGATCACAACAGTGTCGTCTGACACAGTGCCGGAAGATGCACCCCCTGCGACGGAAGGCACTACGCAATAACCACAGCAATGGATTCAAAATTACCAACAATCGTGAACGCGGAGCAGGACCAGGCCACGTTTCATTCTGTTGTACGTGGTGGCACTGGGAGTCGGAGCTGACTTAGACAGCAACTAACAATAACAATTAATAGCACGATGGTATTATGAACAATATTTTAACGAAATACTGATTTTAATCTTTTTGCAAATTTCTCTTTAATAAAAAAGTGAAAAGGGGACTATAAAAATGAAATTAAAAATAAAAATGTAAGGGACCACTAGAAGTAACTGTATGTTAAGAAATTTGAAAATCATCAAAAACGAATTTCCCTAGGATTCATGTCTACCGAGTCAATGAGCCTAAATCACCTTCCGTTTGTGGAGCAACTTCTTCCATTAACAAATAAAATTCTAACCCATCTCAATATCCGGTAATAACGTGCTGATGGACGTTGGTTCCAAGCTGCAGGTCAGTGTCGTTGAGACTGGCAGGAGATGAAAGATCAAAACAGATCACAAAGAAGGAAAGAACAAGTCATATACTAAATATTGATGTATAAGAGTTTATTTTGTGTGTATAATGTTAACCCAAATATGCAAAAGTGTGTATAAATGGACACAGGTATATGTATTGGTTTTCTAGGATTGCTGTAACAAAATACCACAGAGAGGGTGGCTTTAAAAAACAGAAATGGATTGTCTCACAGTTTTGGAGGCTGGAAGTTCAAAAGAGGGTATTGGTGTGTTGACTCCTCCTGAGGGCTCTGAGAGAAAACCTGTTCCACTCCTCTTTCCTAGCTTCTGGCAGCTCCAGGCATTCCTTGGCTTGCAGCTGTGACATCACATGGTTTCTTCGTCTGTCTCCCTATCTCTGCATCTTCTCTTTTATAAGCACCCCAGTCATACAGGACTAGGACCCATACCCTACTCCATACCCTACTGGTAACATAACATACCCTACTGGTAACATCTTCAAAGATCCTACTTCCAAACAGGGTCACATTCACAGGTACAGGGGCTAGGATTTCAACATATCTTTACGAGGAACGCAATTCAATCCAGAACAATACACTATAAATATAGATATAAAGGAATAAAGAATTGGAAAAGAATATGTATATACCGGAGCTCTGGTGGTGCAGTGGTAAAGGGCTTGGCTGCTAACCAAAAGGTCAGCGGTTCAAATCCACCAGCCGCTCCTTGGAAACACTCACAAATACCAAAATGCTAACAGTAGCTATCTTTGGGTTGGAAGATCATAGATAATGATATCCAAAGTCTTCTTTATGCTTTCTAAAGCTTTCTACAGATGTCATGTAATACTTTTTAAAATTGCTGGAGGTTGGGGAAGGACTTTAAAAAAAAACTAACTAGTTTCTTCTTTTTAAAACAAGAGATAATTAATGAGAAAATAACAGAAAGCACAGCCCAGTCATGTCACAAATGACCTAGCACCTGTGATTGTTTATTCCAAAAAGTCCCTGAGTTGGGAACTAAAAACACAAAGAGTCAGGGGCTGAAATTGGGGAGGCAAAGCGTCCCACAAGCGGGGTTGTGAGCACAGGAGTTGGGGAGTGCTCAGAGGGAGGGGAGGTTGGCTCCAGGCTCTTCCTTAGGGGTGGGGGTTGCATGCAAAGGAGGTGCTGGTCCAAGAACCAAGCTTCGAAGCCTTTGTGGGAAGTGCTGCTTGTGGACTGAGAGGGTTGTTTTAAAGGTTTGGGGTAGGAACCAGGTTTGGTTCAATCCAAAAAGTAAGCAGCTGTGTCCACCCTAAATCTCATCAGCCTATGAAGCTGGCTTTTCACTCCCAGAGCTGGAGCCTGATTTCTGGTCGTTCGAACGTTGCCTTCCATGTTCACCCAGTTCCCGCCAAAGAATTCTGTGTGCCCAGGTAGGTCCTGATTCGAGTGCTTCTTGAGCCGAGAGTACCTTTCCACCAGACTTCCTGTACTTCCAAAACTGGACAGGACTTTGGGGATAGTTTAGCCAAATGCCTTCATGGGTACAAGACACGGTGCTCCTTTCAGAGATGAGGAAGCGGGGACCCAGGGGAACGAGATGATTTTCCTAAGGTGACTTGAGTTACAGCAGGGATTGGACCCGGACCCAGGCGCCCGCTCTCTTCCTACGTGTGTGTGTGTTTTTCGGGGGGGGGTTGTTGTTGTTGTTGTTTTCCCATCATCCCGCGTTGCTCCCTGTTAAACCAGAAGGACTCCTTGTTGACTAGGATAAATCAGTGCAATATTATGCCCTATCATATAATACCAAATTAAAAAAACCCATTGCCAGTAAGTCGATTCTGACTCATAGCCACTCTACAGGGCAGAGCAGAACTGTCCCATAGGGTTTCCAAGGAGTGGCTGGTGGATTCGAACTGCCGACCTTTTGGATGGCAGCTGAGCTCTTAACCACTGCGCCACCAGGGCTCCTGTCATATGATACTTATCACTGTATCCTCACAAAATAATACTTACCTTTATGTCTTAACTGAATAATGCTTACCATTTGGTTAAGAGCTCAGCTGCTAACCAAAAGGTTGGCAGTTGGAATCCACTGGCCGCTCCTTGGAAACCCTATGGGGCAGTTCTACTCTGTCCTAGAGGGTCTCTATGAGTCGGAATTGACTCGATGGCAAGGAGTTTGGTTTTGGTTTTTTATGTGCTCTTTCTATAAGCTGTCATTTAATTCTCATAATAGGAAGGTATTATCAGACTCTATTTTCAGATGAGGAAGCCAAGCATCAAAACAGTTACATAAACCATCCAACATCACCCTGTGAGTGGTGGCAGAGCTGGGATCTCAACCCTGTCCGTTTGAATCCAAAGTTACGTTCTTGACTCTCCATAAAGATATACCAGTGCTGCTGGCCTTCCTCAAAGCTTCTGTCTTTGGTGAAATTATCTTTATTTCAAGTAAAATGGTAAAATTTAAGCATTAAAAAAAAAAAACTCATTGCCATCGAGTCAATTCCAACTCATAGCGACGCTATAGGATGGAGTAGAACTGCCCCATAGGGTTTCCAAAGAGCAGCTGGTGGATTTGAACTGCAGACCTTTAGGTTAGCAGCCATAGCTCGCTGTAGCTCTTAATCACTGCACCACCAGGGCTTCAAATTTAAGCATAGAGACATTAAATTAGAACTAAATTCCTAAACTGTATTAATTCTAGGCACCCCCATAGAGTTACTAGGGTAAAAGTTTTGTGAGAACCATAAAGGAGAAATCTTAGATACTTCCTGTGTTTGCTTGTTTAATTTTCCATTAATGTGGTGATCTTCAAAAGCCTTGTATTACCAAACATCAGCGCTGGTGTTTGGATTAATAAATAAAAAGCAAGGTGCCCTCCAATTCCTTACTAGTCTTTGGGACAAAGATCACTCAGAGTTCAACCTGAAAAGCATCTAAATTTAGAGATTTGCTGCTGGAGCAAAACTTTCACGTACCAGTAATAGAATCAGGCAGTCTTCTCAAAGTATGTCAGGCATGTGTTTGCAATGCTGTCACTGCAGGGCCAAGAGGCTCTGTCCCTGTGTGCTGGTGAGCTGGGAGGCCACAATCTGTCCTAGACCCGTCACAGAGTGATCCGGGATGGGAATCAAAGGAGACGGTATGACAGTGAATGCAGGTGCTATAGCTTTAATCAAACTAGTCAGGCAAGGGTTTTTTAAACACTTTTTTAATATTTGAAAAATATACAGATGCACATGATTCAGAGAAAAAAAGTTCAAAAGGTTACTGAGCAAAACCTAAGTCTCCCTGAGCCCCTGACTCCTACCCCCTGAGTCCCCGACTCAGAGGCAACCATGGTTCAATCTGTCACGTGGCCTTTGAGTGTGGATATTTTAAGAGTAGAGGCAGATGGTTTTCCTACATCTGCTCAGCAATCTCTCTCTCTTTTGTTTTAATCTTATAAATGCCCACTGGGAAGAGATGAGAGAAGTTAGAAGATAGGGCCCTGGTTGGGTTTTTAGAAAGACTGGGTTTGCCTTGCAGGTTTCAAGATCACTTGATTTCTTCAAGCTTGCTTTTCAAATCTATGTAGTAGAAGTTATATGTTCCTTTACTCTTCCTTTCTTTCCTTCTTCACCCCTATTCTTGAAGCAAAGGACAAAGCATAAAGGATATGGTTAGAATTGATGGGAGAAGGGATAATAATGATAATGAGAGCAATTATAGTTTTTTTGAGCACTTACTATGTTCCAGGCTATCTATCTATCTACCTGTTTATCTATCTTATCTATCTCTGTATCTATCTCTCTACAATTAGTCCCTGACTTATGACGCATTCAAGTTACAACGAACCACACTTACAACCATCTGTTTTGTATTTTTTTGTACATCTTATCATTAGTGTTATGTGCTACATACAATGTTAAAATATATCTGTAAGTTTATATGTAATGTTTCCAACCCCCAAAGACAAATAAAGATTGGATTTATAAAGACACTGATAATAAAAGGCAATAATAATGAAAACTAAAAAAAAGGAATGAGTTATTTGACTTACGTCAGAACTGACTTATGATGTTGTCATCAGAATGGAACCCTGTTGTAAGTTGGGGACCACCTGTATGTCATTTAATCCTCATAACAATCCTAAAAGATAGGTATTTTTATCCCCATTTTATGGATGAGGAAACTGACGCTAAGAAAAACTAAGTAATTTACTTAAGGGCACATGGCTATTAAGCAAAGCTAAATTTTAAACCTGGACACTTCAACTCTAAAGGCCCACTGGAAACACTTAGATTTTACTTAAGTTTGTATAGGGAGACAGAAGACATGGCTATCAAAGCATTTGACTTATACACCCTCTCCTCACTTATCAACATGGTTAGGTTTCAAAGACCAAGTCATTATGCGAAATTGGCATTTTATGAAAATGGAGGATGACTACATCATTATATAACTGCCAAATTACATCATTACATAACTGCCAAAACACTGATAATCATGGCCTAGCCAAGTTGACATATAACCTTAATCATCACAGCCAGTGTTACTCTCTTGCCTCCCACCTCGGTGTTCGTTACTGCCAGATGTATGTTATTAATGCACAAAATAGTCAAATAGTAGGTTTTTTACTCTTGTCGTAAATGCACAATGTTGGATGACGGGGAGAGTTATACTAAGTGAGGATAAGGTGTACAAAACCAAAAAAACCAAACCCATTGCCATCAAGTCAGAGTAGTCAGAGTAGAACTGCCCCCATAGGGTTTCCAAGGAGCAGCTGGTGGATTCAAACTGCTGACCTTTTGATTAGCAGCCGACCTCTTAACCACTGAAAAATGACGTAGCACAAATTAGGATGGTCCCTGGACTATCAGCTCAAGATCCAAGGAAGAATGTGGAAGCTGCCCTGAGCTCTTCATCAAAGTTTTTGGTGGGATGCTTTTAGAGAATACTTCAGACAGTGTCCTGGGTGGTGCGAACAGTTAAGCGCTGGGCTACTAACCAAAAGGTTGGCAGTTCAAACCCACCCAGAGGTGCCTCAGAAGGCCTAGCAATCTGCATCCAAAAGGTCCCAGCCATGAAAATCCTATGAAGCTGTTCTACTCTGAAACACATGGGTTGCCACAAGTTGGAATCAGCTTGATGGCAACTGGTTTGGTCAGACAGAGCATCTGATGAGCATAGAACCAGTTGAGCTTACTAGCATAAGAATTCTCAGAATGGAGATTTTTGAGACTCCAACCTCAACAGACACCATTTCTTAAGAAATTGGATGGGGTCTTTCAAGAACGAGAGAGGACATCTGCTGCAAATATTCTTGGACAGTTCCAGCCCCATCCCCTTCATATCTGCTAGTCATCTAGTGCTGCTCTAACAGAAATACCACAAGTGGATGGCCTTAACAAACAGAAATTTATTCTCTCACAGTTTAGGAGGTCTGAATTCAGGGTGCCAGCTCCCAGGGGAGGCTTTCTCTCTCTGTTGGCTCTGGAGGAAGGTCCTTGTCATCAATCTTTTCCTGGTCTAGGAGCTTCTCAGTACAAGGACCCTGGGTCCAAAGGACATACTCCACTCCCAGTTCTTCTTGCTTGGTGGTAATGAGGTCTTTCTCTCTGCTTGCTTCTCTCTTTTATATATCAAAAGAGATTAACTCAAGATACTACCTAATCATGTAGATTTTGTCCTGCCTCATTAACATAACTGCCTCTAACCCTGCCTCATTAATATCACAGAGGTTAGGATTTACAACACATAGGATAATTACATCAGATCACAAAATGGAGGACAACCACACAATACTGGGAATCATGGCCTAGCCACGTTGACACACATTTTTGGGAGACACAATTCAGTCCATAACACCTGCTAAAGGATTCCTGGGAGGGCTGCTCATCAAGCAGTTAAGGTGACCACAGGTGGACAAGATCAACACTGGCATGTGGAAGGAGAGTGGTGCCAGGGGACAACAGAGGAAGATCGAGTTGTGGCTAGAACATGCCTCTTAGATGTCATGGGGTGACAGGCCTTGGAAGCAAGAAACTGGAGATGAAGTCAAAGTCAGCAGGAGCCAGCATCAGTAACTCTATATGGACTCACAGCCACCTGTAGGGCAAACTGCTGAAAAGTGCTGAGAACGGGAATATGGCCATTTCTAGGACTGGCTTGAGCTTATGTCCCAATGTCCCTCTCTATACATTCTTATGTAAGAAGGTTTTGCAGCAAGTCATGGAACAAGGTGCTATGGGTACCCCTGGGAGCAACAGGCCTATCTAGGGCAGTCAGGGCAGGGGTACTTTATGACAAAACGTATCCAAAAAATCAGGATTCTTCTGAAACCAGAGAGGCCACCTGAATTCTTACTGTTAGGGAATTAATTAAGGAAAAAGTAAGAGAGGTGAAATCAGACATCCTGGGGGAAGAAGAATGAAGAGTGGAGCTGGGGCTGCGGAACATGCAGGAAGGTTTCAGATATGCCTCAGTCCCCTGAAGCTGGAGCCCAGTAGGTGAGCTCCCCATGGTGATGACCAGTCACCTTTGTTTACATCTGTGACAAGACTGGTCACAAACAGGATCCTGAGGACACCAAGACACCAACCGCCTGGCACCACTTCAACTTCAACCTGTGGAGGACAGTTTCAGGAACAAACCAAGGAGCGCCCTCCCCTCCTCCATGAGGTGTAAAGGCCCATCTCCTGCTTCAGTTGTGGTGAGGAAGGACACCTTGTGGCAGGCTGCACCCCTGAGGGAGAAAGCTCAGTGGGAGGAGGGGAGGAGCTCACCTTCCAGGGGGCAGAAGACTTACTTCTTTTCCCAGATCTCACAATGGAAACTTTTCCAGCTACGTCTTTCCTTGTTGAAACCTGTTGTTGTTGTGTGCTGTCGAGTCCATTCCAACTCATAGCGACCCCACAGGACAGAGTAGAACTGCCGCAGAGGGTTTCCAAAACTGTAATCTTTATGGAAGCAGACTGCCATGTCTTTTTCCTTTGGAGTAGCTGGTGGGTTCGAACCATCAACTTTTCGGTTAGCAGCTGAGTGCTTAACCACTGCGCCACCAGGGCTCCTACTCAAGAGAAAACCAAAACACAAAAGAAACTCGTTCCGGCTCCTGGTGACTCTATAGGACAGGGTAGAACTGCCCCATAGGGTTTCCAAGGTTGTAATCTTTACTGAGGCCACATCTTTCTCCCACTGTTGAAAGCTAATGCTGCAATATTTGACTTCAAACTTTGACTGGCCTAGTGGGGCCGTGACTATCTGGGCAGGGGTAGGACTGGGGCCCTGCAAGGCTAACTCAAACCTTTTCTGGTATCTAAATAGCCAGGGAGAGCCAGCCCTCTGCATCCAAAATGGGCTTTGGAGACGAGTCACATCCAACCTCACCAGCGAAGAAGTGAGGCTGGCAGTGGGCTTCAAGGCTGCAGAGACTCAGCTGCCGCAAGCAAACAGCGTACTGTGTTTACACCACCCTTCACTCACCACTCTGAGGGGTTATTGCATAACAGACTCGCTGAGACGTTAAATATGTCCACGGAGGAATACGTGGGGGGTGGGGGGCAGCAGTAACGTTATTTACGATACACTTTGTTTTCTGAAAAGTGGAAGCCTCTTGTTTGAAGGGTGATGAGCGTGAAAATCCAAAGTAGAGAAAAGGAGACAGGGGTTTGTGGCTGGGAAGAAGGTGGTAGAGAGCATGGAAAAGGAGGAAACCCCAGATGTGGGTGGAGAGAGGCCCAGAGAGAGCGTGGCTGGTGGAAAATGTGGAGGAGCTGGTACTGAGAGGGGAGCTTAGGGGAAGGAGCAGAGATGTTTAAAGGGGACTGTTACGGAGTTCTGCAGTGTGAGATGCCATGTAATTCTCTCTGCCTGAAACCTTCAGTAAGGTCTCCACTCAGCAATGCTTTTAAACTTGGATTGGTTGCAGGGGAGGGGCTCACTGTGCTGAGCCGGCAGCTCGTCGAAGGACCTGGGCACGAATAGAAACACAGTGGAAAGTCGCATTCTAAAGGACTTAGGGGTGTGCAAGTGTCTTGGTCATCTAGTGCTGCTATAACAGAAATACCACAAGTGGATGGCTTTAACAAAGACACGTTTATTCTCTCACAGTCCAGCAGGCTAGAAGCCCGAATTCAATGTGCTGGCTCCAGGGGGAGGCTTTGTCTCTCTGTCGGCTCTGGAGGAAGGTCCTTGTTATCAGTCTTCCCTTGGTCTAGGAGCATCTCAGCGCAGGAACCTCAGGTCCAAAGGACGTGCTGTTTCCGGGTGCTGCTTTCTTGATGGTATGAGGTTCCCCTGTCTCTCTGCTCGCTTCTCTCTTTTATATCTCAAAAGAGACTGGCTTAAGACACTATCTAGTCTTGTAGATCTCATCAATATAACTGCCGCTAATCCATCTTATTACATCATAGTGATAGAATTTACAACACATAGGAAAATCACATCAGATGGTAAAATGATAGATAGTCATACAATACTAGGAATCATGACCTAGCCAAGTTGACAGATATTTTGGGGGGACACAATTCAACCCATGACAGCAAGGTTTCCCAGCGGGTGGAGGAGAGAAAATTAGAGAAGGCCTCAGAGGAGAGGTAGCCTTAAAGGATAACCAGAATTTCTACTACAGTTGGGGGCAGGGAGACTCCAAGTGCTGAAGCCAAGAACAGACAGGGAGGTCTGAAAGTGTCTGTTATGTTTAAGGAGGTGATTCCCTATGTCCCGGCCATTGGGCGCACGTGGAAGGAGAGCAGGCTGGAGGGAAAAAAGAATGGCTGGAGGAACTATGGGTTCTTGGCCACCTTCACACCTTAGGGACTGTCATGGATGCTCTGGAGAGCAAAACAAGGACTGACATGTGGGATTTGCGAGAAGACAAAATATAACCAAAATCAAACCCACTGCCGTCGTGTCAATTCTGACTCATAGCGACCCTATAGGACAGAGTAGAACTGCCCCATAGGGTTTCCAAGGCTGTCAATCTTTACAGAACCAGACTGCCACATCTCTCTCCCACAGAGCGGCTGGTGGATTCGAACCACCGACCTTCCAGTTAGAAGCCAAGCACTTTAACCACTGTGTCACCAGGGCTCCTTAGACAGAGTACAGCACAGTATAAAACCACTTGCCACTGAGTTGATTCTGACTCATGGCAACCCCATGTATGTCAGAGTAGATCTGTGCTCCACAGGGTTTTCAATGGCTGCATTTTCAGAAGATCACCAGGCCTTTTTTCTGAGGTGCCTCTGGGTGGACATGAACTTCCAATCTTTCTGTTTGCAGATGAGCACATTAACTATTTGTACCACCCACGGGCTCCATAGCACAATATACTGCATCCCTAAAAGGAAAAGAAATAGGTCTGAAGGTCCTCTGGCTCCCCCCAATCCAAGTGTCTGTCTCCTTCAAATGACCAAGCCAAACTGGATTGGACATACTACACAAAATAAATCACATTATGGGTCAATTTCATTCAATTGCAGCAGATGCCCTCTGAATTTGGGAGCTCTGCTTCTGTTCCAGCCCTAACTGAGGAAAAGGCTGCTACTCGGCCATGCTCACTGATTGTGGGGTAGGCGTAGCTCCCAGGGCCCTCCACCAATGCTGCAGCCACCCATGTCCTGGCTGCCTGAGGAGGCTTCTGCCTGTGTGCCAGGGCTGCCTGTGTCCGGAGTGGCCTGCCCACAGATCTTCTCCCTGCCTCCCAAAGTTGTCACTAATCATCCTGCCTCTCCCCACCCCCAGGGTCTGAAGATCCCATCATGCATGTGAGCCCGAGGGGCTAGCGGTGCTTGTTTTTCCTCTCAGGTCCCCTTAACCCCAAGAAACAGAGCTCACTCCATCAGTTAATAGATATTTACTAAGCACCTACTAGTTGCACTAGAACACAAATACGAGTGAAGCATGATCTCCGGCCTCAGGGATCTCAGGGCACTCAGCTGGAAAAGGCATGTGAACCAACATGGACAGTTAGTGTGGTAACCGCTGGAAAATAGGTGAGGACAGGCTGCTGTGGGGGGCAGGGGGAAGACGCTTAGCCCCAGGGAAATGGGAGCGGGGAGGGCCTCCTTCCACAAGCTGACTCTTGGAAGGAAGAGCAGGAGCTAGCCTGGTGAATGGGGTGAAGGGGAGGAAGGGGAAGAAGAGGAAAAGGAAACAGGACATGGATGGAAATGGCCCAGAGACCGACAGAGCAGAAGAGTCCTTCGGGCAACTGTGTGTGATTCATTGAGCCTGGTGTTCAGACTCCAGAGGTAGACCCCAGAGTGCATCAAGAATGACCTGCCAGGAAGTCAGGACTTTATGAAGACAATGAGGACCCACTGGGTGCCTAGCTGCCTGCTTTTACTTAGTCTTGTGTACCTGAGCACTTACCCAGGCACCTCCTCTCCCTGAGTCACCGTCAGCAAAGTACAAGTCACAAAGGCACACTGCAACCTCGTGCGGGGTGCACTGAGCCCCAGGCATACTCTTATTCTGTCTCTTGCATCACCTAATTAGCCCAGTATAAATGTACTAGGAGCCCTGGTGGCGCAGTGGTTAACTGCTCGGCTGCTAACCAAAAGGTCGGCTGTTCGAATCCACTAGCCGCTCCTTGGAAACCCTATGGGGTAGTTCTATTCTGTCCTACAGGGTCGCTATGAGTTGGAATTCGACTCATTGGCAGTGGGTTGTTTAAACCGTTGGCCCCGCCTGGAGTGCCTTTCCCTTTCCATTTAACCAAAGACCCTCAACCAGATGGATTGACACCGTGGCTGCAACAATGGGCTCGAGCATAACAACGATTGTGAGGATGGCCCAGGGCCGGGCAGTGTTTCGTTCTGTTGTATACAGGGTCGCTATGAGCCTGAACCAACTAGACAGCACCTAACAACAGCAAGCCTTTATTTTAAGGAGACCCGGTGGTGCAGTGGTTAAGCGCTCGGCTGCTAACCTAAAGGTCAGCAGTTCGAACCCACCAGCTGCTCCGCAGGAGAACGATGTGGCGGTCCGCTCCTGTAAAGATTACAGCCTTGTAAACCTTATGGGGCAGTTCTACTCTGTCCTACAGGGTCGCTATGTGTCAACTCTATATGGCAACAGGTTTTTAAAAATGTACAAAGAACACTGAGGTATGAGGTCAAGATCTTCCCTTGAGCCCTAAATTCTCACTCCATTGACACACAGACAGGAGGACTTATAACCTCCTGGGCTATACCATATTGGAGGAGTACATGCATAAAGGGAAACAGGTGAAGGTCAAGCTAAAGTGTGACAACATCCAGGTTAGCAGTGGCTATTCAAAACTGGAATGACCAAGTCCAAAAACTCTGTCTTAAGGAAAGCTCTGTCAAGGAAAACTGGAACTCAAAGAGGGCTAATTAACAAGCCCCGAGTGCTCATAAGTAAGGGCACCACTGAGGGCAGAGCAGGTGGACCCACTCAGCAATTACCCCCCGAGGAGGCAGGGAGGCAGTCACATTGAATTCCTGTATTGTTTGAAATTTTTAACAAAAGGCAAGAGATGCTTTGGTAATTTTTTTTCTAATCTAAATATATTACCTTAAAGCTGCAGGCTTTTTGGATAACAAGCAACACTGCTGCAAATGCCAGAAGGGAAACAAGCTTCATGACCCAACCGCAGTAAGAAAAAAGACTTTGGCTCTATTCAACCACACCAGTACCCAGTATCCTTGGAAAAATGGACAACTCTTGGGATGTGTAAATAAATGACAGAAATGCTGAGCAAAGAATAACTTCAAGTAATGCATAAACCAAAAACTGTTGCCGTAGAGTCTGACTCATGACGACCCCGTGTGGTACAGAACAGAACTGCTCCACAGGGTTTTGTTGGCGGTAATCTTTACGGAAGCAGATTGCCGCTAGGCGCGTTCAAATCGCCAATCTTTAGGTCAGTAGCTGAGCACAGACTGTTTGTTCCATCCAGGGACGCACAGGGAACAAAAAACTAAAATAATAATAATCACCAGACAAACTCTGATACTGGCCAGAAAGCTCATTTTGCATTTCACGCCACTTTGGCTCGTGAGTATGGGGAGATGATGAAGGGGATCTACCAAAGGTTAGTTTCCCTCACTACATAGGGTCGCTATCGACTGGACGACAATGGGTTTGGTTTACATTGTTAATTATAAAAATAAAAACAAAATAATAACTATAATGTCCCTTGGCAGAATCTTATCTGCTTTGGAAAATAGAGACTTGCAACTTTACCCTATTTGCATGTAAGTTGAAAACGAAAAGATAACCTAGGATTTGATACAATTGACATTAATAGATTTACCCTAGCGAGAAAGGTGACCAGGGTTCTAGTCCTTCCAGCCCCCAGGGCTTCAGTTTTCCCGACTGTATATCAAAAGGTCAAATAAAAAGATCTCTAAGCCTCCTTTGGAGCTCTAAGGTTCTGCAGGTTTTTGGTAATGTGCTTTTTGCCTTGGGGCTTGCCTGGGGATTTGAGAGCAAAAAACACACGACTCAGGTTTCTCATTAGGCTCCTAACGCAAGATAGATTTCCTTATCCTGTCTCTACCTAAAGCTCAGGGTTTCCGAATCAGCAGCCCTTGGATTGAGACTCCTCACGCCAACACCCGACACTCACTCTATAGCTGGAAACCCCCGGTGGTTAGGGCAGCGGCCCCGAAAGTGGGAACTACATCTCCCAGGGTGCCCCGGGGCGTGAGAACTACTTGTCCCAGCGTGCCCCAGGACGAGGGCGGCCGCCAGGATTGGCTGGGGGTCGCAGACGTGCAGTGTTTTGGCTGGGACGGTCACGTGTTTGCTTTGTTGCGAGCAGCGGCAGAGACTGGTGGCTTGAGGAAACGCCGGCGCTGTAGGGTGCGCTGCGCCGCCAGCCACTGAGGGACTGTGGGGGCCACCGCCACTGGCCGCTTTCAGCCTTCACCTAGAGGTACCGGGGGATGACAGCTCCGGGACCGGCCGAAAGGCGAGGAACCGGCCAGACTGGGGACCCCAGGCGCGGAGGGACGGCCGAGGGGACCCGGGGTGTCCGCGAGAGGGAAGCCAGCGGTTGCCGGCCTCTCGGAGAAAGACCAGGGGTCTGAGGAGAGCTTGCGGCTGGCGCTGCAGGCCCTTCTGAGGCGAGGGTTTCCGGCCTGAGCTGTGGTGTCCAGCCCCGGCTCGGGGGCGATCGTCCTGTAGGGAAGGCACCCCCGGCTCCTGGCACTAGCGCTCCAGAGCCGCGAGGGAGGGCCGCCGGGGCCGGGGGTGGCAGGTTAGGGTCCCCCCGCCGCCTCGGGAACCGGGGCGCCTTGGGGAGGGCCTGGGGAGTCTGGTAGCCCTCGGGTCTTGTCTGTTGCAGATGGGCTTGGAGCGGGTGCTGTTTTTTGTTTTGTTTTTCTTTAATCTACGAAAGCCCTGGATGCGAAGGTTTCGGGGGGCGGCCGTTGGTCCTGCTGGGGAGGACTGACCGGGTCCAGGTGGGGTCCCCAGGGCTACGGGCCCGAGAAACCCCGTTCGGGCGATTGCGAAATGCGCCGGGCACCGTCACCTGACCGTTACCCCCGCCCTCCGCGAGCCTTTGTTTACCACGGAGCACGACGGAGCCCGCGCCGGGAAGCGGGCCCTGGAGCGACCGTCCCCCGGGAGCTGGGGCGGGCCCGGCAGCGGGCGTGCCGCCGGCGGAGTCCCGCCTCACGTCCCCACCGGCCCGCCACTCCGGGGCTCGGTTTCTTAATTTTTACTTCCTAACGGGCCCGGCTCCGAGTCCTGGAATGTTAGCGCGGCCGGGATTGGGCGCCTGCGCGGCTCGTGGGCGGGACGACGGGGCGAGTTGCGCGTTTTTATTGGCAGATGTCGTGTCACTAGGTGGATCTGCCCCGGCAGCTTTTCCCCGCCCCCATGAAGGTGATCTGGAGGACGCGCGGGGGCGCGCTCCCGACTCTTGCAGCTGTGGCCCGACGGGGGCGGGAGCGCGCGCTCCTGCCTCTGCAGCTGCGGCCCGAGGGGAGCCGGGGTGCAGGGATGCGCGCTCCCGTCCCGAAGGTCGCGGTGAGAGCTGGCTCTGGCCCAAAGCGGGGAGCGGGGAGACGCGGCCGGCTCAGGGCGCCAGGGTGGCCGCTCCGGCTTCTGCCCGAGCCTGCAGGCAGTTCTGCGCACGCAGGGGAGAGGCACCGGGCCGCCCTCCGAGTCTGGATCGTTAGCTTTCTTTAACTGGTGTCTCCTTTTCTCCCTGGCCGGTGCGAAGGAAGGCCTCACTCCCCATGCACATTTGTTCTTGTCCCTTCTGCAAACAAGGTTTAGATGGTTAACTCTGGACTGTAAAGCCACAATTCAGGGTGCCTCACAGTCAGCCCGGAGGCAGGGACTGTTAACAGTTAATTCTAGTGGATTTTAATGACTAATCACTTGCCCAGTGAGCAGGTTTTTTTAAAAAAATCAGGTCTTAGTGTTTGCAGCTGTGGACTCTTAGGTCCACCAGGGGTTGGTTTTCATTACTAAAAAACAAGACCCGTTGCCGTCAAGTGGATTCGACTCATAGGGACGCTGTAGGACAGAACTGCCCTATTAGGGTTTCCAAGGCTGTAATCTTAGGAAGGCGATTGCCACGTGTTTCTCCCAGGGAGCGCTGGAGCAGCTGGTGGGTTCGAGGACCTTTTGGTTAGCAGCAGAGTGCTTAACCGTTGCGCCACCAGGGCTTCTTTGGTTTTCATTAGGTAGGTAAAATAGATTTAAAATTTGCCTGTTGTCGATTAAGATTTAAAGTTAGACTGCTGCTTTTGAGGTTAGTTTGAAGATGCCCCTCTAAGATTCTCACATGTCCCGACCAAGATGAATTTCGTTTTCCTTGTTTTGGGCATTGTAACTCACACTTATGTGTGATAATTAAAAAATTATTGGTAATTCGAAATTTTTGAAAAGCGAATTGCAAATGTGATGTTTTAAAATTGTAAATTAGGATGACTAATAAAATCTGCAAGAACAGTCGTTTTAGCCATAATGTGTTGAAGACGTGATTTTGCTAATCTCTTGATAATCTCTTTATCAGGTATTCGGGTTTTATCAGGAGTCCTTGTGGCGCAGTGGTTAAGAGTTTGGCTGCTAACCAAAAGGTCAGCAGTTCGAATCCACCAGCCGCTCCTTGGAAAACCTATAGGGTCGCTAGGAGTGGGAATCGACGGCAGTGGGTTTGGTGGGTTCAGTTTTATCAGGGTTTTTTTTTTTCCTGAAAGTGTATAAGAATTAAGTTTTTATGTGAGGAAGATTGATCTCCCCTGGGTGAAGCAGGTACTGAATATGAATAGTTCTCATTGGTTATTCTTTCTTAATATATTTTTAAAATTAAAATGGAGATGGCTACCCCATTTCTAGATGCGTTAGCAGTCAGCATGAGCGGCCCCTGTGATCCTGAACTGCCTTATGGCTCCAGGTATCTAACGAGAAGTACAAGATGCAGACCTTTAACCTTTCTAAAAATAAAGCCATTGCTGAATAAAGGTCTGCTTTTCCCGACAACAAAGCCTGAGACTGAGTCTTTAAACAGGAAGAAGAAATAATATTCTGAGCTAAGATTGACTATCAGCTTTAACTTAAACTTTCCTGGCTTTTGTCCAAGTTGTGAAAACCTTCATACTTTTTCAGTAAACTTTTTTTTTAACTTCCTTGTTTTTCTGCCATTTCCTTAAAACCCAAAGGTCAAGCCTGTGAAAAATAAATACTATTTATCAAATAAGTGACTGCAGTTATTTTTGTATATATTTTTCTTTTACATAGAAATTCGAGACATCCTTTTTCAATAAATATTTAGGTATGGATTGTATAATGAAAAATGTAAAACATCCTCACAAGAATACATTTGACAAATACATTTCCTATGATTCTATTTCTGTTGTGACTGAAACAACTAAAGAGAATGCTGGCCACTTGACAACTGTTAACATCTTAAAAGTCCTTTGTCCTCTTAAGAATGCAAAAGCCAAACGAATTTTATTTGAAGAGTTTGTCGCTGTAGCTAAATTCATCACACAGTGGCTGTAATTTTTCAGCATTTGACACATCTCGAAGACTACAAAAATTGATGTTTTAAAAGGGATTAGGCTTTACCAATGGTTTCTAAAAGTTACTTCTGTAAATAATTGTGTCACTTCTAAGGTAAGTAGAAATCATTGCCTTAAAATGCCTTTATATACAGAGAGGTCATCTAGAATACTGACTCTCTGGGACTTGAACAAATTTGAGAGCCAGTGTTCTAGATGACTTCTTTGTGTATAAAAGCACTTTAAGGCAGTGAGTTTTACTTACCTTACCCATTGCCGCTGAGTCAATTCCGACTCATAGCGATCCTGTAGGACCGAGTAGAACTGTCCCACAGGGTTTCCAAGGAGCAGCTGGTGGATTCGAACTGCCGATCTTTTGGTTAGCAGTCGATTGCTTAACCACTTACCTTAGAGGCGACACAAATTATTTACAGAAAGAACTTTTAGAAACCATTGGGTAAAGCCTAATCCTTTTAGAAACATCAATTTTTATAGTCTTTAAGATGTGTCAGATACTAAAAAATTACAGCCACTGGGTGATGAATTTAGGCAAAGTGACAAACTCTTGGTTAGTCTTATTTTCTGGTGTGGTGTTCTCCACTCAAGGTTAAATTTGAGAAAATGGAGCACTGTAGAGCATAGTATATGGCTGCTCACTAGTGCAAGTTGTAGAGAGCATGCTAGTCAGAACGTTGTTGGTTTTCTTTGCTTTCTGGTATTTAATCTTTAGAAGCCCCTCATTGATCTATACTGTTTTGGATTGGATTGGATTTGGGATTGGGTTGTATCATAATCTCTTTGTATTGGATTCCTGCATTCTAAAGAAAGAATAAGCTTGGTTGCAGTACAGTTATGCTGTAGATCAATTCTTATATTATACGTCTGCTTTGGTCTTTGTACCCTGGTCTCTGTTCCTTGCCCTTACCTTTTGGTTGATAAGTATTACCTAAAAACCCTGCAAAAAATGCCGAAGTGAGTTGCCTTGCCCTTCTACTTCTTGAAGTATATTCTAGACCAGATCATCATGAGATTCTATTCCAATTTGCCCTTAAATCTTTTTTTTTTTCCTTAGTAATAATTTGAATTTATTTTAGTATCAATCTTGGAATTCTTGTTTGGTTCTAATCATAGTCAGCCATACTGCACAGAGTCTGAAATTGAATCTGAATCCAGTATTTGTGACCATAGTCAGGCACAGAATTAAAAAAACAGTTGCCATTGATTCCGACTCATGGCAGCCCCATGTGTGTCAGAGTAGAATTGTGCTCCATATGCTCCATAGGATTTTCAGTGGCTTGATTTTTCAGTAGTAGATTACCAGGCCTTTCTTCCAAGGCACCTCCGGGTGGACTCCAACCGCCAAGCTTTCGATTAGCAGCCAGACACACACATTAACCATTTGTACCACCCAGAGACAGGTACAGAACAGGCTCTCCATAAATGCTTCTTGAATTAACCTGAGTCCCTTCATTGGCTCAGGATCGTTTTGCCATTGGGAAGAATCACTTGGCCAAGATTAGCAATCTCCTAATTAGACCAAGTCAAAATATTCTTTATCAAGAGTATACAAGTTAGACTGACTTCTGAAAGTAAGGAAACATGAAAGATGACGTTCACCTCACGATCATAGCACAATCTGGGTGTGGAGATGTGTGTGTACATACGTGTGTTTGTGTACATACTTGGTTTTGGGGGTCAACTTTGAATTTGTGTGAACTTGTTAAGTTCTCCTTATAGATATCTGGGCCAGAAACCAGAACCACTTGTGTTTAAATATGATTGCTATTCTGTGCACAGATCAGGGTTCTGGTATTTTAAGCATTCCTCTTCTTACCTTCTACCAAAAAAAAAAAAAAAAAAGTAGTGGTGCTGAATTAGTTGGTTTCTGCAGGCATTAAGTCTATAAAGTTCAACAAAGCAGAAGAAATTTATGTTTATAAAAGATAAATAATTATTTGATAGCTTGGAGATTCTAAAAAGATAATCTAAATAACTAAGGATTTTTTAAAAAATGGATTGTTTTTCTAAGCTACCTAGAATGCTTGAGAATTCCTCAAATTGATTCCATAGTTATATAATACATTGTGACTAAACTGCTTATTACTTTGGGTAATATTGATAGACCAACTCTTAGAATTATTTAATGGCCCCAAACTTGGATGAAACATCAATTACTAGAACCTCTTCAAATAGCCAATGCAGAATTATCTCAGGGTGTGGATTTTCTCTTCTCAGTGCCACCATTAGCGTGCTGTTGCCACGAATATTTGTTTACTCATCTTTCACTCAAGAAATCTTAACTGTAGGATAAAATTGCCAAGGATGTTTATAAATAAGGAACTGAATTTGTATGTAAAATGGCATAAAATTATTAATTTGCTTTAAGGAAGTGTTATTCAGTACTGATTTTATATGCCAAAGTGACCTTCTAGTCAGAAAGTGGGATGTACTAAAAACCATTTTCAGCTTGTTAATAAATGGTGCCAATTGTACATGAACTGATTACTCTAGTATCTGATGTATATGTTGCTGTTCTCCATTTATTTTAGGTGTGGAAATTAAAAGAACAAAAATACTTTGGCTGGGGCTTTGATCAAGCAAATGCTAAAAAGGTATTATATTTATATTTACCAACTAAGCATTGTTATTAGAGAACTTAAACCATTTCCCTTTAAAGCAGGGGTCAGAGTAATAAGGAACAAGTTTTATCTGTAAAGATCATAGAGAAAGGCAATGTCACAGTCATTTCAGTTACCAAATAAAGTGTTCATCCACTCCTTTCTGCTCCTGCCTGATATCATCAGTCCCTACTCTGCATTTTTCTCTGGTCTTCTTTTGTTAGTTGAAATGTCTCATTATCCATTATTTATTGAGCAAATTCTCTGGGTTAGACACTAGAAACGCCAGACTAGGTTATTATCATCACTCATGTTTGTGGTACGTAGACCAAAAACATGTAATTTTAAATCTACTTAGCAGTTAGAAACTAGGCCGACAGCAGTTATGAGTTCTGCAGTTGGAAATAAATGCCAGAGTACTCTTAACTAGCAGAGTATTTCCGTTGAGAAAGGTCATTCCTTTCAAGTGAGAGTATAGCTCCAAGAATAAAGCTTTTGAAGAAACGAGGGAGAGAAAGAAGGGGATACTCGTTTTTCTAGCCAAATCTTGTGAGTTTGGCAGTCATTGACACGTCAGTCTTACCACACTGCATCCAATAACTTACCTAGATCCCACTGTCAATCTTTATATTTCTTTTCGAACGAACATTTTCCTGCTTGCTTTATCCAGAGATGACTAGTTAGTTGCTTACTTTCTCCTGATGAAAATAATCATGCTTTGATAGTTGCAGATTTTTTAGAAAAATTTATTCTGTAATCTTATGTTTTATTTGCTTGATTGTGTATAAATTCACTTCAACGTAGATTATAATGTCTTGACCTTATAAACTTCACATTTTTAAGCATTACCAATTAAAATAAAATACTTTTGTTTGTGCAAAATGGGAAATCAATTATATTAATACTTAACTCACACAATATGCTAACCCCAAATTTATCTAACAAATACTAGGTATAGTAAGATTATTGGACACAAAGCAGATACCCTTTCATATATGTTTTCCTACTTGTCCATTTTAGCTAAAAGGGAGATTCTTAGTTCTTGCAATATGTTATTTTGTTTTGCATTCTGAACATACTTGCATTTAAATATTGAAAAACTGGAAATTTATGCAGGCCGAAGTTTCAAGATTTTTGTTGTAATGCCAGTAATTACATCACTAGTCAAAATCACAATAGTTTATGAATTTTTAAAACCTGAAATGCAATAAGAATTTGAATTAGGTAAGCTTTCTTGAAGAGTAAGTTCTTGATTTGTGAAGCTGATTTATGGCTAATTTAACTATAATTTTAATCTAGTTTAGTGAAGCTTTAAAATTAAAATATGAACTGTAATCTGCCTCTTACAGTTTGTTTATTATAATTGAAATATTCCTTTTTTTTCTTTGATAACTGATATCACATGCCTTGAACTTTTTGCAGTTTCAACAACAACAAAAAGTTGACATCCAGGCCCAGTAGTGATCTATCTTGTTATGGGAGTTTCTGTGTATAGACCTGTTAAAGAGATAACTTCAAATTAAAAACATAGTTCATACACGTGCTACTGCTTATGTATCGGAGCTTGGAATTTGGAAGTGGTTATATTCATCATAAATGGATTTTTTAATTTTAACTTGTGTGTGTGTGCGTGCCGGCACGCATGCACATGCATGCACGTCCAACCATAATCTAAGAAGTTGGAAGGCCTGTAAGGAAGCAAACATGAACTCTCTAAGTAATCAGAAAAATGTTAAAAAGAAAATGAGAAGAACCCCTCCTTTCCTTAGTGATAATTTTTTAAAGCTAATGATAAAATATTTTAAACTCAAACATATTTTTATTCATTCAGGTGTTGAAATTAACAAGATACTTCCAACTCTGTAGTGCGTATGGGAATTAGGATATCTGAGTCATTGGGGTATTTGAACAGGAGCCCTCGTGGGGCAGTGGCTAAAGCGCTCAGCTGCTAACCGAAAGGTCAGTGGTTCAAACTCGCCAGCCACTCCACAGGAGAAAAATGTGGCAGTCATTTCCGTAAAGATTTACAGCCTTGGAAACCCTGTGGGGCAGTTCTGTTCTGTCCAGTAGGGTTACTATGAGGCAGAATTGACTTGACAGCAGTGGGTTTGGTTTTTGGGGGGTATTTGAGAAAAGGGGACACATAAGAATAAACAATGGTATGAAATAGAGAATATATATATAATAGAATGAGCTGCTTCTCGATTTTGATATTACACATTTTCTTTCCTTTTGTGTCACTAAAGGACTTAGAAAATGAGGTGCAATTTAATAGGTGACAAGGTATATAAAAATACAATCTTAAATTAAGATTGTTAACATTGAAGTTTCGATTTGGTTTGTGAGTTGGAGAGTAGGCCGGCATCCCATTTTTGCATGATCTCTGCTATCCTTAGGCTTTCTTCTTTTTGCTGCCATGCTTAGACTTAAACGTCTGACTAGTGAAATATTTCAGAAAGAGGATGAGACCTTTACAAGGGTTGTATATGCGATTTTGAGGGCATGGGATAGTTGAGGGTTACTGTGAGGGCTGTTTAGCCAGTTACACATACATTTTGGATCATGTATCAACTTACGGAGATACAGAAAGAGGGTAGAAGACTTCCTTAAAGTTAAAGGTAGGATTGATGGCTATACCGAGTGCCTCAGTCTATTAGTTACTTATAGTCAGTTCTGAGGTAGCTTTAGGGGTGTTTCTTAATTAGTGAAAGGGAGCAGGGCACAGATACCATGCATTTAAAAAATCTAAACACGAAGTACTACATAATTATAGTGGACATTTTGGGGAAGAATAGAGAAAAACAGAAGGGAACAAAAATATCACTTAACATTTTGGCTTATGTACCTCCTTTTTTTCTGTTCTTGATGCACCGATACATAAAAATTTTGTTTTCTTAGCATGTTTTGTGATCGGCTTTTTTACTTAATATTTGGTTAGTACTTCCCCATATCATTAAACAGTCTACATAGTTTTGCAACCGTGTTCTATCCTGAAGATGTACTGAGGTTTCATCTCTTATTTTAGGGCATTTAGGTTGTTTTAAGTATTTTCTACTAATACTACGTTGAGCAGCTCTGTAGATAAATCGTTCCACGTATTTCTGATTATTTCTTAGGATAGACTGGTAGAAAGGGATTTGATGGTCAAATAATATTCATATGTTTAAAGGTTATTGATAGATATAGGGAAATTCCTCTCTAGCAACACTATATTAAGATAATAACCATTTATATAAGGCTTCTGAATGTAGTCAAATTCTGTGTCTTAGACATTCTGATATAACTGCAGTCAGTAGTATGAAACCCAGCTGTGTAAATGAGAAGGAGCATTATTAGTAATTCACAAAGTAGAATTCGGCTGAGAACCTAAGGAGTACTATTGCAAATTACCCATAATGTTGTAATTTTGGAAATACAGATTTTTATTTGTCAATTTTGATTAAAATGAGATAGTGCTCTAGGATACTGTATGGGGTGTATTAATCGTGATTTTGTTGTGTTTATATCAAAAATCAAATTCTTTAATTTGAATACTGAATTTTTTACAATTTGAAAATGTGTTCTTTTTTTACTTTTAGCAACATAAGGAAGATCCTTAACAGTCATTTCTCAACAATTATATAGTCAACTAATGTAACAATGGTACTAATATTGGGACGCAGACTAAACAGAGAGGATCTTGGAGTGCGTGACTCCCCAGCAACTAAGCGTAAAGTTTTTGAAATGGACCCTAAATCTCTGACAGGTCGTGAGTTTTTTGACTTCTCTTCAGGATCATCCCATGCTGAAAACATACTTCAGATATTCAATGAATTCCGAGATAGCCGCTTGTTCACAGATGTTATCATTTGTGTGGAAGGAAGAGAATTTCCTTGCCATCGTGCCGTTCTATCAGCCTGTAGTAGCTACTTCAGAGCTATGTTTTGTAATGACCACAGGGAAAGTCGAGAAATGTTGGTTGAGATCAATGGTATTTTAGCTGAAGCTATGGAGTGTTTTTTGCAGTATGTTTATACTGGAAAGGTGAAGATCACTACAGAGAACGTACAGTATCTCTTTGAAACATCAAGCCTCTTTCAGATTAGTGTTCTCCGTGATGCATGTGCCAAGTTCTTGGAGGAGCAACTTGATCCTTGTAATTGCTTAGGAATCCAGCGTTTTGCTGATACCCATTCACTCAAAACACTCTTCACAAAATGCAAGAATTTTGCTTTGCAGACTTTTGAAGATGTATCCCAACATGAAGAATTTCTTGAGCTTGGCAAAGATGAACTCATTGATTATATCTGTAGCGATGAACTTGTTATCGGTAAAGAGGAGATGGTTTTTGAAGCCGTCATGCGTTGGGTATACCGTGCTGTTGATCTGAGAAGACCACTGTTACATGAGCTCCTGACACATGTGAGACTCCCTCTGTTGCATCCCAACTACTTTGTTCAAACAGTTGAGGTGGACCAATTGATCCAGAATTCTCCTGAGTGTTACCAGTTGTTACATGAAGCAAGACGGTATCACATACTTGGGAATGAAATGATGTCCCCAAGGACTAGGCCACGCAGGTGAGAAGACTGTTTACTAATACAATTTAGTTAAGAAAAGTTTTTGTTTTTAAAATATATTTAAACTTCCTGAATGTAAACTGAGTGTAGTCATTTGTATGTGTAGTCTACATGTGGCTTTATATAATTTAAGAATTGTTTTGGATTATGTAAATCATAAGACTGTCTCTCCCATTGAAGACTAGGTTCATTCAGCAATAGCGTTTTTTGTTATTATTGTTCTGAGCCATCAGAGGAGGTTCACTACTATGCATGTGAAGATATTTCTACCAATTTTTGTTAACCTTTGTAGAGTCACACAACATTCTGCTTTTCTTTCCAGAGGGTCGTTCGGACACAGTGTGGCTAAAGGCTTTGGTAGGCTCTCTTGAGCTACCTCTGCTTGTAAAAAACAGTTAGCACATTCACAGACTGACCTTTATCTAAAGCAGAGAACATGTAATACAGAGGTGAAGTAAATAAGTTGTTATAGATTCAGTTAATTCTTGAGTATAAAACCCAAGCCTCGAATCGTTTTTCATTGCCACAGTTACTATATCCAATGTCAGTCTCAATTTTTTAATCTTTTTTTTCCAGTTATAAAAATTACATCAACATTATAGAGAATTTAGATAATTCATGTTTAGGAAGTAGGAATGCAATTAAATGTTGTACTGTATTTGATATCTTCTTACAGTGGATTCTTCTGTAAGACAGTGTCTTAGGTATCTAGTGCTGCTATAACAGAAGTACCACAAGTGAATGGCTTCAACAAATAGAAGTTTATTTTCTGACAGTCTAGTAGGCTAGAAGTCCAATTTAGGACGTCAGCTCCAGGGGAAGGCTTTCTTTCTCTGTCAGCTCTGGAGGAAAGTCCTTGTAATCCGTCTTCCCCAGTCGAGGAGTTTCTCAGCACAGGGACCCTGGGTCCAAAGGACATGCTGTTCTCCTGGCTCTTGTTTTTCTTGGTATGATGTCCCTGTGTCTCTCTGCTTGCTTCTCTCTTTTCTATATCAAAAGAGATTTGCTCACGACAATCCAATCTTGTAGATTGAGTCCTGCCTCATTAACATAACTGCTGCTAATCCCACCTCATAAACATCATGGAGATAGGATTTACAACCCAGGAAAATCACATCAGATGACAAAATGATGGACAGTCACACAATACTGGAAATCATGGCCCAGCCAAGTTGATACACATATTTTGGGGGGACACAATTCAATCCATGACATTCCACCCTTTGGCCCCCAAAATTCATGTCGTTGCCACATGTAAAACACATTCACCGCATGACATCGTAGCAAAAGTCTTAAATCAACTCCAAGTCCAAAATCCAAAAATTTTTCTTCATCTGTGAAATCTAGACTACAAGTTATCAACTTTCAAAGTACGGTGGTAGAACAGGCCCAAGCTAGACGTTTCCATTACATATAGAAGAAATTGGAGGAGAAGAAGGGATAACAGGTACCAAGCAAGTCAGCAAAACACATTACATTAGCTCTCAAGGCTTTGAAAATAATCCTCTGTTCTCTGAGACCATTTACACAATGACCCTGCCCTCCAGACTGTGTGTATTGGCCACACTCTCCCTGAGTGGAGGCCTCTGGCCTTGAGCTTCAGCTCCACCTTCCAGGCCCACTGGGATGGCAACTCTGCTCCCTCGGCTTTAGGTGCACCGGTCTCCTAGTCCATCTGAGTGGTGACTCCACCCTTAGAAACTCTAGAGGCCATAGCTCCACCCTTTGAGACACCAGAAGCTATGGCCATGCCCTTTGAGACTGAGGCAGCTTGGCTTCCTGTGTTCCTTGTCTCTTCAGCTTCTGCTTCCTGGTTCATTGGTCTCTCAGGTCTCTCCACCTGCATCTGCCCTGCTGGGGTTTAAGTGTTCCAAAGCTTTGTAGCTCCACCTGTAAGTGCCTGGAGGCGCCCCACTCCGCCAGTTCAGCCAGAAGGCACTCAGCTGTCTCGCTCCATGGGTCTATTCCAGCGCTGTATCACGCTGGTCTCCTGGTTCTGCTGTTGCCAGTCCTCTGCTCCTGCTTCTTGCTGTCTGCGTTGTCTCCATTGTAACAGCTCTCCTCATTTCCTTCTGAGTCCTCTATCCATTCACAGTTTCAGACCACCTCCACATTTTAGGTATTTGTTAGAGCAGCATGCCATTCCCAGTGCCAAATTCTGTCTTAGATATATAGTGCTGCTGTAACAGAAATACCACAAGTGAATGGCTTTAACAAAGAGAAATTTACTGTCTCACAGTCGAGTAGGCTAGAAGTCCAATTCAGGACATCAGCTCCAGGGGAAGTCTTTCTCTCTCTGTCGGCTCTGGAGGAACGTCCTTGTCATCAATCTTCCCCAGTCAAGGAGCTTCTCAGCGCAGGGACCCCAGGTCCAAAGGACGCGCTATTCTCCTGGCTCTTGTTTTTTGGTGGTATGAGGTTCCATGTCTGTCTGCTTGCTTCTCTCTTTTATATCTCAAAAGAGATTTGCTCAGGACACAATCCAATCTTGTAGATTGAGTCCTGCCTCATTAACATAACTGTCACTAATCCCATCTCATTAACATCATGAAGGTAAGATTTACAACACATGAAAATCACATCAGATGACAAAATGATGGACAGCACCCAATACTGGGAATCATAGCCTAGCCAAGTTGATACACATATTTTTGGGGGATGCAATTCAACCCATGACAGACAACTATTGATTTTAATTCATAAACTATAGAAAAATAATTTCCATGTATTAATAATGGGAGAAATAATATTAAACATACTTTACTGTGAATAAGATGAAATGACTGTTGGGAGAAACTAATATTTTTCTAACAAAGCTAACTTTATTTTCCCATATCATTTCTTTCCACTTTTCCTATAAATTTACTATAGCATAGCACATTTTTAGTTTACTGTGATTTTGAATATCATTGTTTGGGAATGTGATTAAAATTCAGCATATTGTGAGAGGGCTTTTTAAAAATCTGCACTAGCTTGGATATAGCAAGATTTAAGCTGCTTCCTCATGTAAAATAAGAATGGTGATAAATAGAAATAGAACCTACTTAACAGGGTGTTGCCATTGAAATGATTAAATGCAGACAGTAATCCTTACGTACTCAGCATAATGGCTGATGCATAGAAAGTACTTAATAATTATTAGGTATTATTATTTATATAGTACAGTGTAAGTCTGATTTACTTTAAGAAAACTCCCAGTAGTTGACAGTCTGAAGTTTTTATAAATTAGATATATTATTGGATAACTACTGTTACAAAAAGATTAACGTATTTTATATTAGGGGTAGAGTGCATTTTTTCCTTCAATATCAGCTGACTAGTTAAAAGTAACTTTCATGAGAGAGAAATAGAAAATATTTTTACTGCTCTAGTCTTTTAACCAAGGGTAAAAAACATACAGTTTTTTTCTATAAATATACTGATGATCTTTTTTTAAGTTCTTATCTTTTTAATAACTGTTAAGGGACTTGGGCTGAGCTTGTCAATGTGAGATACCAAGGTTTCTGAGTGTATTAATCAAGAAAGTTAAATAGCTTTGGGGCTATGTGATTATTAGCTCTTCTAAAACTTTTTCCCTCCAGGGGAAAAATCACTCATTTTTCCAAACAGAGTCCCCTTATAACAGAGAAAATGGTCTGGGGTCAAATAGGATTAATAATACCCATCCTGTGTGTCTCATACGATTAGAATAGCAATCAAGGGATATATGTTGTAAAATCAAAGCAAGTCATTTACTGTTTTTTTGTTTTTTTTAATGAAGACGTGACCTCAGTGAAATCAGATTGCAGCCTAAAGGTCCCTTATCACTCCTTTGAATAGATTATTTTCCTGATTTGCTTATTGATTTGATTTACAAAAATTTATTTTATATCCAATTTTTAAAAGAACAAACTCATTTCATGCAATAAAATATATCTGTATCACCTTTCTTTAGGAAGCAAGTAGAAAAAACAACTACTGTTGAATTTGCTAATTATGGTAAAATAGAATGGCAGATAATTCTTTAACGTAGGCATGACATGAGGAATATAAAGAGGAGTCCTTTATTATACAACTCTGCCGTCACCTTCTGTCTCTTATGATTCTATCTCTCACTTATCTGTTACTGCATGCTAGCATTGAATTTCATTATCTGAACACTGTGTATTAATTGTACAGGTTCTCATCTTTCTAAGAAACTCCAAACCTCTTTGAAAGAGGAGTGATGTGTCCCTTCTTCAACTGCAGTTCACTCCTGTGACTTCTGCTCCTGTCACTCTACTGAAACGACTCCCAGTCAGGTCGTCACTGACCTCCTGTTTATCACTTGTTAGCCTCTTTTCGGTCTTTATCCCGTTTGATCTCCTTAAGATTCGACATTATTAATTGCTTCATCCCCCTTGAAACTCTCTCCTCCGTTGGCTTCTGGATTACCATTCTCCTGATGGTGCTCCTGCTTCTCTCCAGCGGCCCCTTTTCAATTTGATGGTTCTTCCTCCTATATCTGGTCTTCGCAATATTGATAATCCCCTTGGTTCTCATCTTTGTCTTGTCTTAGGTGAGCTCATCTATTCTCATGGTTTTAATTACCATGTGTGCTATAGTGACTTATCAAGTCTATATCTCCAGCCCAGCATTTTTCTTTTTCATTCATTCATTCAGCCAGTATCTTTTTGTAGTTTGTATACTTTTTTTTTTTACTTGTGTTTGCATCTTTAAAAATAACATTATCACACTTAAAGTAGGTAATAATAATTCTTTCATATTACCTGATATCCAACCTGTATTCACATTTGTCCAGTCTTTTCCAAACTGTTCTCCAGTGAACCTGGATCCAGTCCAGGACCATACATCACATCTAGTTGTTTTCATTACATCTCTTTTATTCCAAAACAGTTTCTTTTTCATGATTCTGACTTGTTGATAGGCACGTTGTCAAGAAAAATGTTCCTCTTTCTGAATTAGCATGTTTGCTTCCTTATAGTATCATAATGAATTTAGCTGTGTTTCCTGGGAACTGGAATGGCTCCAAAAGCTTGAGTTTGATGGATACTGGTCAAATATTTGTGGCTAGAATTCATCCTAGGTGATGTGTATATCATATTGCATCACCTTAAGAGGCATATGTGTCTGGTTGTCCATCATTAGCAACACAAAGATAAAGTCTAGATAAGGTTGATGACAGTCTGCTCTTCCGCTGTACAGCTAGGGTGTACTCCTCAGGTTAGCAAATATTTCTTGTTTGTCCTGTGCCAGGTATTCTCCTGAGCTCAACCCACACTAGATGCTCTGTATACCTGTATGTATTTTAAATGACAGAGAAGCCCCCAGGACACACGCTATATGTATGCTTTATCCTTCTCAATAGATAGATATAGTTATGTATTTTATGTGTAACTATATCAATAGATATATATATGTAGTAAATATATATATTCTCTCTCTATATATAGATTATATATATAGAGAGAGAATATATATATATGAGACAGATATTACATGGGACTGCAGAGAGAGAGGGGCAAGGGCACAGGTGTGGCAGTGTCCTAGGGAGAGTGTACAGGCCAATAAAAGCGCTGATGATCTATCCTGCTGGTTATAAACCCTTGAGTATGTGGGAAAAACAGTAGAGACCAATCACAGAAGGGGTAAAGTTTCTGAACAATCATTATTTTTTATTATATGTATTACATGACTAAATCTTTGTATGAATATATAATACTGTTTTTAATAAACACCAAGTTTAAGCATCATGATGTGTTAGACTACTGGCTTCAGAAACAGGCCTGGATTAGAGCTTAGAGTTAATTCCATGACCTTGGCAAGAGACTTTAACTTGTCTATGTATCAGTTTCCTCATCTGTAAAATAAGTCTAATACCACCTACCTTGTAGGATTTTTGTAAGTATTGGAAATACGGTATGAAAATATACAAAACCTAATGTATGACACAAAAATCCTTAATAAAAATTATTACTGGTTTCATGAAAAAAAAATCAGAATACATTTTAAATTTATGCTTTATTTTTACAGAATAGGAAATGTGGTTTGAGAGAAATGTTTGACATCAAATGGTTTACTTTAAGCATGGTTTTTTAATAATAAGCTGTGCATCTGTTTCAACATATTAGTTTTTCTTTCAAAGCTTATTTTGTAATGATTGTAATTTAAGAACTGTACTTTGTCATATAAATATTTTATTTTTCAACTATCATTCCGTAATAATAACTGCAAACACCTATGTGCGAGGAACTGTTCTGTGTACTTCTATATATATTGATTGATTGACTGTTCAGAACCACCCTTTACAGATGAGCAAACTACAACTCAGAGAAGTCACTTGTCTAAGGTCACGTAGTTAAGGAAGTGGCAAAGTCAGGACTTAGTACGTGGGTGTTCTGACTTCAGAGTTCGTGCTCCTAAGGATACACATACAGCCTCTCTCTTTACTACCTTCTGAATATTTAAAAGAGACAGTCTGCAAAAATGATAGTAGACAGAACTGCACTAAATGCCCTTCTTTTATCCAGTCCCTTTACTTGTCATCGAGTCAATTCCGACTCAAAACAACACAATAGGACAGAGTAGAACTAGCCCATAGGGATTCCAAGGCTATCAGTCCCCCGAGCACTCCTTATTTCCTGTCTTTCCTTCTCTCTTTCTTCAGCCCTCCCCGAAGCTCCGAACACATTTTGGAAGCTTGTTTCTAAGTTGAAAGTTTAATAGCGTAGAAAACATTTGAAAAAGGAGAAAAGTTCGTATTAACACACATACACACGTTTTGAATCAGGAATACTTTTGAACTGTATGGAGAATCCTCTGGTAACCAACTTCATCAGGGCTTAGGTTTCTGATATATACTTGAGTACCTCTAAGTGTCATTCCTATATGCTAAGTGCTAGGCTTCAAGCCCTTTTCATCTGGAGAAAGTACCTTCTGTGCTGTTGCTGGGCCTCTCTGCCCCAACGTTGTCCCAGTTCATGAATCTGTACTATGGTACTTACTCTTAAGTGTCCCTGACCCTGGTGACTGTGGTGTTTGTTCTTCCAGACCATTGTTTAACAATCTGATTCTGACCTGCAGTACACGTAATTTCCTTTTCTCTCCTCTGCTTTATACCCCACATACTGATTTCTGTATTTCCCATTGCAGCCTGAATACTAGACCTTTGAAACTCCTGATTACTTGGTAGTTTGGTGCTGATATTCCGGATTTTGCATTACAGCTTGATAAATATTATCCTTACTATAACGATACCCTGAAAAGAGTCATTTCCCCTGATGCTAATTTTCGTTTTTGGTAGGAATGGACTGGCTACAAAATGGGGTTCCCCAGTGGAAACATGGGTAGCATTAAACTGGACCAGTGTCTTCCAAAGTGTTCATATCTATGAAAAAAATCGATGTACTTGACCACACTCCCCTGAGCAATGAAGATAACTAAAACAATAATCTCATTATTTTGAGGCTGGAATCAGCAGTTAATTAAATGCTTAACGCCCAATCCTTCCCACTTGTCTAATAATCAGTTACTGTTTATTGAATGTGGGAACCTAATTACAGTAATGAGGACATGAGGACAAGATTCAAGTTTCTGTTAGAAACCAATGAGAAGACTGAGGGAGTTAAGATATTTTCTCTTAAGAAATAATATTTTAAGATTATTTAATCCTTTTTATTTTATAGGTACAGGTACAGTAAAGTGAACTGACTTGCTTTTAATTACAAAGCTAGTTAGTAGCAGGGTCAGGGCTGGAATTCAGGGTTCTGAGTTCCTACTTCAGTCCCTTTAAGAATGATATTCTACTGTATTATAAGATGCATGGTTTACCATTTTTATAGATGTTAATTCATTGTATTTGAACTCAAATATTTTTACATAGAGAGTATGCAGTGTCTCTCTTTACCTGACCCTTGGTTTATCAGTTCTCCCTAAGAACTGCTATTACCAGATTTTTGAAATCCTTTTAGAGATATTCTATGCATATGCAGATGGGTGTGTGTGGGGGTGTGGGGGTGTGGGTGTGTGTGTACGTACCCATCACTACTTTTTTAGTACATGGGAGGATACTACACTCAGTTCTGCACCTTGCTTTTTGATCACTTAAAAATATTTTGGAGGTTTTTCTGTATCACCACATTTAGGTCTTTCTCCTGTTTATATTTTTTATTAGGGATAATTTCAAACTTATTCTTTTTTAGGAGCTGTATAGTGTCCCATTTATGGGATAATTTATTTAGTCTATCTCTTAATGATGGATATTTAGATTATTTCTAGTTTTTGCCTTTGCAAGCTGCTCAGTGAATATTCTTGTACATGTCTTTGCATACATATACTGGTAATTTATAGCATGAATGATGAGAAGTAAAATTGCTCATTCATAGCATATGTGCATTTTTCATTTTGGTAGAGATTTTTAAATTACTTTCCAATTTGTATTTCAGCAATAATATGAAAATGTCTGTTTTTCCACTCCTTTGCCAACACAGTGTATTATTCTTGTAAATCTTTGCCACTCTGGCAAGTAAAACGTTTTAGTTTGCTTTTCTTTTTTAATGTGGAAGATTGAGCGTCTGTTCTTGAATTTGAAAGCCATTTATTGTTGTTTTCTTTTTTTCTTCGATCCGTTTAATGTGTCAGAATTCTGATTGCAAGTAACTGAAATCAGGTTACTAGCTTAAGCAAAAAAGGGAGATAAAGAACACATGGGTCAGTGGAACCCAAGGACAGAAATTCAGTGGACCTAGAGAAGGCTGGAACTAGCTCCTGAAAAGCCATCAGAACTCACGCTGTGCCCTCTCTCTTCTTCTCCCCTCTACTTTTCTCTGCATGTCTACATCATTCTCTCTCAGTAGTCTGAACATCCATGTCTTTGGGGTTTGCATATTTTAAGTTCAGTCACTCAGAGAGACTGAATCTCTGCCTGTCTTGGAGAAAGAGAAACTCTGATTAGGTCAGACAGCCTTCTCTGGACAGCTAGCTATGGCCCTGGAGGCAGGATCACGTAGCAGAAATGTGATGACTGAAAACCCTGTCCCATGTGTTGGGTTGAGCAGACAACCCAGTAGTGGCAATTAATAGTAAGGTATGATTTTTTTTCTTTTTTTTTTTTTTTTTAACTTGGGGAGGGGAGGATGAATTTATGTTAATCGGAGAAAATTTAGAAAAAGAGAAAAGCAAAAAATATCATCCTTATTTCCATCTCCAAGAGGTAACACTGTTAACATTTGGCGTTATCCTTCTCTTCTCTGTGAGTTTATTATTTCTTTTACAGAGGTGAAATCTATTCCATAGTCTGCTTTTCTCACTTAATACAGATAAATGTGTTTCCTTGATATGAAATCTACTACAGTATACCGTAACCATCCCCTAATTTTTCACCATTCAGTGAGATAAACATCTTTGTGGCTAAATATTTAAACACATCTATGATTAATTTCTAAGGATATTCTTAGATAATTGCTGATTTTGTAAATAAACATTTTGAGTGCTTTAATGAGTACAGCCATTTCCTTATAGAAGCCATGTGGCCTGTTGTAGTTCCGGGTGGAAAACCCCACCACACAAGCTGATACCATGCCTCACAAGTCGAAGGCCAGCTGGCTGGCATAGCCTCTTAAGGGCTCATTTGTATTGGTGAATTTACCATGATCCAGTGATCCCTCTAGGCTCAGAAACTTTTTTTTTTTCTTTTTGATGCAGTACTAATAGATCAGACTATTAGGGGAAAATTTCGTATTAACTAGGTGAGACTGATGAACATGTTTGTCTTCTATCTAGTCTATATATACTTACTGGCAGTAAGAAATGGAACTGCCAAGCCAACTAGGTATTTTAAAGTCTGTCTGCCCAGCATATTCTCTTACTATGGACAGGGCACTACATGGGACTCCACAAAGTATTCAAAGGTTGTTTGACAAGCCTGGAACCCAAACAAAGGGAGCCAGCAGATCTTTACAACTAGAGTTGTCTCAGCTAGTGTAGCTTGAGGACAGGACGTATCACACACCCTAAAAATATTCTTGCTAAAAGCCATAAATATTCAAGTTAGATAACTTAGCTAAGATTCCGTCTCCCTTAGACATGACTTAAATGGGCACAACGGATGTTTGCTTCTGTGATTATTATATACTCATTTGTTCATTCATTCATTCACTCAGTACTTTCAGGGCTGACCAGTCTCCTCTTCTGGAAAATGGTTCTTTCTTTAGATAAATTAATACACTGAGTTTGGTGACTGTCATATTTTATAGATTAGAAAGTCATTTTGTATCTTTAGGGCTTAAAATCTCGTATCTCTTTTAATCCTTTTTTTTAGTTTTATGGTTTGATTTTCAGATGTTTTTGAATTTTGGAATGGTGAATAGACTCTACCCCTAACATCTCCTCCCTTCCGACTTCCCGCCATATGGAAACATGCTGCCTTTCCTACTGTGTTTTTTAATATATTCACTTATTCTTCCCATAAACCAGGCTCTCTTTGGACTGTTGTTGATGAAAGTCAGTTCGGCAGTTCATCTGTCTGTGGCATATTCGCCATTAATAATAAATAGGTCCGTTATTGCAGCCAGCAATTCCCTGTATTTCACCTTAGAGATTCTTTTCTTTTTTTAGTTGTGGTGATTCAACCGTTTTACGTGTACAATTCAGTGACAGTATAGATTTACTTTTCCCATGTTGCGTGGCCATCGTCACTCACCTTTTTTGATTCTTAACTGTTGGATAAATGTAAATAATGAACCTGAATCTGGTAATTATTACACATGGCTTGTTGATTTGGTTTAGAATATCCTGTGGATTTATTGTTATTTTATCTTTCAAGTAAATCAAAGAGTGTGATGTTTTAATTTGCTCTTTTTTAAGTATTTACCATTAGAAAAGGGATGGTTTCGTTGTCACACTTTCCCGGGAGCGTACAGTGAGACTAAAGCAGCGAGTATTTGTTGTTTTGTCACAGCAGAAAATTACTGAGTAGAATTTTTTCTTTAAGAATTAATGAAATAAAGTAGCATTCACTCTAAAAGTAGAATGTACATGTATCCAGAAATATATTCATCCTGCAACCATCATCTTGACTGCCTTATTGTTCCAGTTGCGGTTATCAGCTGGAGTAACGTATTTCCTTGAAGGCAGTCCAGCTCTTTATTGAGATTTAAGTATTTTCCAAGCTCAACAAACAAATGAGATCACCGGGCTTATCTCTGGAGCCCTGGTGGCGCTATGGTTAAGAGCTCAGCTGCTAACCAAAAGGTTGGCAGTTCCAGTGCACCAGCCTCTCCTTGGAAACCATATGGGGCAGTTCTGCCCTGTCCTGTGGGGTCACTATGAGTCAGAATCGACTCTATGGCAACGGGTTTTAGGCGTGTCTCTAATGAAATTAAAAGCTGTTTGGTTTTAAATAGGACCTTCAATACAGACAAAACTGGTACAGTAGTTTGCTGATCTTTCAGATAAGTATACATTCCAGTAGACGCTGAAGTGACCCTCTGCCCACCAGTGAGTGGGACTAAACGTTCTGAGCCATTAACTGTTTGTGCTGCTTTCTCTTCCTGTTCCGGGCTTCAGAAACAGACAATGTATGTTTATCAGGCTAAGACATCTTTAAAAAGGCAAGCAAGTTCAGACAAAGGAAGGTATAAAACAAAATACTACAAGGGAAAGTGTAAAACAAAATGCTAAAATAATTACCTTTGCTGTTAACGTTAAAAGTATTAGCAGTGATTCAACCCAAGTGACAGTGTTTGACAATTAATAAGGCTTTGGGGCATATCACATGGCTGTGTCTTAGAAGTAGTCTTAGAAGTATGTTAAGTGTGATTCTAGGAGACGATACCTCTATGGAAAGAACGGTGGGTCAGTAGTTGTACCACCAGAGTGTCTAGTGTGTACATTTCCTTCACTTTTAATGTTATTACTTTGGAATTATTTGGAAAATAATAAATATTTCCTGATAATATTTGAATGCATCTGTTAATGTGTTACTGCATACTAGGTCAGGGCTACATGATTTGCTGGATTCTGAAAGCAATTTTTGTTGCATCTGTGAATAAAATTCTTTTCTACAAGTATTTATTTCTGATTTTATAATGGAAAAAGTATACCTTGCATGGACTAGGTGAATGATTCTACTAGTCAAAATAGCTCAGAGTAAATGTAGCTAGAATGTAGCAGCTGTTAAAGAAGATATGCCAGTATTGTGCTTACTTTGTTTTTTTCGTAGTGGAACTGTGTTACACAGCACTGACTAAAACCAGAAGTTAGTATTCTGCTGTGGGTTTCCTCTCCACTTTTAAGTAAGAGAAGAAAAATTGTTGGCATTTCTCTTTGTGAAGCATAACATTGCAGCAACCATAAAATGCGGTTGCAGGACTTTTCTCATTTAGATATTTGTGAAAAAATATGAAAGCCAGAGACTTTAAAAATCTCCAGAAGTAATCTATTTAGCATTATGGACAAGAAAAAAATATTGGATAAGTATTAGTTTTTCTTGTTTCTGTCTTAGAGTTACACTACAAAATAAGGAAGCCAGTGATCACCGTAACCTTCGGGTTCTCTTCATGCTCTTCAGAGTCGTGTTTTTCATTCTAAAAACAGCCTACGCTCGTTCACATTTTGAAAATTTGTAGGGATAGAAAGGCAAGCGCCACACCATCCAGAGACAACCATCACTAGCGTTTTGGTGTATTCTTTCCAGACACATACTTGCATAATTTTCTGTTTTTACATGGTTGTGACCATACTTCATATACAATTTTTCATCTTTTTTGTTTAACATTCTTCATTATAAACTCTGTTAACATCGTTTTTAATGACTGCCCAACATCTTGAGTTTGTATTTTATATTTACTTAACTTTGTATTTTAGAAAATAGTTTCTGAATACATACACTCCTTTCCAACCAGGCAGCCAGTTACCATTGAGTCACTTCCAACTCATGACGATCCCATGTGTGTCCAAGTAGAACTGTGTTCCATAGGATTTTCAGTGGCTGATTTTTCTGAAGTAGATCCCCGGGTCTTTCTTCCCAGGTGCCTCTGAGTGGACTCGAACCTCCAGCATATCAGCCGCTGAGCACAGTAACTAACCATTTGCACCACCCAGCGACTCCATATGCTCCTTTAAGAGGGTGTTTTAGAATAACAATCTGATGAAAAAGCACCGTTTTCCTGCAACTAAAGAAGTGCATTATCTTACCTTGTGTGCCTGTGCATAATTGCAAGTGCTGCACAGCTGCACTGGATTTGCAAGTCATCCTTAAATGAACCACCGTTTCCACTGAGTTAGGTAGAGGCTTTGGACTGCTTTACGATTTTTAAGTCAAAACCCATAGAAAATGAGATGATGAAAATTCTCTGAAAATGACTATGGTGATGGTTGTATATATCAGTAAATATACTAAAACCGGTTCAGTTGTGCACTTTAAATGGATGAATTGTATGGTAAGTAAATTATATCTCAGTAAAGCTATAAATATATGTAAAAGAAAAAGAAGCCATAGGAAGAAATACCCATTGGAATTTTCTGTGAAAAAATGATAGTACTAACTCCCTTATAAATGTTCTCAAATGAAGTAATTGCCAGCCAATATTATCCAACACATGCAGAGAATAAAGTCAACTGTTTGCTTCATACTAGTGTTTCTCCTTTTTTATGATAGTGCTGTATTTTTAGGATTTCAAACAATCTTAAGTGTATTTTAATTTCTTATTATTTGTGAATTATTTTAATTACTTTAGGTCAACTGGTTATTCTGAGGTGATAGTTGTTGTTGGAGGCTGTGAACGAGTTGGAGGATTTAACCTTCCGTACACTGAGTGCTATGATCCTGTGACAGGAGAATGGAAGTCTTTGGCTAAGCTTCCAGAATTTACCAAATCAGAGTATGCAGTCTGTGCTCTAAGGAATGACATTCTTGTTTCAGGTAAATAAAGAACTATTACAGTAGCTACTTTTATTTTGAGCAGTTTGGCCGTAAGTATCTTAAAAGATAACGGTGAAATGTGGATATGCTCACTTATGGGTGTATCAGTTTGCACGACAAAGAAAGCCAAGACTGACTTTTTACTCCAAAATACAGACACAAGATGATGCAGAATGATTTAAAATCAAAATGATTTACAAGAGATCTGCCAGAAAATGCCTTTAATCATATATTCTAAAGATTCTCAAATATATATGAATATGGTATAAATTCCTAAACTTTACCAAAAATAAAATGGACAATAAAGTGACAGACTTATACGAAGTATAACTACAGTATTTGTAGTTTGAAGTCTGTTTACTGGTTAAATAATTTTACTAGCCCTGCAGATTACTATATTACTACACACTGCACAGCGTAACAACATACACTTTATTTCGTACAATAATATGCTCTTTAAAGAAAGGGTGATTTCACAACGTTTTCAGAATGATTCTATTGGTTGTTGCTTTTGGTGTCTGACTGCTAGATTAACAATGTATACATTTGTAAAATTCATACTCTGTGTCTTATTATTTTGGACGTACAATCATTACTTCTCTCAAGATAACAGTTGGCAAAGTTCATTTATTGAACTGAATTCTCAAATTCTTGGATGGGGTGAATAAATCTCTGGTTTTATGAACTTTGCCTTGGTGGCATAAATCCCTTGGTGACAGATATACGGTGATATATTACTATATGTGCATTGCTTTGCATTTAAAGGTGGAAGAATCAATAGCCGTGATGTCTGGATTTATAATTCACAGTTAAACATTTGGATCCGAGTTGCCTCTCTAAATAAAGGCAGATGGCGTCACAAGATGGCTGTCCTCCTTGGTAAAGTAAGAGAAACCACTTTTTATTAGTGTCGCTAGTGCTTTTCCAAAATAAATACCACAGCTGAATCCTTCAGTTTACTCTCCCTCGGGATGTTTTGGATTCAAATTGTATTTCCTTCCATTTCTAGCCTCAGTAGATAAACTAAAGATATAAACAATTTGACGCTACTTTTGCATAGATATTTTGTTCTCCCAGTTTGGAATTGGTGACAGTACAGCACATTTTTCATGCACCATTGGAGTGTAAATGCTTAAGAAGAGTTGGAAAACAGAGGAATTGCATCAAGTACAAAAACAGGCCAATGTCTAATCCAAGCCAGTTTTTTCCTTTTTACTGATTTTGGCAGTTAAACAGAGATACGTTTATCTAGAGTGATATTATCTTTTTATTTGTACAAGTAGATACAAAATGTATTTAAATATTCAAATAGCTGGGCAGAGGGCTGTGGGGACCATGGTCTCAGGGAACATCTAGCTCAATTGGCATGACACAGCTTATAAAGACAATGCTCTACATTCTACCTT
>NW_004444028.1:7248616-7250664 GCF_000243295.1 Trichechus manatus latirostris | reverse complement strand
GCCCAATGGGTTCTTGAAACCTCTATACTATAAAAGACTAAAGCATCTCAAAACACATTTTAAAAGCTACTGTTAACTCGTAGTGACCTTCATCTAGTATGATGCTGCTGTCAACAAGGCCCATTAAGTAATGAGGACCTGTGATAGATACACTGGAAATAAAACATGATTAGAATATTTTCTAAAACCACTGGTTTGTTATTACCTAGCATATTATATATAGGGAGCCCTGGGCGCCGTGGTTAAGCACTTGGTTGCCAACCAAAAGGTTGGCAGTTCAAACCCGCTAGCCGCTCCACAGGAGAAGGATGTGGCAGTGTGCTTCCATAAAGATTACAGCCTTGGAAGTCCTATGGGGTAGTTTTGCTCTATCCTATAGGGTCACTGCCTTAGTTTTCTAGTGTTGCTATAACAAATACCACAAGTGGATGGCTTCAACAAACAGGAGTTCATTCTCTCACAGTCTGGTAGGCTAGAAGTCCAAATTCAGGGCGTCAGCTCAGGGGAAGGCTTTCTCTTTCTTTCGGTTCTGGAGGAAGGTCCTTATCATCAATCTTCCTTTGGACTAGGAGTTCTCAGCGCAGGGACCCCAGGTCCAAAGGACACCCTCTGGTCCTGGCACTGCTTTCTTGATGGTATGAGGTCCCCCTGTCTCTCTGCTTGCTTCTCTGTTTTTATATCTCAAAAGAGATTGACTCAAAACAAAACCTAATCTTGTAGATTGAGTTCTGCCTCATTAACATAACTGCCTTTAATCCTGCCTCGTTAATGTCATATAGGTAGGATTTACAACACATAGGAAAATCATATCAGATGACAAAATGGTGGACAGTCACACAATACTGGGCATCATGGCCTAGCCAAGTTGACACACATTTTTGGGGGACACAATTCAATCCGTAAAAGTCACTATGAGTCGGACTGGATAGCAACAGGTTACCATATTGTATATAGTTTTGGTAGCTATGCCTCAGGGATAACAAAATACCCCTAGAAAGGGGCAGTTAAAATAATCAGAGAGTTGGAAGAAGCTGGGATCTGACTAAAAAAATTTAGTCTGGACATTCAAAGGCAAATGAAAATGCTTGATGTCTCAAAAACCATATATGGATTAGGTGGAATACAAATTTTTTTTTTTTAATTATGCTTTTGGTGAAGGTTTTCAGAACAGTTTTTCATTACACAATCAATACGCATATTGTTTTATGACATTGGTTAACATGTCAGCACTCTCCCTTCTTGACCTTGGAGGACCTTTTGTGTGTGTGTGTGTGTGTGTGTGTGTGTGTATGTGTATGTGTATGAAAATATACATAGCCAGAGAGAGACCATTTCAAAAATTTCCACATATGCAATTCAGTGACATTGTTACGTTCTTCCAGTTGTGCTGCTGTTCTCACTGTCCTTTTCCAAATTGTTCCATCATTATCTTCAACTCACTGCCCCTTAGGCTTCTCATCAAACCTTTTGAGTTGCTGTTGTCAGTTTGATCTCATATAGATAATTCTTTTTTTTTTTTTGTACTTTAGATGAAAGTTTACAGAACAGAATAGTTTCTCTTTAAACAGTAAGTACACACATTGCCCTATGACAGTCGTTAACAACCCCAAGACATGTCAACACTGTTCTTTCTCAACCTTGGGTTCCCTATCACCAGCTTTCCTGTCCCCTCCTGCCATCTAGTCCTTGTCCCTGGACTTCTGTGTCTCATTAGTCCCCTTTTGTTTTATGGGGCTGTCCAGTCCCCGGCTGAGCCAGGAACCTCGGGAGCAACTGTACCACTGAGCTAAAAGGGTGTCTGGGGGCCATACTCTTGGGGTTTCTCCAGTCTGTCAGGCCAGTAAATCTGGTCTTTTTTTGTGTGTTAGAATTTTGTTCCACGTCCTTCTCCAGCTCTGTCCAGGGGACTCTGTTGTGATCCTGGTCAGAACAGTCAGTGGTGGTAGCCAGGCACCATCTAGCTGTACTGGACTCAGTCTGGTGGAGGCCGTGGTACCTGTGGTCCATTAGTCCTTTGGACTAATCTTTTCCTTGTATCCTGTTCTCTT
>NW_004444028.1:7233610-7248516 GCF_000243295.1 Trichechus manatus latirostris | reverse complement strand
TCACAGGCTTTTAAGACCCCAGACTCTACTCACCAAGGTAGAATGCAGAACATTGTCTTTATAAACTGTGTTATGCCAGTTGAGCTAGATGTTCCCTGAGATCATGGTCCCCACAGCCCTCTGCCCAGCAATTCAGTCCCTCAGGGAGTCTGGATGTGTCTGTGGAGCTTCCATGACCTTTCCTTGTTCAAGTTATACTGGCTTCCCCAGTATTGTATACTGTCTTACCCTTCACCAAAGTTACCACTTACCTATTGTCCATTTAGTATTCCCCCCCACTCCTCCCATCCCTTGTAACCAACAAAGATTGTTACTTTTTGTGTGTAAACTTTTTCATGAGTTTTTACAGTAGAAGTCTTATACAGTATTTGTCCTTTTGTGATTGACTTACTTCACTCAGCATAATGTCCTCCAGTTTCATCCATGTTATGAGATGCTTCACAGATTCATCATTGTTCTTTATTGTTGCATAGTACTCCATTGTGTGTATGTACCATGGTTTGTTCATCCATTCATCTGTTGATGGGCATCTAGGTAGTTTCTGTCTTTTTGCTATTGTGAACCATGCTGCAGGGAACATGGATGTGCATATGTCTATTCGTGTGACGGCTCTTATTTCTCCAGGATATATTCCTAGGAGTGGGATTGCTGGATCGGGAATATAAATTTATTTGACAAGCATTAGCATGCTTGACCTGAAGGTACTCAAAAGCTTCAAGTACTAAATCAAGAAGTAAAAGGAATTATTCCTACCTTACACAACAAGTTCTCAAGTTATAAAAACTATTATGCCAAAAATTACAATATAAGCTGAATTCAAATACTTATCAATTATTTAAATGTAGAAATATTCTGTGTTGAAGAAACCTAGGATAGTTTAGAATATAGAATCTTAGAGCAGGAAGGAATCTTAGAGAGTATTTTAATGTAGCTTTCTTAGTTTATAAAGAAACTGAATCACAAAAAGATAAGTCACTAGCCCGAGGTCTCACAGAAAGTGATAAAGCTAGGGCCAAAAATTCAGATTTTCTTCATCTAGAGGCCTTTTTACCTTGATGCTCACGCATATAGTTAATTTATACATATAGGGGAATGACATGAAAGTTTAATTAAGGACTTGTCTTGAAGATTTCTAGATACTAGACTGAAGCCTAGTCTCCTTTGTTGGTCATTTAGAACTGGGATCTCTGGCTGAAGGAAGGAACACCCCTGAGTAACACTTAGAGTGGTGTACTTTAGGGGAGAGCTTCTCAAACTTTGATGTGCACACGCGTCACCTGGGGTTCTGGAAGGTCTGGGGTGGGGCTTGAGAGTCCACATTCTCAGAGATTCAGTAGATTTTAGGTGGAGACAACAAATCTATCGTTTTTTTTTCCAGCTTCCTGGGAGATTCTGATGCAGCAAGTCCATGGTGATCTGTTTTGAAACTTGATTTTTTCTTTTCTTTTTCAATTGTACTTTAGATGAAGGTTTACAGAGCAAATTAGTTTCTCATTGAACGGTTAGTACACATATTGTTTTGTGATATTGGGTGCCAGCCACACGACATGTCAACGCTTTCCCCTTCTCGACCTTGGTTCCCCATTACCAGCTTTCCTGTCCCCTCCTGTCTTCTCTTCCTTGCCCCTGAGCTGGTGTGCCCCTTTAGTCTTATTTTGTTTTATGGGTGTGTCTAATCTTTGGCTGAAAGGTGAGCCTCAGGAGTGACTTCAGTACTGAGTTAAAAGCATGTCCGGAGGCCATACTCTCGGGATTTCTCCAGTCTCTGTCAGGCTAGTAAATCTGGTTTTGGGGGGGTTTTTTTGTGAGTTAAAATTTTGTTCTACATTTTTCTCCAGCCCTGTCCAGGACCCTCTACTGTGATCCTTGTCAGAGCAGTCGGTGGTGGTATCTGGGCACCATCTAGTTGTGCTGGACTCAGTCTGGTGGACACTGTGGTAGTTGTGGTCCATTAGTCCTTTGGACTAATCCGAAACGTGATTTTTTTAAAAATTTCTTTGTTTATATCAGTTTTTCTCTTGAGCTGGTATTACCTCAGTTATCACAGTAGCATACATGTTTCTTATTTATAACACACTACATCAGAGTTGGCAGCAAATATTGGAGATTAAGGCACCCAGACTGTGGACGCAAGCACATAATACCAGTCCTATAGAAATTAGTGACGGCAACCAGCTAAGTAAGACTGGCACAGAAACGCTGAAGCCCCGAGACAAAGACCCAGTTACCAAAACTGAGTTTAAAAGCAAGAGTTTAGTTGTTATAACCAAAGTACACTGACACGCCACTCCACCCTGTCCCAAAAAGTATAATGTCAGGATGTCAGCTGCCTGAACCACTGGCTAGAACTTCCTCCTGATTGGGAACATGTAAACATCCCAAAGGTGGAGAAGAGCCAGGTGTGCTGGTAGGGGTTCAGTAACTGGAGCTGTTGCAGGCACACAACTGGCCAGGAGCTAATACGGAAAAGGTAGTCAAAGGAGGGATAAAGTAAGTAAGTTTCAAATCTGGGTCCTAGTTCTGTCTCTCCTTGGACTTGCAGTGGTTTTTAAAAACAGTACATACAGTGTATCTGTGGTACTAAATTTCATTGAAGAGGCTGCGAGGGAAAAATGTCTCCCAGGGCTCCTTGGTGGTGGGGACGTGATAATAAAGAAGAGATCGAGAGACATGGAGCTAAGTGCATTGCGGTTTTATTACAACTATCGAGGGTTTTTTAAAAGGGAGCAATCCTTAATTCTTCAACCACCCTGCTTGAAGTTCAGACTCTTGACCATTAAGGTTTTTCCACGTACTTTCCACGTAGGTGTATGTTGTCGGAGGCTACGACGGGCAGAACAGACTCAGCAGTGTAGAATGTTACGATTCCTTTTCCAATCGATGGACTGAAGTTGCTCCCCTGAAGGAAGCAGTGAGTTCTCCTGCGGTCACTAGCTGTGTAGGCAAACTGTTTGTGATTGGTGGAGGACCTGATGATAATACTTGTTCTGATAAGGTAAGCCATGTTCTCCTCAAGACATTACCAGCGATCTGTACAAGAGGGTAATCCAGAAGGCTTCTCAAGTAGACAGCCAGGTTTCTTCATTTTAGAGGCTTTTTTAAAAAATTACCTGGTACTTCATACTTTTTTGAGGGAAAACATTGAATCTCCAGTTGTTGAATTGAGACCCTCATGTAGCTAACAATTTTTTGTAAAAAGTATGATCCAGTCTCTTTGAAATGAGACTAATCTTAACATCCCCTGAAATTTTGCACTAAGTAGATTGTTCTGTACCTTTTACTGCTGGAGTCTGCAGAATCTAAAAATTATTCTAACAAAACACAGTTGGGAGGTGAATTAGCAAAGGGTGAGACAGAGAAACTAATTACACTGATTGAAACTGGATCATTTTCTGCATATTTTTCAAGTACTTTTTAGGCAAGAGAAAAGAGGAAACCTTTAGTATAAATAAGAATGGATCAAGGTTGCTGTGGTTCATTGAACTCCTGGCACAAAAAAATAGTGCCATTTTGATATCTCAGGAAATTCCACGTTTATTTCAGAAACAAATGGCTAATGCCTAATTGGTTAACGAATTTTGTTAATCAGGTCATTCTTTTTCTAAATTAAATTTTAACATAGTCAAATGTTACTCAATTAGAATTAATTTATTCAAAATTTGTGATAATTCTGCGTACACTGAATTGAGGTTTACTTGTGTTCAGTTTAGGCTGTTAACTTCAGTGGAAATAAGTAAAGCAGATCTGGTAGCCATTCACCCTGAAAACAGTCTGTGTTTTTTTGTACCTCTGTCCTGCTTGCTAGCGATAAACTTTTATATCTTTTGCATATTTTCTTCATTCAGATATTTCACTATCAGGCTAACCTCCCTTAATTCTCTAAATTAATGAATGGGGTTATGATTTGTGACATGCTTCTGTGTATAACAGACTTATATTAAGTAAATTTGCATTTTTATATAGAAGTTTTAATGAAATATTTTTACATATTATTAGGTTCAGTCTTACGATCCAGAAACCAATTCTTGGCTACTTCGTGCAGCTATCCCAATTGCCAAAAGGTGTATAACAGCAGTATCCTTAAACAACCTGATCTATGTTGCTGGTGGACTGACCAAGGCAATATACTGTTACGATCCAGTGGAAGATTACTGGATGCATGTACAGAATACATTCAGCCGACAGGTAATAACAAAAAATAGTCCAGAAGAAAAATCAGTCTTAGAGGGACCAAGTTCATGATCATTATTAATACGCCAGAATTTTGTTGTTAAAATACTTCACATATGCTTGAATTATTTCACAGTTTTTTTAAAACTCCACACAGAGTATCTGGTATTCCTGTTTTGAACTCCTTCCAGGAATTGTTTTACTGAAATAACTTACCTTTCGCCATCTCATGGTGAAGTATCCTTTGCTCTTGGGCTCTTGATTTTTTTTTAACTCCTTAGCCTGTTTTAGAATCCTGCTTCAATCCTATTCCCTCTCTCTTGCATATTTCAGAAGAGAAGAAATGCTCCCAGACTGGTTTCTTTCCTTCTCTGTTTGGAGGCTAGGTTGTTTGTCAGGTTTTCTTATAAAAGAAGTGGCTGTGTTCAAGTCTCCTTTATCCACACACGCCACCTCCCTCCCTACCTTCTTCCTCCCCTTCCCCACCCCCGCCAAAAAGGCCTTCCCTCAGCCTTTTAATTCATGGCTCTGCTCTGCTTCCTATCACCCCCAAAAAGCTTGCTGGTTCAGGGCTAGAGACCTGGCTATACCCGTACTGCTGTAGACATGCTGTGCTCTCAGAGGCCACTATTAATAATTTCTTCAGTCTCCTTCATGTTCTATTACTTTTGTACCCAACCCTCAAATACGAGTGCTAACCTGAGCCTCTTTGCTCTGCCCTCTTCCCGGTTTATGCTCTATTCCCTAGTGACCTCATCTTCTTCATGCTTCATCATCAAAGGTGCTCTTCTGAGCTCCAGACTCAGATTTCCAGCTGTCTGTGTGATATTTCCCCATGGATGTTCCAGGACTTCAGACTTAAAACAGAACTCACCTTCTTCCCCAACTTACTTTGTCTGTTTCCAAACAACCTAGAAACTTAATTTCTTAGATTTTCCTCACTTTCTGTTAAATGAATGAGTCTAGCATATCAGTTATATGTTCTCAGTTTCTATTTTTCTTTTCCATTCCTGCTGCTCCTGCTTTTGTTAAAGTCTTTATCAGTTCCTTCCTAAATTAGAATAATAATACTCTAGTCTTCCTGTCTGTAATATCTTATTTCTCTAACCCATTTTGCCACTAGTTAATTTGCTAGGAATCTTAATTATGTCTCTTCCTCATTGGAAACCTATTGAATCAAATGCAGAAGTTTTACCCTTCAGTCTAGGCCTTCTATTGTCTGATCTCCACTTGCCCTTTCAACTTCAATTTCTACAACTTTACCCCAATTACATTACATTTGTATTACTTGCGTTCTCTATACAGATCGTACATGTTCATGCCTACATACCTTGGTTCATGCTGTACTCTGATGCCTTTTCCAGCCCCTCTATTTGTAAATTCTGCTCATCTTTGAAGACCCACTTCATAGTCAAAACAAACTGGGTTACCCTGGCCAGAACTGACCTCTTTTTTTCTGATCTATGACAGCAGATCCATAAGAGATACTGCATAGACTGTAAGGATAGTAAATAGGGTTTGAGTATAACACCGGTTTTCTAAAGTCATCAACAACAGCTGTCGTCTCCAATTAGTAATATACTGAGAATAATGTTCCCCCAACTGGTGAAAAGAACGTAATAGGATCTTCATCTTCATGGTACAGGGGCAGTATAGTATTCTGTTTCTCTCATGTCACATTTAAGTAAAAACTAAACACATTGCTCTAGCTCGGTGGTCTCTCTTGGAAAGGCCAGTCTCTAACCCTACAGAGGTGAGAGTGTGCCCTCTCACATAAGAGTCCCCATTATGGTCACATTCACCTTGTGACAAATGTTGACACTTATTTCTAAATTCTTTAGGCTGTTCTTTATTGGTTTATTGCAGTGAATATTTTGAAGTCTAATGCATTTTCACTAAGAATTACTATTCATTTGAATAGAAAAACTTGGCTATACTATATAAAATGATAACAGAGCTTAGGAAGATAATTGCCAGCATTGAACACACATGGGGTTGCCATGAGTCAGAATCGACTTGAGGGCAACTGTTTTTTGTTGTTGTTTTAGAATAATTCAGGACATACAATGAATATGTTTTTAGCTAAATGATTGCAATGAAACTAAAAAAAAAAATACCAGCAGGACACATGTGTCACATTTTATCTGACTAAATGATGAATAACACTTCTGAAATTTCAGGGAAAAAACGTTTAGCTCAGAAGTGTATTAAATTTATTATAACAAAGACAAATCACTGAAGTCCAAATCTAGTGTTCTATATCAGATCTCTTGAAATGGAAAAGTACTGGGATTTCTGGCAATGGATACCTTCTCTTCTCTCCCCAGATCCACTCTTAAACTACTAGTACCATTAAGTGGATCTGTATATACATTACTGATAGGTAATTATTGAGCCTTCAGTAATGGTTTGTCTGCCCTTTTAATGCTAATCAATGGAAAATGATAAATCAAGCTAAGTGTACCATTATATGAGTCCAACACTGTTGTTCTTTAAAATACTTCGTATATTAAATGACAGAGAAGGAGCTGAAAAAATGAACTCTTTTTTTACAGTCCTAGTGGACCCAGCTTATTTCTCTATCCCTCACCATTCCCATGCCTCTTGACTTTGCATAATTCCCAAAAGCCACTACTTGATAGTCCAAACACATTTTGCTTTTTAACCTTTGTCAGAAATGTAAAAGAATTGTGGACTATTTTCTTAAGTCAATGATGAAGATTTTCTATCCTTTTTCAGTAGACAAGGTATTTAAAATGTTATTAAAGTTTAGAATAATTAAATGAAAAAAATCTGATTCTTTTTATGTGCTACTATTGGCAATTTAGCATTTAAGCATATAAAAATAAGAATGAAGGAGAGGTTTATAGATACATGTTTTATATATATAATATGCTTCATTTCAGTCTTAAAAAATATTAAAACTTCATATATTGATCATTTATTTTCACTATAAGTTACTGTTACTCTTGAGATTCTTATAGAGTGAAATAATTACATCTGATATAAGTAATTTCCTGATGTGAATGAAGAATTGTTTTCAGGGTTGCTTAATTTTGAGTATTATTTTCTGAAATGATACTAATAACCATATCTTGTAATTATATATTATTTTAGAATCATCATCAAAGTAACTATAAGGTTAAATAGTGCGAAGTAGCTAGTACTTAAAAACTAAAGATGTTGTTGCTGTTGTTTTTTATTGTATTCAGAACCTTTAGAATTTACAGGAAGAATGCATTATGCATTAGATGAAAAATGTTGTAGTTTGGCCTGTAATTGGTACAATTCCTGAGTGGTTTGATGGACAGAAGTTTTGTCCTTCGCAGATTAGAAAGGCCAAGTCATCCTGGGTGTATACAGACACCAAGATAGGCACTTTTAAAGACTCACTAATGCTTTCAGACCACGAGGATGCTGCCCTGTTATATAACTCCACCAAGATTTAATGTCTTCTATGGGAGCAGATTTTACATACAGCAAAATCTGGTCAAGTAGAATGTTGATTGTACTTCCATCAGAACCTACTTCATCTTGGTTATATGAGATCTGGATACGAACCTTTCTGAATTATTGTGAAATGTAAATGGAGAGATATTTGACCCACAGCATAACCACATCCATGTTCTAGACAGTTCTTAGCAGTTTCTTTCTTTAAAGATTCACTCTCATCTTTGCACAAGAATGTTTGTTTTATATTGTAATTATATTACTGTCTGAGAATAGTAAAGTTTAGCAAAGAATCTGGTTGTGTGGAAGGTGAACTGCAAAATATTATTTGGGACATTTCTATGTCCCAGCCAAGGCCCATAATAACAGTGCTTTGTTACTTTGGTTGTAACTCTTCCTCTCGTTCATTCATTCATTCAGTTTGAGAGTGACCCCATACAGTGAATAATGTTCTGAAATAAAGGATCTGCCTGCAGTAGAAAAAGCAAGTCAAGCCCCTTCAAAGATGTTTTTGTTCAACTATCGTTAAGTTGGAGCTCGAGTGGCACAGTGGTTAAAGCACTCGGCTGTGACCGAAACATTGGTGGTTTGAACCCATCCACTGCTCTGCAAGAGAAAGATGTGGCAGTCTGGTTCCATAAAGATTTACAGCCTTCGAAACCCTATGGGACAGTTCTACTCTGTCCCATAGGGTCGCTATGAATCAGAAGTGACTCTAGGGCAGTGGTGTTTTTTGCTACCATTAAGTTAAAACCCTTCTTTGAATCCACCACCCCTACCCCCACCCCCTCTCTCACATCTCAACCCCGATTATAAAATATAATCTATTTTAATTCTCACCTTACCCATGCAAAATTATCCAGCCTCGCACATAGAATAGGAGTTGGGCAGAAGGGTGCTTATTTCATTTCTCCTAGACCGTGCTAAAGCATGTCATTTTTTTACTTTTCAGTTTGCTACCAAATTGTTTATCTTCAACAGTTAATTTTTTTTTTTTTTTTTAATGTATTTGGTTAAACAGGAAAACTGTGGTATGTCTGTATGTAATGGTAAAATATATATCCTGGGCGGAAGACGGGAGAATGGAGAAGCCACAGACACCATTCTCTGTTATGATCCTGCAACAAGCATCATCACAGGGGTGGCTGCCATGCCCAGGCCAGTGTCCTATCACGGCTGTGTGACAATTCATAGATACAATGAGAAGTGCTTTAAGCTCTAAAGCCACGATACCTCACCCAAGAAGCCACACCAGCCCAAGATGAGAGGTTCAAAAACTCCAGTGGGAACTCGACATGCTTCCTTTGTGCCGTATGCAAAAAAAGTAAAAATAATCATCGTGGTGCCTTTCTCTCCAAAATACCAATCTTTCAAACTGTAAATGAAGCCTTTCCTGTAATGAAAAACAAACGTTTTTGTTAAAGGTAATGGTGGTTGTTGCTTGGCCTGTGAGAGTGTACCTTTGTGAGTGTTTGTAAAAAGCCTGTGTGGAATAGGAAATATTAGCTGCTTGCATACCCTTTAGGGATTTGTGAACGCCCTCTTCCTTTACGTGTGTTCTCTGCAAGGCTGTTTTCTTCATTTCGTCAGATGTGTAGAGAAAATGGCAACCTGAGGCTTCATGTAGGTTGAATCACCTAATGCTTAGAATGCCTAGTGTGTGTACCAAGGGGAAAAAAATTGTAAAAAAAACTTTTTCACTAAAAATGTATCCAAGCTGATTAATTTTTGAAGGTGTTTTCTCTGTAATTATAAAAATTTGATGACAGCCATTTGACTATCATAAAATACTAAATTATCATGACTTCATTTCTAGAATTGCAGCCTTATATTAAACATTGAGGTGCGGGGGCGGGGGCTGGGTAGGAGATACAAGAGCAAGTGTCCCTAAAAGGGGGATTAAATTCACGTATTCATTCCTAAGGAAAAAATATTTAGAACTATTGAAGGGAAAATTCACCATTGCTCTCAAAGTATTTATGCATCATCTCTAAATCCCCCTTTTCGTGAACCAGGCAAAGGCATTGAACCCCATTTTGCGTTATTAAGAAAAGCAGGGGCAAGGTTTCTCCTCTAGCCCAGTAGGGTTTGACCTCAGTAGTATGGTACTTTGGGTGAAGACTTCTTCCTGTGGTTATCCAACTTTCTTGTGGCCAGTTAAAAATCCTGGGAGTCTCCACTATTAAAATGCCTTTGATAGGATAAAGCAGGGACCATCTAGCTTAGTGGGTCCATTTTTCTTTTTAAATTATCTATCTGAAAAAACTAACAGCAGTAATTCCAGTCTTCTAAGATAAATCTTTTATTTGGTACCCACTGTAACATTGTGATCAACATTTTCAAGCTTCTAAACAACAAATTACTTTTGTCTAAATTTTTGAACTCCAGCTTATAAAACTAACCAGTTTTTCAGAGAAGAATGTGAATTTTTTTTCCAAAGGCAAATGAATTTAGAAGGAACTACAGCATGAGTGACTATTGTGATTCCTGGGTGGACAGATACAATTCATAGTGTTTTGGGGATGTCCCAAGTAGCCTGCTAAATTTGACTTCCCAGACAGTGTTGTCATCTGGCATCATAGTTTTGTACTCCGTGTCATAGGAAGGGTGATGCAGATATGTGATTATAGCGTCACCTGATTTCTGTTAACACCAAGGTGGTGATCGGAACCCTAGCGCTGGTGAACTTTTTTTCCTCATTTAAGAAGATAACAGACATTTCAAATAGACTATACAGCATCAACTTTAATGCTTGGCTAGAATCTAAATCCTGAGGAGAACTAAAACAGTTAAAAAAATTTTAGGGAATTTTTCTTTTTCAAATCATAATTTGAAAATGATATATACCTTTTTGTGATGATTAGAGAATTCAGAAAACTTCTTTATCATTTTAGTTGAAAGACAATTATGGGTTCAGTTGGGATACTGTGCTTTCATTTCAGAGTGAACATCCTATTCGGCATTATATCTTTTGTAGAAAATGGAACCTGAATTTTAGCTCTGGAATTCTTTTACAGTAAATGAGATAATGTATGAGACAGTGTTTTGTAAATGCTGAGGACTATACAAATGATGGTTGTTATTTTCATGGGTAAGATCATGCCCATCCGTAAATCCAGACACTTTACATAAAAAAATACTTTCTCAAGATAACTTTGTATTCTAGTATTTCTGTGTATTGTAAAAGTGTTGACTATTTACTTGTAGTTTGTTATAGATTCATTCTTAATATCCATGTGTTCATTGTAGTAAATTTGAAATGAAATCCTAAAAAACAGAATTTGTATAAACACAGACTTCATACTGATAATGTTTCATTTTCTTCTCTACATAATTTTTAACTACATATGTAGTTGGAATTTATGTTGAAGAACACCAAGAATCTAGTTTAAATCCTAGAAAATTAAAGTGACTATTTTTAAAGTTACCCAACTGATATTTTAATTTTCCTTACTTATCTTTGTTTACTGATGCTTGATAAAATAATGTTGTTAGCATTGATAACATAAAAAATAATTTTAGGGTATGATTAGTATATCAAAAGAGATTAGCAACCAAATTGGTATCAGTTTATATTCATACAGTCATCACATAGTTAACATATTATCTTTTAATAGATGGTGCTCATATGAGCCTTTAGGGTTAGTATGTATTTATATGCATGTGTATATATGTAGGTAGATAGTATGGTCATGTACACACATATAGCAGTTTGTGATGATCAGAAAAAGCACATAAAGTAAAAATTAGTTGACCATATTCAATTCCAGAAGATTTTTCTCTTTTGGACATTTCTAGAATTCTTTTTTACATTGGAAAGTACATGATGAGTATTAGTATGATCACTTATTTACAGTAAGGATCTGTATAACGTACCCATTTTTACAAGCTCAGAAAACAAATTGGAGGTAGAGATGAGTGTACCAAACCCGTCTGTGATACCTCAAGGGGAAAGGGGACTCAAGAGTCTATTTTCACGGATGAACAAATGAGTAGAGTTTGTTTTTTATGACTTTAGCCCTTTTCCATGTTTTCCAATACGTGAGTGAGCTGTGAAGTGGCCTAATTTTTACAACAAAGACCTTCCTCCTTTTGTACTCTAATCCTTCCACTGACTTTACTCCACAGGTATGAAATGGTGGCCTATTGGGTCTTCAGTAACCTTTTCTAGGTGATTGAAATATAGGTATTTACTCCATTTAAACCAGGTGTTAAGACAATGTAAATACTCAGGGAGGGATTTAACTTGTCCCTTTTCTCCAATTTGGGGTGGTTAAAGTGCCATAATGGAATAGTCTTCAGTTTATTTTTCTAGAGTAAATTTGATTGGTAAAGGGGCTTCACACACGGCAGTGGTTAAACATTCATTCTTTTGTATTTAGAAAGATGAAAATGTTTTGTGAACGAACAGTTTTTCTCTTAGTGAATATGAATTGTTTATTATGTATCTCTACTGTCAAATACCCTTTTTGAAACTCAGGAAAGACAAAGGTTCAATTACACTACTTTTGTCAACGTGCAAACCAGGTTTGTTTTTTGTTGTTGTTGTTGTCTGGATATGGCAATAGATTAAAAAAAAAATTGCTGTGAGAACCCATACATGAAAAGAGAGAGGTTGAATTGTTTGTGTGTGTCTTTTGTGTCTTGAGATTTCTGTGTGGAAAAGACATCTACTCCAGACTGTATTTTCCGAGAGGAGAGATGGCTGCTATTCCTGTGTCGCCAGGTAATAAGATAATCCCTCTTAAAGGCTTCCTATGGACTGCCTTTATTTTAGTGAACTCAAGACACCAATTAACCTCAACATAATTTTGGCCTTATTAGAATCTGTCGTTCGTTATATTGAAAGCCAGGTTTACATCACCTCACCCTGTTATTTTTTGTTAAATAAATTCATCCTACCAAGGAACCAGAATGGGGCAATTTGGTTGACTTCCAAGGCAGTAGGTTTGACTAACTAGCTCAACTTATCGTCACAGCTAATACTAGGCACCAGAAACCACTTGAGCCAGGAGTGTGAATTCATAATTCCAGAGATATTTAGGAGAGTAGTTCTCCTTTTCCAACATTCGTCAGATATTTTTAAATGTTTTTATATAAATGCTTTACATTTCTGTCTTGCATTAGATATTAAATTTACTTAGTGCTAAAGATGATCATCATAAATAATTTTTTAAAAAATAGCAAGTCATAACTTATGTTGTTCCAAAGAAAATAATTTTTGTTTTAATATTTTCAAAATAACTGCACCTGAATTTGTTTGTGCCTTAAGCTCTCTAGCACTACTTCAGCCTTTTCATTTTAGCTAAGGCTTATCTTACATTAAGTTTCATGTTTGTTTCCGGTAGAATAAGTAAACTTCTTAAACCTTCTGATGAGCACCGGCCACGTTGCAGAATGAAAATGTTAAGCAAGGTTGTGGGGTGTTTGGAGTTCTTTTTTTTTTTTTAATACCAAGGTGCTTTTTAAGATACTCAGATCAACATCTATCTTACATTGATTAAACCCTTGTAAACATCATTTGCAATAGCTACGTCTGATATTAAAAAATTACATCTACTTATTTTTGTTACATTCTTGTGTACTATTTTTTTCTTGGGGCGGGGGGGTGACTTTTTCATTTAACTTGCTTTTAAAAAGTTCTTCCTCTCCCCTCCCCCATAAACTCTCCCCACGGGTTTCTTTCTTTGCAGAATATTCAAATTTTTGTTGAGTTTCTGGAGCTATCTAAGACAACACAATTACAGAGTTGAACGAAAGTATAATCTGTTTTACAGCTAGTACAGGCCTGGGATGGCCAAATGTCGTTTGCTTTCAGCTAAAGGCTCCAGAGTCTCCACAGTGGGGGGAGAAGGGGCTGTATATTTCATTGTTCTCAATTCAGCTGTAGCACATTAATACATGTTTTGTTTAAATATATTTCTTGCATAGTTTTAATTTTTAAAAAATTGTATCTAATAAAATGTCTTTTAACCATTACATGACTGGTTGTATTAAAATTTTATCAAAAACGTGTTGTTCTGTTTTAAGTATTACCAAGTGGTTGTGTGAAAAAGGGGGAAAAGACAGTGTATTAACGTGTATTTAAGTGTGTGCATAAAATAACTGGAAGGATAAACCAAGAAACTAGTAACTGTGTGTGAGGACAGGTAATGGTGGCTGAGGGATAGGTAAAAGGGAAACCTCATTGCACATTTGTATGTATATGTGTGTATATGCATAGTTAAAATATATATTACATTTAAAAATATGTATTTCCAATTTTTTAGTCCGGATGACATGGAAGTATTATCTATTCAAAAAAATTGTTAATTACCACAAGGTGATCTTAATAACATTTGCACAGTACTGTTTGGTCCTCAAAAAGTACCCCTATGGTAACTTTGAGGGTAAAAAACTTAAGTTTATTTCAGGTTCAAAGACAAGACCTAGTTTTATTCTCTTCGGGAGAGGCAATGACTGAATTTACGTTAAAAATAAAACCCATTGCCTTGGAGTTGATTTCAACTCAGCGACCCTGTAGGACAGAGTAGAACTGCCCATAGGGTTTCCAAGGCTGTAAATCTTTATGGAAGCAGACTACCACATCTTTCTCCCACAGAGCGACTGGTGGGTTTGAACCGCCAACCTTTCAGTTAGCAGCCCAGCCTTAACCACTGTGCCACCAGGGCTCCTCAAATTTAAGAAAAGTAGATTATTGAAAAAATGTGAGAGTATGTTATAGAAGCACATGTAATGCTTAGCTTACATACTTAGTTTTAGAATTATGCCATCTAAATAAAATGACAAGTCACAGTGCTTTTTAAAAAATAAAGATGTTACTAATTTGCAGTGTAAACTTTCACCTAAAGCACAATAAAAATAATTATAAGTGTTCTCATAGTTAATTCCTCTGTAGCTACACCAGTAAAGTGGGCTTCGTCAGACCTGGTTCCAACCAGTGCTCTGTCATAGAGCCCTTAACCTCCCTGAGCCTTGGTTTCCTCATTATAGGAAAAGCAGCTATTAATACCCTACAGGCTTGTAAGGACGGGAGATGATGATGTGTATGTGGAAAGGTGAGCACAGTTCTGGTGGAGAGGAGGAGCGCACAAATGCAGGTTCCTTCACGCAGTTGGTTCAGGACAAAAAATGTGCAAAGGCAAGGAAGGAGTTGAAGGGTTAAAAGTATTCATGAGCACCCAATGACAGGGCTCCAAGATACATAAACTCGAACAACACTGAAAAGAGAAATTGACAGTTCCACAATAATAGTAGGAGACTTCAACACACCACTCTCAGTAAAG
>NW_004444028.1:7209810-7213025 GCF_000243295.1 Trichechus manatus latirostris | reverse complement strand
TGATGGGTAGTAGCTGCACGTGGGGTGCATCGGCCAGAATCGAACCCGGGTTTCCCTCAAGGAAGGCCGGGATTCTACCACCGAACCACCACGGCCCCCTCCCCCATCTTCATAGGCTTAGATAGATTGGGTTCTCATTGTTGCTCATTTCTAAGGGCGTAGTCTGTTACTTCAGTTTTAGTTTTCTCTTTGAGCCATGACTCATTTAGAAGAATATTTTATTTTCCATATCACTAGTGATTTTTTTTGTTAATTTTTTATTTAATTTTATTGACATCAGAGAATATCGCCTGTAGTAGTTCCATGTTTTGTAGTAATTGAGACTTCATGTCCTACTGTCTGATTTAATTTTAACAAATGTTTTATAGCTATTTCAAGTGGGTTATTTTCTGTTGGGTTCAGAGGTGTATGTATCTGTTAAATCAGGCTTGTTAATTGCATTATTTATATCATCCGTATTTCTATTTGCCGTCTTGATGTTTTAAATGTCGGAGAGAAATGTGCTCAGATTCTACTGTGATTGTGATTTTCTTAAATTCTCCTTGTAGCCTTCTTTTTGTATATTTTGATACTGTGCTGTTTGGTGTGTAGTTTATGTCATTTGTTTGTGATTGTACCTTTTAATAGTAACACAACCTTTATCATATAAATGTTTTCCCTTGAATATCTGCCTGCCATGCCATGCCTGCTGTCTTTTTGTTTGCGGGCCCGTGTATATTAACCTTGCCCATCCTGTTATTTTAAACATTTAATGGCTTTGGAGATGCAGCAATATCACCAGATAGATTTGTAAGTACTGTGCGAAGAGTGATGAAAGCTAGTGTCAGCTGTAGCTGTGTGCCCTGTGGGTGTTCATATTTTAGCAGGTATTTTAGTTATCCCTTTACTTATTTATTCAGGCAGTTATTTATCCAGCGCTTCCAGGCAGTTTGGAGGGGGAAGGTGGAGAGGGTAGGGTGATTACAGCTAGGGTGATCAGAGATGGACATTTGAGCTGGGATCTGGTAAAGCTAACCTGGGGGAGGAGCATTCTAGGTAGAAGGAGCCGTAAATCCAAGCCCTAAGGAACAATTGAGTGTGTTTGACGAGCAATGAGAACATGAGTGTGTCTGTAACTTACTGATCAAGGACAGAGTGGGAGGCAGGGCCCAGTGCATGCGAAGTCTTGTCGGCCGTGTTTGGGAGTGTGCATTTATACTAAGTGTTAGGGGAAGCCATTGGAAGGTTTTAGGCAGGGGCTGATACGATCTGCTAAATATTTTCACTGACCTTTTCTAAACTGAGGTGTAACTCAGATACAGTGAGATACCCAGATTTTAAGTGTACAGTTGGCTGAGTTTTATAGGTTGCGTAATCCACATAACTCACGCAGTTATCAAGATATAAAACATTTCTGTCATCTTGGAGAGATGTCATTTCCCAGCTTCCCACCACCACCCCCAGCTACTTTCTCATTTCTTTCACCATAGATTCATTTCTTTGTTCTAGAACTTCATGTTAATGGAATCATTCAGTATATACTCTTTTGTGTCTGGCTTCTTTTGCTTACCATAATGATTTTGAGACTCGTCCATGTTGTAGCTTGTACCAGAGTTCCCTGAGTATACCACAATTTGTTCATCTGTTCTCCTGTTGAATATTTGGAGCCTTGGTGGCTCAGTGGTTAAGAGCTCGGCTGCTAACCAGAAGATCGGCAGTTCAGATCCACCAGCCGCTCCTTGGAAAACCTGTGGAGCAGCTCTTCTCTGTCCTGTACGCTTGCTATGAGTCGGAATCGACAGGTTTTTTGGTTTTGTTGAATATTTGGATTTTTATAGACAATTGTTGAAAGATCTCTTTGGCCAGTCGAGGACAATGGATTATAGATTGTCTCACTCAGATATTTAATAAAGGAACATTGGTTGCCTTTTTTTACAAAGGGGAAAATAGTTTGTTGAAAGTGAAGAATATAGAAAGGACAAGACCAAAGAATTATAAAATCATCAGCAGCATCTTAGGAACGTCTGTGTGGAAGCAAATGGAAAACGATTGTGCCCTCCTGCCTTTTCGACCAGATGGGAAAAGTTTAGTGTTCTAATGAGATTCGAATGCCGTGAGGATCATAGAATTTTATATTGAGCAGATCCCTCATGTGGTAGATGGCAGATCTTTCAACTACCCTATTTATCAGGCTTTCCTCCCCCCTTCTTGAGGATTAACTTGTGTTTTCAGGTCTTTGATTGACAGGGTTCTAGGACTGGATTTTAGGGGTTCTAGGTCTTCTTTGGTCTCTGAGAGGTACAAACGGTTTGCATTCACCTACTAAACTAAAGGTTGGCGGTTCCAACCCATCCAGCAAGAAGAGGAAAGGTCTGACAATCTGCTTCTGTAAAGGTTACAGCCAAGGAAACCCTATGAGGCAGTTCTCCCCTGTCACATAGGGTCACCGTGAGTTGGAATCTACTTGATGGCAACAGTTTTGTTTTTTTTGTTTGTTTGTTTTATATCTTCTCTTACATGAAAAATAAGACCTTTTAATGAAAATTTCCAGTGACTTTGTGTTACATAAAATATTTTTAATTGTACAACTTTTCTTTTTAAAATTATTTTTCTCTTGAGTTTTATTTCAAAGAACAGAACATTGGAAATTTTTGTTTTGTTTTTAGTCTTCCACTTTCGTAAAAAACTCAGGATTGCTGATGTTTTTTGATTAGATGTGATGCAAGGTAGTTTTATTTTGCTTTTTTAACAATTCAGATTACAGTCAGTATTTTCAGTTTTAACTGATGCAAAACTTGAAGAGGATTAACAGGACATTTTGTTTCAGAGTTGAATCTGACAATATCTAACAACTGCTCACATTTTCTTTTCATAAATCAAAGAATCAAACACGAAGAATCCAGAACTTCATGGTGTTTTCATGGGTCGGTGGTTAGCCCTTCCATTCACTGTCTGCGTCACGATGAGAGCATGGGTTGGACAGATGTCCCTAGCCTTAGCTAGCATCTGCTTGAACGTGGCAGGTATAGACTTCAGTATTGTTCTTGCTAGATAGAACCAGACTGAATTATTAAAAAATGCTTAGTGCAGAGTTAAATCTTCTTAGCATGTTTTATCAGAAGCTCAAATCTATACTCAGAGATGACAGGGAACGCTTTATTTCAACGGCTGCATGAAAATGAATTAGTCTTGGCAGAACAGATTGACACATTGGTGATTTCTTCTTCACCTCCACC
>NW_004444028.1:7200949-7208763 GCF_000243295.1 Trichechus manatus latirostris | reverse complement strand
GGGAGAGTTGCGGAGAAGGGGCGGCAGCAGAGGGGAGGGTACACTTCCGAGTGACAAAGTTCATCATCGAGGCAGGTGTCAAGCTAGGGCTGCAGTCTGTCCCTGTTACCGTGGCGTGTGCCGTTTACCACAGGTTTTTCAGCGAGGCTGACCTGGATGCCTGCCACCCCTATCTCGTCGCCATATCTGCCATTTATTTGGCCGGCAAGGTGGAGGAGCAGCACTGCACACGCGGGACAGCATCAGCGTGTCCAACAGGTATTTGAACCTGAGCAGTGAGCCCGTGGAGCTGGACTCCCGCTTCTGGGGGCTCCGAGATAGCATCATTCAGTGTCAGCTGCTTGTGCTGTGAGTTCTGCGTTTCTGGGTCTTCTTCCAGCATCCACGTGCTCCACTACCTGATCTCCCCTCAAGAACTGGGATGAACCCGTACAGCTGGCAGCAGACACTATCTCTGTGACCGCCAGGGCCCTGCTGTGGGACAGCCGCCACGGGGGGCTCTGCCTCCGCTTCCTGGCACAGCACAGAGCCGTGGCGGCGCTCCACCTGGCCCTGCAGGACTGCGGCATAGAGGTGCCTGCCGATGCCGAGGCTGAGAAGCTATGGTGGCAGGTGAGGCGGCTGCTCCGCACATGGCTAGTCTGGAGTGTGTGCGCCCTGCCTTTTTCCAAGGACTTCCCGGAGCACCCTTTTCTGAATGTTCACGTTCTTTTCATTCATTATCCATGACGACGTGGGATGCTCGGGAATATTGGAGCTGTTATCATGGTCTAATGCAGGGTTTCTCTACTTCGGCACTGTGGACCTTGGGCCAGATCATTCTCTGCCCATCCTGTGCATTGACTGGGAACTCGGACTAGATCAGAGCTAACAAACCTCGGTCCAGGAGCTCTTCCCCAGACTTCCCAGATGCCTTCCTCCCCTCCTGCAGGTCTTGGCTCACGTACCCCATCGCAGTGCCACCTCCCCTGCCCACCCTCTTGAAAGTTGAAGCTTTCTTGACACGCCCTTTTCCTTGGCTGATGCCTACACAGCCAAAAAACGACGGTTCCCTTGTCTGTCTGGCCACAGCCCAGGCTCACCTCTCCCCTGAGGCTGTATCCAGCCAGTAGACTGACCTGTTCCCAGCTTCCGTGCCTGTGTTTTCTGAACTGATTTCTGGGCACCTCTGCTTTCTGTCCTACCAGCAGATTTGTTGTCCCTGTATAGGAGGGAGACCTTCCTGAGTGTGAGGTGCGGTGGCGTTGTCAGGCCTCGTGGCTCCTGCTGCCAGCCGTGCCTCCTCTGAGGGCTTGGCTGTGTCTCCCTGCACAGACTGTTGCCTTTCTTCTGCCAGGTGCCCCAGGGTTGTCAGCTGCCCTGGACTACTTTTTAACAGTCATTTCTTGCCTTGGGATTTCAGGACCACGTAGGTAGTGAGTGGACTCTGCTGAGCAAACCCTATTTCTGAAGTATTTGTTTTCCCTTCAGAGCCCAGGGCGAGACAGCTCAACCTCCTGAGCCATTGCCCAGAAGTGTCTAGATCAGCATCTCACTGAGGTTGCAGCCTTTTATGGTCCTGGCTTTTTTGGGGGGGAGGAGGAGGAGGATAGTCACAGGTCCGGTTCCCTCCTTGGCTTGGCCCAAGGCCTTGACTTGTGTCCCTCGTTAGTGCCTTTGTTCCCCAGGCAGCAACACCACCACCACCCCCGGCCTGGGTGGTCACAGCATCTGATGAAGGGCTCATTGCTTTGGTTTTTGCTTTCCTTCTTGTCAGGGGTCCCTAAGACCACTCTCAGGCTCGTGATTCACTAGAAGGACTCATAGAACTCAGAAAAGCTATTATACTCACGGTTACAGTTTATTACAGCGAAAGGGTACAGATTAAAACCAGCAAAGGGAAGAGGTGCATAGGACAGAGTCCAGGAGAGCCCAGGCGTGAGCTTCTGATGGTCTTCTCCCCGTGGAGTTGTACAGACAGTGCTTGCTTCTCCCAGCAACAATGTGTGACAGCACACGTGAATATTACCAGCCAGGGAAGCTCAGCCAAGCCTTGGTGTCCAGGGTTTTATTGGGGGTTGGTCATGTAAGCATGGAGTACCCACGTGGCTGACCTTGGTTACTCACACTCTAGTCCCCCACAGGTCAAGCTGCTACCATGAGGCCCAAGGCCGCCACCATCAATCCCATTATTGGCGTAGACTGGGGTGGTCCGAGTTCCCGATCATGAATCCCACTGTTGGCATAGACTGTTTGGCGTGGTCCAAGCCTTCACGTATACAGAGGCACTCTTAACCAGGGAGGATATTCCAAGGGCTTAGAAGTCACCTCCCAGGACTGGGCTCCAGGCCCAGCTCTGTCATCAGTTCCCTGCGTGGCCTTGGACAGGTCCCCTGTCCATCTGGAATATTCTCTGCTTAAGTCTTTGGCCTCAAGCAGGCTGGAACTGAACTGGCTTTGCAAGAGAACCACCGTTGTGCGCATAGCCAAGCCCTCATGCCCTCCTTTTTGTTGATGAAATGCAGTTCTTGGTTTAGTGGTTGGTGACCTGGTTTGACACACAGTGAGTCTAATTGGAACCTGTTTTCCTTCTCTTTTCTAAGCCAACCATTGATAATATTATGTCTGATCTCATTCAGATTTATACTGTGGACACAGAGATCCTTTAAGGCACTGGTCCAGGCCTGTCCAAAGAGAAACGGGATGGCTGGCTGCAGACTGGACTTCCCAGGCTAGCTGGGGACGGCTCGGCCACCTGGCCACACAGGCCCATCCCCAGAGGACTGGTTGGGAGCAATGGCTCTGTGCTGCTGGAAATGGCTGCTGATGCCTCGTTGACCTGTGGCCTTGATTGCCCCTCCCAGCCACACGCAGATGAAGGGAGCGCCCCTTTGGTGGCAGCCTGGAGACCATCCTGTGGGCAGATCTGAGGTGGTCCATGCGCACTTTGTCCTTTGCGAGGATTCAGACTGCATTTAAGGCATGGATTCACTGAGAGGAAAATCGAAGTAGTGTATTTGACTGTACCCCCTGGGCTTCCTTAAAGCCAGATTTATGGAAAGGATGAGTGTGTAACAGAGAGGGAATTCTATTTTGTATAATAAAAGGTGATGAAAACCCTCCTCCTACAAAGAAGAATGTGTTGTTTATATGACTTCTCAAGATTTCTTGGATTGTCTAAATTTAATTGCAGACCGGAAGGGGAAGGCTGGAAGAAGACGACCTCAGCTCACTTCTTATGAGCTTTAGGAACAGATAATTAATAGGTGGAGTTGGGGCCTTGCCAGAAATACTCATATTTAAATTATAGTAGTTAATTTATGACTGTGAAAAAAACCTCAAATGGCTTGATGTACGATGTGTATAAATGCTTGGGGGAGGTTTTAGAACATTTTTAAGCTTCGGGATTATTTTACAAGATAACAATTGTAGGAAAAATGCTCTCTCAGATCCAGGGTTTACAAATGCAGTATTACATATGACTCTCTCTCCTAGCTGACTCAGGTGAGTCTGTCCATGAGATGGGTGAAAGAACTAGACTGAGAGCTGAGGGACCTTTACGTTGTTAATTCTTCTTTAACCTTGCAAGAATAAAAAATAATCTTGGGTTAACATTTTATTTTCATAAATTTCATTTTTAAACTTTTTATTTTCTCGGTAAATAGGTATTGTGTATTTTTGCCTTTGTTATATGTTATATGTTCCACATGAGCACAATTAAGTGTTCTGGAATTCCCATTCTTCACAGTGTTATCAATAATTTGTTATGATCCACACAGTCGATTGCCTTTGCGTAGTCAGTAAAACACAGGTAAAGTTCTTTCTGGTATTCTCTGCTTTCAGCCAAGATCCATCTAACATCCGTGTTCAAGACCAAGTTTCAGAGTTTCATCTGGCATCCATTTTGGTCTTTTATCTTTCCTGTCTTTTTAATGACCTTTTGTTTTCTTCATGTATGATGGCCTCGATGTCCCCCAACTCATCTGGTCTTTGGTCATTAGTGTTCAGTGCGTCAAATCTGTTCTTGAGATGGTCTCTAAATTCAGGTGGGACATACTCAGAGTCATACTTTGGCTCTCATGGATTTGTTTTAATTTTCTTCAGCTTCACTTTGAACTTGAATGTGAGCAGTTGATGGTCTGTTCTGTAGTCAGCCCCTGGCCTTGCTTTTCCATCATCTTTTTCCACAGATATAGATGATTTAGTTCCTGTGTATTCCATCTGACGAAGTCCACACGTATAGTTGCTGTTTTATGTTGTTGAGAAAAGATATTTGCAATTATTAAGTCGTTGGTCTTGCACAGTTCTGTCATGGGATCCCCGATGTTGTCTGTTTCACCAAGGCCGTATTTTCCAAGTACAGACCCTTCTTTGTTTCTAGTCTTTGTGTTCCAGTCGCCAGTGATCATCAGTGCGTCTTGATTGCGTGTTTGATCAGTTCCCCAGACTGCAGAAGTTGTGGTTGTGGGACTATGCAAATAAATTGTATGGAACCCTGATGAGGGGATTGGTCGGTTTGCCATCCCACTAGGCTTAAAATGAGCCATCCCTGAGGCGAGAAGAGAGGACCTCCCTACCACCAAGAAAAAGAGCCGTGAGTGGAGTGTGTCCTTTGGACCTGGGTCCCTGCACTGACAACCTCTTAGACCCAGGAGACAGATCTGTAACACTGGAGATGGTGAGAAGTAGCAGCAGAGAAGTGGCGGCAGCAGAACCAGGAGACCAGAGCGAGATGGCGTGGTGGGCTTCCCGGCCACAGAGTGAGGCAGCTAGAGTGGGTTTGTCGCCCCAATGAGTGAGAGAGCTGAGCGCCTTCGAGCCAAGGCTTACCAGAATGGGGTGCCTGGGCACTTACTGGCGGAGCGAAAGAGCTTTGTAATGCTTGTGTGAGGAGGAGCTGTCTGGATTGAAGAACCTTATCCTCAGTCCTTCCTGATCCTGAATTGTAACCTGTTCCTTCCCTAAGAAACTTCATAATAGCAAGTATCGTCTGTGGGTTCTGTGTGGCCATTACAACGAACTATTGAACCCAAGTAGAGAAGTAGAAAGTGCTGTGGGAGGGACGACTAGTGTCAAAATTGGTAAAAAGGTTGGAGAGAGGAGGTAGGTCTGACCTCCACCTCTTGTGAATCAGCCTGATGTTGATGGTGATTCTCTTCCCCTGGTGAAGTTAGAGGTCGAACACTGTTTTGCTGTTTTTACAGCTGCCTTGCTAAAGGATTTTCCTTTGAAAGGGGAACACATGCTTTTTAACAGATGATTATTGCTTTTACCTTTTTTTCTTCAGTAAACTTTTGGAGGTAGGCTTATGGCTTTCAGTCTTTGCTTATGCTTTTGACTTTAAAAGGGATATGAAAGACCTTTATTGTACATATATACACACAGACTTACAAGTATTAGTATCATGTGATATTTATATATTCCCTGTGCATATATGCACACGTAGTCCTATAAGTATCATTGTTGCTGTTGTATGCTGTTGTGTTGACTCTGACTCTTAGTGACCTTATAGGACAGAGTAGAACTGCCCCGTAGGGTTTCCTAGGCTGTAGTCGTCATGGGAGCAGATCACCAGGTCTTTTCTCCCACAGAACTGGTGGGTTCAAACCGCCGATCTTTTGGTTAGCAGCTGAGCACTTAACCGTCGGACCACCAGGGCTCCTTCCTGTAAGTACTAGTATCACCCAATATTATTTATTGATTGATTTATTATTATTGCTTCACAGTGAAGAACTGAACGTCATCATGTCTGGAGTCAAGCGAACCATCAAGGAAACCGACCCTGATTATGAGGATATATCTGTCGCCCTTCCGAATAAACGGCATAAAGCAATTGAGAATTCAGGTAGAAATGGATTTGCCTTAGGAACTTAATTGATTTTTTTTGTTGACATGGGTCTCCAGAAATGTGTTTCCATTCCTGTGTATAATTTCGAGGGTTTTGTGAGAGGGATTAGCTAAGTACTTTGTTTAATAGTAACATACCAGTGTGGCATAAAAGGCAGAAGAGGATCTGGTGGGAACACAGTGAGGTAGAGGGTAAAAATGTCAGTGGTGAGACAGGCTACAGGTAACTGTCGTTGTGTGTTAGGTATAATCATAAAAACTTAGGAGGCCTGTAGGTTTTACCTAGGTCAGTTTTTGCCACGTGTAGTTTGTGTTCTACGCTGTGGTACAGTCACGCGAGATGAGGGTCATTATACGTGGACCAACATTGTTATTTTTACAGTTATATATTATTTTAACGTGTATAGAAAAGTTAATGATCTCACCAAGCTTGAGGTTTCGTGACTGCTGTTGCTCAGGATACGGCTAAAATTATTTTAAAATATTATTTGTGTTAATTAGATGTTTGACATGGTTCTCAGATGTGGTCAGTATCTTGAAGGTGGAATGATGGAAATGTGGGACACATGGATTTAGTGACGCGTGGGACGCATTGACCAGGCTCAGTCTCTGCACTGCCTGCCGGGGGGGAGGTGGTAAATTGCCCGAGATGTCTGACTAGTTGAGAACAAATCATCAACTATGGTTTTACAGTTACCCAGAATGTCTCAAAAAATTGCTACATTTGCTTTTTTTAAAAAAGTTATTACTGAAATTTATTAATGTTTATTTATATCCTTTATAAATAAACATGCATTGTGATATTTTCATACAGCTCGAGATGCTGCCGTACAGAAGATCGAGACTATTATCAAGGAACAATTTGCCCTTGAAATGAAGAATAAGGAGCATGAAATTGAAGTCATTGACCAGGTATGAGGATGATAAATGTGGGGGAGGGAAGCTGTTGAAAAATAGGAAGAAATCTGTTGAGATAGAGCTGTGGTTGGATTCTGCCCTCTGCTCTTCTTTCAGAAACGGCTCTCCTCATTAGGTGGCAAGTGTCAATGTTTTCATTTGTCTTTCTTTGATTATTAGAGAAGTCGAGCTTTCTGTGCGTGTGTGTTCCCTTGCATTTATTTTGTGAATTGTTTGTGCATCTCTCGTCATTGCCGTTAAAGTAATGAGCTACTGTCTGTTTTTAGCGACTGATCGAGGCAAGAAGGATGATGGATAAACTTCGTGCCTGCATTGTGGCAAACTACTATGCGTCTGCAGGTCTTGTAAAAGTTTCTGAGGTAAATATTCCTCATTTCCGGTCTCTTTTGCCAGCCACCCGTGTTTGTTGTCTGAAGGGGAAGTTGGTGTCAGCATGGGATCCTCGCTTTTGAAACATTTCTTATACTGAACTTTAGAATTCAAGAAACGTACCCATCTTCCTGGTTTGTTCAACTGCAGGCTTTAATGGTCTCTCTACATTGCCAGTCATTCTAAGTAGCTTTTTTATTTTCTTTTTATCTAATTCTTCTAATAATTGTTAAGCATTGTGCTAGGCTTGGCAGATAACCAGGATGAGTGAGACTGTATTGTAACTTGCCCTACTTCCCGTTCATTTTTGGTTGACTTTCCCTCTGGCCTTCTACTGCTAATGAATGACAAATTTTAGTTTCAGTAGATTCACCCTATTCAGTAAGCCCTGGTTTTTATCCTGTGTTGTATTCTGATTAGGATTTATTCAGGGACATTTGCTGGATCTCCTGAATTTCAGTTTCAGCCTGCTGAAACTAAACGACACAGGTGTGCCGTTGTCTGCTGTGATCAGCCATCGGATTATTTTAGTTTACAGTAACGAAATGCATATATAGCCTTGAAAAACCTTTGTCACTGAAATCCAAAAGCTTTGTTGCTTTGACGCTGAAACGCTAGTCTCTGGCTCCTTTTTTCTCACAAAAACATGTATTTTAATAGCATAATTTTTAAAAGGTGGGATTCCTGAGAACGTAACTACA
>NW_004444028.1:7196914-7200489 GCF_000243295.1 Trichechus manatus latirostris | reverse complement strand
GAACCTTTCTGTAATTATTTGTCCCCCTCTGGTTTTTGTTTTGTGAAGTCAGACCGTGTTAAGGAGTTTGGACTTCTTTTTATTCTGTGTGGAGATTTTGAAGGACTTGAAGCGTGATGGTGAAATAAATGAGGGTTTTGGAAAGATGGAGAATTTGCCTACTTTTGATGGATTTAATTTAAACTTTGTTTGCTTTTATTTCTGCAGGGATCAAAGACATGTGATGCAATGGTTTTTAATCATCCTGCTATCAAGAAATTTTTCGAATCACCGTCTAGATCATCATCTCCTGCCAATCAGAGATCAGAAACACCATCAGCCAATCATTCAGAGAGCGATTCTTTATCTCAACACAATGACTTTTTATCTGACAAAGACAACAACAGCAATATGGACATAGAGGAAAGATTATCAAACAATATGGAGCAGAGACAAAGCCGAAATACTGGAAGGGTATAGTTGGATGGCTGGGAGGGAGCTAAAGGAGAAGGGAACCCATATTTGTCAAGTATGCACCTATTATCTCATTTCACCTTAATAGGAACCCTGGTAAATAAGTTAATTATTTCCCTTTTAGACATGGGGAAACTGAGTCTCAGTGAGGGTAAAGTTACATGTGTCCAGAAGTTACCAAAACTGAGAATTAAACTTTCATTTTGATGATTTTAGAGCTCAGGGCTGCTGTGCCCTGCACAGCTTCTTGATGCCATCCGTGTAGATGTGAAAGGAGCCTTGAGGAGGTGGCAGTGCTGTGACCTGCTGAGAACCCAAGCCCCTTCCACTAGGCATGTTCGTCCTCTGTGAAACTTTATATTCTAGGATACCTTAGTAGCCGGAGGAAAACTGACAGATAAACAGAATTGAAAACCATGTGTTGCTTTTGATCCTGGCAGTTTGTTGTTTGAGTTCCCATGTCAAGCAGCTCTGAATTTCCTGGTATAATATTGGGCTATGGCGTCCCTGTAGAGTCCTTATTGCATTAATTAGACCAATGGTTTTTTCCAACCAGGTATCCTTAGAGAGAGAAAATTGCTGGGTTGCTTTACAAGCACTCACACATCAAGGATATGCTTTTCTTCCCTTCTAAATTTTTTGTTTGTTTTTATAATTATAAGTTTATATGTGTTCAGAAAAGTAGAAAAAAATTGCAAAGTCAGTCATAATGCCACTATTCAAAAATCAGAACTCTTGGTGTTTGGATTTACTTGTATCTTTCCAGTATGATTTCTGGGAAAATATTTGTTTTGTTTTGTTTTTTTTAATTTAAAAAATTTAAGTCATACTGGTCATGGGATTTAGAAATTTAACATCTTTATGCCATACATGCTAATGTTTATGTAACAAACATTTAGTGCTTACTGTGTGCCGGGCACTTTTCTAAGCACTGCACAATAATAGCTACTTTAATCGTATGAGGTAGGTACTGTTATCACCCTGATTTTATAGATAGGAAATTGAGACAGAGGTTAAATAATTGCCCAGAATTAAACCTCTAGTAGATGAAAAACCCAGGATTTGACCCAGGCAGTCTGTCTCCAGAGTCAAACTTTTAACCACTGTGCTTTATATTACTCCTCATAGAAAAAAAATTAATAGTACAGAAAGTTGAAAAGAAAGTAAATTCAGTTGATGCCTTTTCCCACTCCCATTCCCCGAAGGTAACCATTTTCATATTTTCTTGTGTCTCTTTCCACATCCTATTTGGGTATACAAAGCAGATGTAGGTGACTGCTAAAACACACACGTGGAATTACAGCGTATAAACTTCTTGTATGAATTACTACAGTATTTGTAGTACAATTAACTATTCTTTCATGCTTCTAGAGTCATTACGAAAGCCACAAAAAACAAAAAAAATCAGAATGATTCCATTCATACCTTTTATGATTTTGTGGTTTCTGACCTGTGAAAATTGTCCAATTTAAATTGAAAACGAAAATTCACCGTGATTTCTTTCAGGACACTTCTAGTACCACTGGCTCTCGTAAAACAGACCAGCGGAATGCCGATTTTACAGGGGATGAGACTTCACGACTTTTCGTGAAGAAAACGATAGTGGTGGGCAACGTGTCCAAGTGAGTATGCGGCTGGATTGTCTCATTTTCAGCTAAGACTTTGGCATAAACAGTTAACATCATAGTACTAGAGTACTAGAAGAGACCTTAGAGATTCTTTTTCCCAAGCTCTTAGTTATTTCGAAAGTAAACCACGGTCCAGAGTTTCCTCGGGTAACCTTGCTTGATAGTGAGCAGAGTTGGTGTTTGAATCCAGGCCTCTGGTTTTTCACTGGGGGTATTCCCTCTCCTGCCTGTGTCCTGTGCCATCGCGTCTGCCTCGCTCCACGGGTGGTAACGTTCACTAGGGAAAAAGCTGCCGTGTAACCTTACACTTTGCATACTAAACAGAACTTAAAAATACTCTTTAGAGTTTCACATGTGGTTTGTAAAAGATGCTAATTATTAGATATTTGAAAACCAGTAAGAATGGTGACTTCTCAGGCACTGCCCTCACATCTGACTTTCAGAACCTCATTTCTCACCATGTTTACAGTCTTGCACCTGCCATTTATTTGTCATGGCAACGTGGGAATTTAGTTAACTCAGACGAAGAGTATCTTCAAAAAGCATGTATCAGACTCAGTGTTGAAAACCATCCCTTTAGGATCAGGAGGAAGACAGGAGATACCTGGTATCACTAGTCCTATTCAGCACTGCACTTGGAGGTACTGGGTGATACCGATGTAGTCAGATAAGAAAATAAAAAGAGTAAGGATTAGTAAAGAAGAAGCAATGTCATTAACAGATGATAGGATTGTATACCTAGAAAATCAAAGAATTTTTGATAAATTATTAGAATTAGTAAGAAAGATTAGCAAAGCTGTTAAATATATCAATATACAGAAGTCAAATGTGTTTTTATATGGTCGCCACAAAGTTAGGAAACATGATTTTAAGAAAGATATATTTACTATAGTAATAAAAATATGAATTACTTAAACAAAACATGTGCAAGCTCTTTATAAAGGAGACTATAAAAACTTACTGGACATTAAAGAACTAAATAATTGGAGCAGTATACCGTGTTCATGGATAAAACTCAAAACCAAACCCACTGCTGTCGAGTTGATTCTGACTCATAGTGACCCTATAGGACAGAATAGAACTGCCCTATGGGGTTTCCAAGGCGCGCCTGGTGGATTTGAACTGCTGGCCTTTTGATTAGCAGCCGAACTCTTAACCACTGTGCCACCGGGGTTGTAAAGATACCACTTCTCCCCAAATTAATCTATCGATATTTCAGTTAAAACAACAACAGTTTATGAAACTTGACAAGCTGATTCTTAAATATACATGGAAGAGCTAAACATCAGGATTGAATAAGAACACTCTTGGTGGAGACCTAGATTGTGGCACTTGACCTACTACATTTATAAGGATCCCATTGGTATATATCAGCATAGGGAAGGCTGTGATGGTATTTTCCCCCAGACTATAAGAAGGTGGAGTTTCCTAGGAGCCTCTTAGGAAATAAAGGCAGGACCAGGTACAGGGAGAGCTAAACTGAAAAAAAAACAA
>NW_004444028.1:7191258-7192744 GCF_000243295.1 Trichechus manatus latirostris | reverse complement strand
CTGGAATTTGTAAAACACACTGATTTCCTTTAAAATTGCAAAAAAGTATCATGTAGTAATAAACAATGAAAATTGTATTTACTTAGAAATCTTTATGCTTTGCGGGTAAAGATGTGGCAAATCACTTATCAGTAACAGTCTGAGGAAATCCAGAAGAAGATCGTTTTCAAATTTCTCTTTCATCTTATTCATCTGCAGTATCTTCTGCTAGTAGTAAATGAACTTTGTTCACTGAAGTTTCGCATCGTATAGTAGCCTCTGACAGTCTGGTTGTTACGATCTGTGCCATTCTGGCAGGGCGTAGATTGGCCGCTGTGACATACTGACTAGTTAGTCATACCTAATGAGTCACACCGTTACCCTCATGCCTTTCGCAAGAGAAGGTCGTACTTCATTAACTATAACGTTATGATTTTTAAGTAGTTTTTCAAAAAGAGTTTTTTGTTTGCATACTTCTGGTGTTTAAACTCCTAGAGAAATAATTTGCTGTAATCAGCCACACTGTGTTTTCACGTTATGCGTATAAGTCTATTATTACAGTTATTATTCACGTATGTCTCCCTTATTAGACTTGGAGACATATATGTAAGTAATAATTATAATAGTTATATGCCTCCTTTATTAGACTTGGAGCCCTGGTTAAGAACTATGGCTGCATCAAGATTAGATAGCCCCATAAAACAAAACGAGAGTAATGGGGCACAACAGTCCAGGGACAAGGATTAGAAGGCAGGAGGGGACAGGAAAGCTGGTGTAATAGGGAACCCAAGGTTGAGAAGGGACAGTATTGACGTGTCGTGGGGTTGTTAATCATTGTCGTAAAACAGTATGTGTACTAACCGTTTAATAAACTTTGTTCTGTAAACTTTCATCTAAAGTACAATTTAAAAAAAAATACCTCTACCAGAAAAAAAAGAACTATGGCTGCTCACCAAAAGGTCTGCAGTTTGAATCCACCAGTGCTCCTTGGAAACCCTATAGGGCAGTTCTACTCTGTTCTGTAGGGTCACTGTGAGTCGGAATTGACTCAACAGCAGTGGGTTTCGTATGTACCAGGTACTAATCTAGGCACTTGGAATATATTAGAGGACAAAACAGAGGGAAATTCCTGCTCTCATGGAGCTTACAGTCTAGCAGGGAGTAATATTCTAACAGATAACTGAATTATATAATGTGTTAGGAAATAAACAAACAGGATGGGAAAGGGAGTTGGGAGTTCCATGGAGAAGGAAGGGAGCAAATGGAAGTATTCAGTAGGATGGTCAGAGTGGCCTCATTGAGAAGGTAAAGTCTGAACCAAGACTCGAAGGAAGAAGGTGGCGAAGGAGTTAACTAAACAGAGGCAGAGGGAAGACCTAGAGCAAAGGCTGTGCGGCAGATGCATGCCTGGATATTTGAGGGAGAGCAAAGATGCTCGTGTGACTGGAGCAGAGTGAAGGAGAATAGTAGTAGAAGATGAAGTAGGAGAGATGCTGGGAAACCACAC
>NW_004444028.1:7168021-7190113 GCF_000243295.1 Trichechus manatus latirostris | reverse complement strand
GCAAAGAAGACTAAATTCAGCTAATAAGGTGAGAGGAAAAACAAAGAGAATGTGGTATTCTGGAATTCCAGTGAAGAAAGCATATCAAGGAGGAACCATATCACATGCTGTCAATAGATACAAGGTACAGTGAAGATTGAAAACAGACCTGGTTTTAGCAAAAGGGGAGTCACTAGTGATTGCAGCGAGCAGTTTTTGTGTAAGAATCTGAACTATAGTGAATTTAAGAGGAATTGGAGATAGTATAGACAACTCTCTGAAGAGTTTTGCTGCAAAGGGAAACTTAAGAAATGGGTGATAGCTGGTGAAGGGAATAGGTTCAATAGAAATTTTTTTTTTAATTGAAGTAAACAACTTCATTCTTATGCTGGTAGATTGATCTAATAAGCAGAGAGTGAAAAGTAGATGTAAGAGATACAGGGAGGATATCTGAAGTGGCGTGCTTGTGTGGGTGACAAAGGATAAGATCTAGTACATAAGGTAAAGGTTGGTTTACATTTTAAAATTTTATTTTGACATAATTTTACATTTTTGGGAAAATGCAAGAATGCTACAGAGTAACTCCCTATAATACCCTTTACTCCGTGCAAAAATCATGTGGCAGGGGCATCTGACCTCCTCTGCTAACTTCATGAGGGGGAAGGAGAATCAAGATCAACAGCCCAAGGCTGATTCCTATGAGGTGAACGTCAGACATACCTCCTCTCCAACCTTTTTACCAATTTTGACACCAGCCATCCCTCCTATGGCACTCGCTGCTTCTCTGCTGGGTTCAGTAATTTGTTGCAGTGGCCACATGGAGCTCACAGACTCTTCTTACAGTTATGGGGTTTATTAGGGAAGTAACAGGTTACAATTCAGGTTCAGGAATGCTCAAGATAACAGTTCTTCGATCAGGACAGCCTCTTCTCAGCCATGCTCACAGGCACATCTCTCTCTGGCCCCTTAGCCTCTTGGCCACTTGGCCCGGCCTCTGCTCTGCTTGGGCAAGCGTTGCAAAGCTCTTTCAGCTCTAATGATAAGTGCCCACAGGCGTCCCACTCTGTCAGTAAGCTTTGGCCCAAAGGTGCTCAGCTCTAGCTCCGTGGGTCGGCAAACCTAGCTCCACCAAGGGCTCTGAGGCACTCTGCTTCGCCACAGACCCTCCCGCCTGAAGGTGCTCAGCTTTCTGTGCCATCTCCTGCTGGTCTTCTGCCTCTGCTGCCACTGTTTCTTTGCTACTGTGTCTCGCTGTCTTTGGTGGTGTAGCTCTGTCTCTCTGCCTCCTGGTTCTGGAGCTTCTCCGTGCAGGGATCCCAGGACCAAAGGATGTGCTTCACTTCTGGCTCTTCTTTCTTGGTGGTAATGAGATATTCCCTCCAGCCTCTGGGATGGCTCACTTTAAGCCTAGCAGGATGACAAAACTGACCAATTCCCTCGTTAGGGTTCCATACACCTTATTTGCATGGCCCCACCCCCACAGGGGTGCCATGCACCTTATTTACTTTATTAGCAAGCTGTCTAATCCACTTGGTGAGTCATAAGCACCTCATTTGCATAGTCCCATCCTGTCATTTGGTGAGAGTTACAAAGACTGTGGTTAGAAGAGCCTGTCTTAGTCACTAGCGCTGCTGTAACAGAAATTCCGCAAGTGGATAGCTTTAACAAAGAGAAATTTATTTTCTCACTGGCTAGTAGGCTGCAAGTCCAAATTTAGGACATCATCTCTCTCTGTGTCAGCTCTGGAGGAATGTCCTTGTCATCAATCTGCTGGTCTGGGAGCTTCTCAGCGTAGGAACCTCCAGTCCAAAGGACACACTTTGCTCTTGGCACTGCTTTCTTGGTGGTATGAGGTCCCTGTGTCTCTGTTTGCTTCTCTCTTTTATATCTCAAAAGAGATTGGCTCAAGACACAGTCCCATCTTGTAGATTGAGTCCTGCCTCATCAACATGACTGGCGCCTATCCCACCTCGTTAACATCAGAGAGGCAGGATTTACAACACATAGGAAAATCACATCAGTCCCAAAATGGAGGACAGCCACACAATACTGGGAATCATGGCCTAACCAAGTTGACACATATTTTTGGGGGACACAATTCAGTCCATGACAGGGCCATATTCAGTAACTGACTGCGCCACGCTCGGATCCACCACTTGTTAATGTTTTGTTACTGAGTGGAAACCCCAGGTTCGCACTCTGCATGACTTGTATTGGCCAGTGAACGAGAGACTGAGGTGGGAGAAGAGGAGGGGCACCTTTGTTTCTTTGTACAGGGAAGTGGAGCCATTCGGGGCTGCTGCCCAGACTGCTCGCTAAGGGCAGGCGGGCAAGTTACTTTTAAAGGGGTTTACAAGTAGGGAGTTCATAAACCAGTTACATCAGCAGCATCCTTAATCATACTGTGCAGGTGCGGTGGGGTTTACATATAACCTCCGAGCAAAAGCAACATTCCGATGCAAAGCTGGGGTGGGGGGAGCCCGGCAAAGGAAACTATTTTTCAATACAGCACTATAGGGGAGGAAGCCAGGTAAAAAATACAGCCCTGTGGGGGCTCTGTCTCAGTTTTACCCCATTTACTTTGTCTTTTGTGCATGTGTACTTACATTCCACACACACATACACATACACATTTTTTCCTGAACCCTTGAGAGTAATTTGCAGATATCATTCCTTGTTTTCCTAAGGACAAGGATTTTATCTTAATTAACCAGAGAACATTTATCAAAATCAGGGACCATAGCACTGATAGAGCCTAGCCAAGTTGACACATAAAATTACCCAATGCAGTTTCTTAATCTGGAATAGTTCCTCAGCCTTTCAGCGTAGGGGAGAAAGTGCTGGGGGTCGAGGAGAGAGGAGGTGTGAAGTGATTGTCTTGGAGAAGAGTGGACTAAGGACAGAAGTGTGATTGCCTGACTGCGTGAAGGGTACAGTTGGGGTTTGTGACCATTTAAAGTGAGAACAAGAAGGTGGTTTTTCTCCAGCTTTAATTAGCTTCATGAATACAAGTGAGGAATAGTTAGAAAATTCGTTTTATTTAACTTGGTCTGTGGTTTTGCCAGATGAGTGTATTGAAGTGAGAGTGAGGCTAGAGGGTTGGGGGTATACTCAAGGGAGTTATTCTATTGATCGACCCTTCGGGCTAGATGAGGTGAGGGTGGATTGAAGGTCCTGGCAGAGGTTGAAAGGTAGTTGGAGTTAGAATCCTTAAGGGAATAACTGGAATGATAGGAGCTGATGGTCAGATTGGGGCACGTGAAATTGAGGTGGTGGAGGGATTCCAGTTCTCAGTGATGGCACTGTCCGGGGAGTGACTGATGGAGAGCACAGGAAAGGGTCATGGAGGAGAGGAGTTAAAGGAATTGATGAGCCAGGTGATTGAAGGATCATCTATGTATATGTGACATTGCTGAGAATTAGATAGTAGAGCTGGAGAAGGTGACATTGAGCTAGACTCTGAAATCATCAGGAAATGAGTGGGGAGACCCCGGGATCAGTAGATGACAGCGTTAATGGATGTCTCTGGGGGTGTGTAATACTGGAACCAAAGACGTTTGCTGATACGTAGTACCTGTTTCACTTTTGTCTTTATTGACAAGGGGCTGTTCTCCAGAACTCGAAAGAGGTATGAGGAATTTCAGCTAGTACAGGAAGAGAGATAAGTAAAATACACTCTCCCCGCCCTGAGCTTCAGAGATGTGTATTTGGCTCCCTTCTGGACACCTCCTTCTGCATGTCTCTCACTGCCGTGGAGTCGATCCAACTCACAGTGACCGCGTAGGGCCGAGTAGAACTGCCCCACAGGGTTTCCAAGGCTGCAGTCTTTACAGAAGCGGACTGCCACATCTTTCTCCAGTGGAGCAGCTGGTGGGTTTAAACCGCCAGCCTTTCGGTTAGCAGCCAAGGGCTTTAACCACTGTGCCACCAGGGCTTGTTTGAATGTCTCAGGTACCTCAGATCAGCAAATTCAGAATTGAACTTTTCTCTTCCTGTCCCCAGACAAAACCGAACCTAGCCCTTGTTTTTCTTCCCGTGTTTTCAGTCAGTGACGGCGTTGGCTCTCTCACCCTGGTTACTGCAGAAGCCTCCTTACTGGTGAATTCCATGTGCACAGAGACTGTCTTTCTTGTTTACTCTTGGACCCCATAAAGAGTATTCAGTAATAAGTAGTGAATGAATGTTGTAAACAAGTTCCTGTGTGACCTGAATTGCTAAGTCCCTGGGGTTTTTGAGCTCCCGAGGGAATCTTAAAGGATTTTGGAGAAAAAAGGTAGTGATAGATCAGACGTGGTCAAGTAGTACCCTGATTTTCAGAAGGGGCGAGGAAATGAATTCTGTGGACCGTATGCTGGTGACCTGATGTTGATCCCACTAGGATGGGTTATCAGAATGTTCATTGACAGGTATTTGGAATGGAAAGGATGGTCAGCTGGGAGCAGTGTGTATTTCTAAAGATATGGCCATGTCAGACTCATATTTATTTTTTTATACAGAATCACTAGGCTGATGGACTAGGGAAACGCTGGGCATATATATCTTATAGGAAGATTTTTAGCGTGTTTTGGTTGACAAGGAGCCCTGGTGGCGCAGCAGTCAGAGTAATTGACTGCTAACCGAAAGGTCAGCAGTTCGGAACCACCAGCGGCTCCGGGGGAGAAAGATGTGCTTTAGTAGAGTACAGCCTTGGAAACCCTATGGGGTCCCTATGAGTCGGAATTGACTTGACAGCAGTGGGTTCACTGGGTTTGGTTGACAAGTGGCATTGATAGATGTGGACTGGTATTAACAAAGGGGTTGCTGTGAGTCGGAATCAACTTGACAGCTGCGGGTTTGGTTTTTTTGTGGGGGGTTAATGGAGTGATGTTTACTTGCTGAAGGAAGAGCTCTGTACTTAGCCATGTTTTGCTCATTTTTATGAATGGCTTGTAAAAAAATAGGCTCATCAGATGTGCAGATAACAAGAAGGTCAGAGGAAAACTGAATGTCTGGAGTAGTCAACTCAAGACCCCAAAAACCAAAGATTTCCTTAATAGGGACACCCGTTCGGTCAGTTATAGTTGGGTTCAGAAACCCAGGTACATGAGTACACGGTGACTGATGGGTAGTTCAAGTGAAAAAAAGTGTATGGTTAACTGCAAACTGAATTTGAGTCTGATGACGATCTTACTGGAACGAATCATTAGCACAGTATCGCAGTCTTAGGCTGCTTTATCGGAAGTGAAGTAGGCCTGCTCTACCCTGCACCAGTCTACAATGTCTAGGCATACTGTTGGATATGGGGTGGGGGGCGGCCTGGGTAGTGAGGAGACCGGACACCAGACACGTGGAATAGCGTACTGGGTAAAGCCGGGCTCTGGAGCCTATTACCTGGGTGTGAATCCCCGTTCCACTACTGACTTGCTCTGTGACCTTGGGCAAGTTATTTAACCTGATTATGTCTCAGAGGGGATATTTCATAGTGTGGTTGTAAAGATTGGGGCCCCGGTGGCCCAGTGATTAAGAACTCAGCTGCAAACCAAAACGTCGGCAGTTGGAATCCACCAGCCGCTCCTTGGAAGCCCTATGGGGCAGTTCTACTCTGTCCTATAGGGTCGGTATGAATCGGAATCTACTCTACGGCAGTAAGTTTGGTTTTTGGTTTTTGGTTTTTTGGTTATAAAGATGAGATCAGTTAATAGACATGAAGGGTGTCAAACAGTGGTTGGATCATAGTAGACACAGTGTTTACTGCAGCTCCTGCTGCTCCTGCTGTAATTTGGGTAACAGTTAAAGGAACAGAAGATACTCATCCTGAAAAGAAATGCTTTTGCTCTTTTGAAGGTCTGTCATGTGGAGGAGGAATTTATTCTTAGGGATTCCAGACGTATCTAGAACGAACATGTAGGAGGTAGAGAAACGTGTCTGTGATTGCTAGTCAGGAATGTAATGGAGAGCTCCTTCAGGAGCGAGCTCTGGGTCATGAGGTGTGGTCCTGAAAGCCTGAGTGGCCCTTTAAATGAATTCGTTGGATGAGGAGTTATTTAAATATAAACGTCATATAAGTATACAGTTTATATTTCTAGGAAAGCTTTTTTTTTTTTGAAGCCCTATATTTTTGTGGTTTTTCCCTTTTGGTCATTGGTATATTTTACCTTCTGTGAGGAATCTAGAAATAATAGCATTCTGTTCAGGAAAGGCAGTCCTTTTTTGTGTGAAATAGATCTTTTGAAGTGTAAAATTTCTATCAGTTAGGGCTTGTCTGTTGAAAAGTCTTGGATTCCCTTTTTGCTTTCAGAGACACAGTTGTGGAGGAGTTTCCTGTTGAAAGCTTTCGTTCCTTTTTCCAGCCTTCGTGCCACTTGTCTGTCTTTGTGGCCGCAGTCCTTCTGTCTGTTCACTGAAGTTTGGCTCATGTGTGTAAATTGAGGAACACACCTAATTTTACTATATCCATTGTGAGAATTTTAGCATATAAACAGTGTAATTGAGGCATATTGCAAAATGAGTTTAGGTGACCAAACTTGCCATCAGTAAGACTTTCTTTATTCTTCAGTCCAGCATACCTCTAGGGCCCCTTGTATATCTGGCCTTGAATCCCTTTTCAAACTGTAATCTCAAATCTGCCTTCCCATTTGACCCCAAGCCCTTTTTTTAAAAAAGTATTTACATGAAATCTGTGAATCTTTTGGTGGCAGTACAGTTTCTAGGCCCACATGACAAAATGTGGCGTAGAATTAGGGAGCAGGCTCACTTTCTGCTTCCCCTGCTACCATAGATCTCTGTAAGGTGTTTTAATTTCATTGTACTAAAATATGTATAACAACAAGTTTGCCATTTTAATCATTTTTAAGTGTACAATTCAGTGACAATTATTTTTACCAAGTTGTGGTGCCATGATTGCTATCCATTTCCAAAAGTTTTAGAACACCCCAAACAGAACCTCAGTATTCCTTCAGCAATAACTCCCAGCCTGTCCTTCCTCCAGCACTGGATAACCACTACTCTCCTTTCTGTCTCTATGCATTTGCTTGTTCTAGATTCTTCATAGAGGTGGGATCATACCATATTTGTTGTTTTGTGTCTGACTTATTTCACTCAACATAATGTTTTCAAGGTTCATCCATGCCATTGCATGTATCAGAATTTTACTTCTCTTTATGACTGAATAGTATTCCATTGTACATGTGTACCACATTTTGTGTATCCATTCATCTGTTGATGGACACTTGGGTTGTTTCCACCTTTTGGCTGTTGTGAATAATACTGCTACGAACACTGGTGCACACATCTGTTTGAGTCCTCTTTGAAGGGCATGTGCCTGAGAGTGGAATTGCTGGGTCGTGCAGTAATTCTGTGTTTAACTCTTTGAGGAACCCCCAAACTTTCCCAAAGTGGCTGCACCATTTTGCGCTTCCACCAACGATGAATGAAGGTTTCAGTTTCTCCGCATCCACACCAACTCTTGTTCGTTTCCATTTTCCTGATAATAGCCGTCTGAGTGGGCGTGAGGTCACATCTCACGTGGCCAAGCCTATCTTGTATTTGATAATAGCCATCTGAGTGAGTGTGAAGTCACATCTCACGTGGCCAAGCCTATCAGTTTCTGTCTGTGTCTCTGCCAGCCTCATGGCTACTTCTTTTACAGCTCCGCTGTTACTCAGCTGAGGTAGGTGTGAAGTCACATCTCACGTGGCCAAGCCTATCATGTATTTCTGTCTGCGTCTCTGCCAGCTTCATGGCTACTTCTTTTACAGCTCCGCTGTTACTCAGCTGAGGTAGGTGTGAGGTCACATCTCACGTGGCCAAGCCTATCATGTATTTCTGTCTGCGTCTCTGCCAGCTTCACGGTTACTTCTCTTACAGCTCCGCTGTTACTCAGCTGAGGTGGGCTGAAGGGCGAGCTAGTTTTCTCCGCTGTTTTATGTCTTAGGTGCTGCTTTCTCTCCTTTCGAGGCCACTGTCGCACTCGGGTTTTTCCTGTTTTGGACTCTCCTGGTGGCTCCTGGCTCTGTGCTTGATAATTGAGCTCTGTTGTTAGACTCCTCCTCTCAGACCGTGTTCTCGGGCCCTGCCCTTGTGGAGTTCATGTGTCTCCTTCGTTTTCCAAAAGCACATCCAGCTGAAAGTTTTTTCTCCCTGCGGGCTTGGAGTCCTCTCTCATTACAGGAATTCCAAGCCAGTGATTCATAATAAACGTTTTCATTTTAAAGGCGTTCTTGCTCTTCCCCATTATACCATATTGTTTTTGAGTACTTAAAGGTCTAACAATTATGTTTTTAAATTTTTTATGGAAGTGTTCAAGCATACACAAAAGTAGAGTATAATGAACCCACGTGTACCCACCACCCAGCTTTAACAATTATTAGTAGTTTGCCAATTTTATCTATTTCTCCCTTCTCCTCACAAATTACATTTGACTGAAAATTCTGTGGTCCAGTCTACGTTCACACACATTCCCCTCCACCCACTAAAATTAGAGTCACCGTCTGGGGAAAATCGTATTGTAAACATAGGTTCTGTCTTAGTCATCTACTGCTACTATAACAGAAATACCACAAGTGGATGGCTTTAACAAACAGAGGTTTATTCTCTCACAGCTTAGGAGGCTGGAAGTCCAGATTCAGGGTGCCAGCTCCAGGGGAAGGTTTTCTTTCTCTGTCGGCTCTGGGAGAAGGTCCTTGTCATCAACCTTCACCTAATCTAGGAGCTTCTCAGTACAGGGACCCTGGGTCCAAAGGACATACTCCAACTCCTGGTTTTTCTGTCTTAGTGATATGAGGTTCCCCTGTCTCTCTGCTGGCTTCTCTCTTTTATATCTAAAAAGAGATTGACTCAAGATACAACCTAATTTTGTAGATTGAGTCCTGCGTCATTAATATAACTATCTCTAGGCCTGCCTCATTAACATCATAGAAATAGTATTTACAACACATAGGGAAATCACATCAGATGACAAAATGGTGGACAATCACACAATACTGGGAATCATAGCCTCGCCAAGTTGACACACATTTTTTGGGGACACAGTTAAATCCATAACATTTTTTTTTTAAATCCTCTTAGCAGGCAGTTTCAAGTAACTTGTCACTTTCAGACTGGCATTTTCATGATTGATTTTGTTTTTTTCCAGAGTGGAGGAACAAACATTAAAGCATGGGGTAGAGAACATATAAGTCAGAGCCTGGGTCTGTCAAGTTTCTGTCAGGGCTTCTGGCTGTAGTGGTGTGACATCCATCTTCCCATTTCTAAGGGTTTAGGTCCCCTCATCTGGGGAAACAGTGACATTAGATGATGTGGTGTAAGTCTTCTCTGAGGATTCAGTGATTGAAAGTTTAACATAGGTTTGAGCTTGTTTTTTCCTTTATAATCGATTATCTTTTACAGTAAACTTTTTAGCAACATTTAGCATATTGGGTTAGCTTCAAATGTGGAAGCCTAAATGAGTCGCAGAAGAAAGTGAGTTTCTAGTGTATCCATTATGAGGAAGTGGATGTGGATGAATGTGCTAATGTCTGCTTTTCCCTAGAGAACCTCCTTTTCATCTGACCAGGAGAGGCTGGGGTGAGTTTCCTGTCAGAGTCCAAGTTCACTTTAAGGACAGCCAGAACAAGAGGATAGATATCATACACAATCTGAAGGTATTGTAACGGAGCGTTACTCCCCAGATGCTGAGTGCCCCTTGTCACTTGGTATTTAGGCCTTCTGAGAAAAGTGGTCCATCTCAGAATAAAAGCAAGATAAGCCGTCCTCAGTGCGGTATGCTCACCGCAGCGGGCGGCGCTCGCGGCAGAGGGCGGCGCTGGCTCCGTGGTAGAAACTCCCCCATGTGTTAGATTCTCAGGCAGCGCGCCTCAAGCACGGCCACCACTTGGCTGTCAGTGGAGGCCTGTGATGATGGGATGTTGAACAGGTTTCAGCAGAGTTTCACACTAGGAATAAAGGCCTGGTGATCTAATTCTGAAAATCGGCTAATGAAAACCTGTGGATTAAAAAAAAAAAAAAAACACAAAAAGACTGTGGACCAGAGCAGTCACCGTGAGTCTGGGGTGGAGTCGACAGCAGCTAACAGCAACAACACGCTTAGGCTACACCACTCCTTTGTCTTCTTGGTGGGGATGGGGTCGTGCTTCACGTGCTTTGCATTCTTTGCAAAGGCCAACTGGTCGCTAGTAGAAGACTTGAATCTTTGATGAGCCCTTACCGTTATTGTTTTACCTGGAGCCAAGTTATTAAAACATTTTGTTTCAATCTATTTACTGCTGTATAAAATGGGGCAAATAATAAGCCATATCTGTTTGCCCCATACAGTTATAGTGAAGATAGAAGTGAACATGTTTTGAAAAATATAAAGTACAATACAAAGTTGTAATACTTCCGTATTGTAAGAAATCCTTCCTGATACATCCGTATGGTTTATTATGTAGTCATTTTATTTTATGAAAGGTTTGCTGTACATGGAAAATACTACTGTTACAGTAAGTGAAAAGCACAGATTATAAAATGATGTATAGTATGAGGGGAACTGTGAATTTATAAAGGTAGAAAAACACAGAGGAAATATACCAAAATGTTAGAGTAATTGAAATGATGAAAAATAGGGCAATTTTCCCTCCTTTTTATTTTTTTAAAAATATTTTGCAGTTTTGTGTAATAAACATTGAACTGTTATAAAATATATTTTATAATTTATAATATAACTTTTATAATTATATGTGGTATTTCCCCCAGTCACTCTGTATAGTAAGTAGCTTCTGTGCTTTTCTCTCCGTATGATATAATCCTAATATTTTGCTTCCCCCAAAGCCCCTCACTCTGTTTAGGGTTTATCAGATTACTCCCATTAATTTTGTCCCAAAATTGAATGAAAAAGATGAGTCTGTCTGTATAATGAAGTCCTGGTTAAGAGCTGTGGCTGCTAACCAAAAAAAAGGTTGGCAGTTCTAATCCACCAGATGGCAGTTGGAAAACCTATGAGGCAGTTGTACTCTGTCCTGTAGGGTCGCCGTGAGTCGGAATTGACAGCAATAGGTAGTGGGTAATCTTTATAATTTCCTTTGTTCTACAAATGCACCCCCTTCAACTTTAGGGCATGCTGCAATATGCCTGCGTTGGTGACAGCATTGTTAACTTGATATGTAAGTTGTTTTCTGGAGATTACTGTAAGACTAGGTTGCCTTAGGACCTCAGAGAAGAACTGAAACCAAGTGAAGAGTGTACAGCCACCTTGTTCAGAAGGACAGGATGCCGGCTGACGTATCAGAGGAAGGTGTAAAAATAGTTTTGCCTTCTGTTTACCCTCCTTTAAGCATTGTACATACCCTTTATGTTGCACTGGACCCAACCTGGTCCCTACGTAAAGAACATTGTTTGCACGGTTTTCCATGTGTTATGTGGTGTATGTCACTTACGGAGCCCTGGTGGCTCAGTGTTTAAGTGTTTGACTGCAGACCAAAAGGTTGGCAGTTTGAATCCACCAGCCACTCCTTGGAAACCCTCTGGGGCAGTTCTGCTCTGTCCTGTAGGGTCGCTATGAGTTGGAATTGACTCGACGGCAGTGAGTTTTTTTTTTTTTTTTTTAATCACTTAAGAGTTCTTGGTTGGAGATTGAGACACAGCGTTTCAAAATGACAGTATTTAAAATATTTCTTACCAGTTTTTCTGAAAAACTTAATTTTACTACTTATTATTGGCCTTGAGGCCCCGAACATCTGTGTTGTGACCGTTGATCTTCTTCATCTGTACTAGAATATCATTTTCTGTCATTTCTGTGTTAACTCTCAGAACCATGTTGGAGTTTTCTTTCTTTCTTCTACACACTCATTCAGTTGCAGACCAGTATTCTTTCTTCATTGTCTCTCTCACATTCTACCCTTCCCATTGTTGCGAGGCTGTTACTCCACTGTCTCCTGATGGGGTTCCTTAACTCTAATCTGTCTTCTCTCCCCTCAGTCCCTTCTATCCACCACTCTCAGGCTAGTCTTCTACAACAGCAGAACCATCAAGCTATCCCTCTCTCAGAAACTTCAACTGAATTCCTTTCAAGTTCAAACTCCCCAGCCTGCTTTCTGAGGATTTTCACATTCTAACTCAGTGTACTTCTCCTGAATTATCTGACACTAATCCCCTGCTTGAACATCCTCCTCCAGCCAGATCAGTCTGTTCATGTCCCAGAAATGCCCTGGGCCTTTTTCCCCTGTGTCTTCATCTCCTCACATGCCTGTTTGGATTCTTTCCATTCTTCAAGTTCCTGTTCTCTATGAAACTTCTGGCTATTTAAGCCTGCAGTGACCTTTCTGTATTGTGAAATTCTGTTGACCGTTAGGCCTCGTATAGGTGATTTTTTAAAGGAGCACAGTACTTATGGGTGATGTTTTTTGAGCCAGTTTGTTATTTAGCTACAGGGAGACCTCAGGGGTTAGTTTCAGTTCAAGGTTTGAAGAGTGTCTCAGGGCAGTGGCCTCTGGGAGTCCTCCAGTCTCAACCAGTCCAGTAAGTCTGGTTGTTTGGTTGTTTTGTGTTGTTCTTGTTTTTTTTGGAATTTGAGGTTCTGTTCTGCGTTTTTTCTCCCGTTCTGTCAGGGTCCATGTATTGTAGCCCTGATTAGAACAGTCGCTAATGGTGGCCGGGCACCATCTAGTTCTTCTGGTCTCAGGGGAGATGAGGCCGCGGTTTGTGTACACTGTTTGTCCTGTAGACTAGTTTCTTCTTTGAGTCTTTGATTTCCTTCTTTCTTTTTTGCACCAGATGCATAGAGACAAATAGTTGTATGCGTTTGCCTTTTTAACGTTCATACTGTTGACTAAGATTTAAGCATTAGAACTCCAGGTTCTTCCCATAGAACTACTATTAATCCACCGTTTATTGCTTTTTATGTTTTGAACACTAAATCTCATGACTCACTGTGTTGTCCTGTCTGTGTTGGCTTTGCAGGAACTCAAAGACTTGAAATCTACATGGCTGCTATTTTTCCCTTTATCCTGACTTTCCTTTCTGCCCAATTTAATCATTATTTCTTTGACTCTTATTGTATAGTATTTATATTGATACACTATCACAAATCCTTTTCTTTAAATTGTAAGATATAAAATAAGAATTTAACGGCTTTATATATAATTATAAACTTTTGTTTATATTATAGCATATTCCCTCAGTTTATGCTCCTTTCTCTCTGCTAAAATACCCATGATGCTAATATATTTAAAGTAATTAGCATTGCCTATATTGCATAAATTTTCATTCATTTTTTCAAATGTGCTTAGTAAATATTAAACCAAAAACCAAACCTGTTGCCGTCAAGTTGATTCCAACTCATAGTGACCCTATAGGACAGAGTAGAACTTCCCCATAAGGTTTCCAAGGAGCGCCTGATAGTTTTGGTCTGCTGACCTTTTGTTTAGCAGCCATAGCTCTTAACCACTGTGCCACCCGGGTTTCCTAGTAAATATCCCCTAAGTATATAATTGTGTCACCACACTGTGTACATATCTTATAGTCTGTCTTTTTTAATATTTTTACAGTCTTAGTTAACATCATCTAAGTGATTGCATAATATTTCACAAATTGATGGTCTATGGTTTACGTAACCGTTCCTTTGTTGGTATATTGCTTTTGGCTTATGGTTATTATAGATAATGCTAGTGTATTTTTGTGTGTGTAAAACTTCCTTCATTTTTAGATTGTCCTTAGAATAGATTTTGACTTGATGGCATCTAACAACAACATAGTTTATATTAAAATTATAATAATCCAGCTCAACCCACTGCCATTGAGTTGATTCCGACTCACAGAGACCCTGTAGGACAGAGTAGAACTGCCCCATAGGGTTTCCAAGGCTGTAATCTTTTTGGGAGCTGACTACCACATCTTTCTCCTGCAAAATGGCTGGTGAGTTTGAACTGCTGACTTTTTAGGTTAGCAACCCAGCACTTTAACCACTGTGCCACCAGTACTCCTTTTAAAATTATAACTAAACTATTGAATGGGAAACTAATTTGGTCTTGTAAACCTTCACCTAAAGCACATTTAAAAAAAAAAAGATCTGGCGAACAGAAGCACTGGTCACACACTCTAGAGCTGTACTGTCCAGTATGGCAGTGGCTTGCCACACGTGGCTGTTGAGCCCTTGAAGTGTGGCTAGATCGAGTTGAGATGTGTTGTGAGTGTAAAATACACTTTGGAGACTTGGTACAAAAAATCTGTTCTGCATTTGACTACTAGCCAAAAGGTTGGCAGTTCGAACCCACCTAGAGGTGCCTCAAAAGATGGGCCTGGCTAAATATATATATATACAATTACCTGTATATCTGAGATTGTTACTGTTATTATTATTGTTATTCTTTTTATTCAGTTTTTTCCCCAGAAAATTAAGAGAGTTTTTATGGAAGTGATAAATTTATAGTTTACATTACAATGAAAGTAGATCCTGTGGTGTGAAGCTGTGTAGTGAAAGGAGTTTTAGACATGATGTGTCCTGAGATGTACGCGTAAGCACAATGGGACGTAACGGTCTTTTCTTCTCTTTCAACAGCTGGATAGAACTTACACCGGCTTGCAGACTCTTGGAGCAGAGACGGTAGGTTTCCTCCTGCAGTGTTATTTGGGAAGAAATAGAATGAGAATTGATCTTCATTTTTAATTAGAAAAAATAAATGAGCGCTAGATTTGAAAAATAATTGATCTCCCCCTCCTTTTTTTTTTTTTTCATGATGTCATATCAGCAGTGGCCATTATAACCAGTCCTCAGTCAGCTGGTTAGAGATGGCTCTGCCTAGGGAAATGTGCTGTGTTGTAGCAGAAAATGTTTATTGAGCACCTGCTGTATGCTGGAGTACTGACCCAGGTGCTGGGGATACAGAAGTTAACAGGGCAGACTGCTGCCCTCATGGAGTGATGGTTGTGTTGAGGATGGGGGAAGGCAGACAGTAAACACAAGAGCAAATCAGATAATCTCGGGTACAGCTAAGTGCCTTGAAGAAGATCGGAAGAGCATCCCATCCTGGGACAGGATTTGGGCTTTCTGACGTTCATTGATGGTGGGCTCACGAGCCCGGCTTGTTGCCCGGCTGTGTAGGTGGTGGATGTTGAGCTCCATCGGCATTCTCTCGGAGAGGACTGCGTTCACCCTCAGTGCTCTGAATCGGACGGCTCTGATGCCCCTCCGTCTTCGCCTTTAACCATTCCAGCCCCAGTGAAAGCCTCCTCACCGATTAGGCAGTCACATGAGCCAGTCCCTGATACCTCTGTGGAGAAAGGTAATGTAGCATCTTCTCTTGTATGAAGCCATTCTGGGGCATTCCTTGCTTGTTTGCATAATATGATTCTGAACGGCTGATTTCAGAGGCTGAGTGTATGGAAAACAATTTTTCCAGAGACAGGCAGGCTGCTTCTACTGGAGTAGCCCCCCCAGCTACCTGCAGTTTCAGTTACTTGCAGTCAACCACAGTCCAAAATAAACAATTTATAAGTTTTATGGAAACCCTGGTGGCGTAGTGGTGAAGAGCTATGGCTGCCAACCAACAGGTTGGCGGTTCGAATCCACCAGGCGCTGTATTGCGCGCTGACCCCCGTGTCCGGCGTATCCACGCTGAATGCGCTACCGTCCTGCCCGTTAGTCACTCAGTACGCGTCTCAGTTATGAGATCCACTGTCGCCGTATCTAAGTGCTTGTGTTCAGGTAACCCTTACTTTACTTAGTAAAGGCCCCAAAGCCCAAGAGTAGTGATGCTGGCAGTTTGAATATACCAAAGAGAAACCGTAAGGTGCTTCCTTTAAGTGGAAAGGTATGTATGTATAGGAAAAAACATAGTATATATAGGGTTCGATACTATCCGTGGTTTCAGGCATCCCCAGGGGCGCAGGTCTTGAAACGTATCCCCCGCGGATAAGGAGGGACTACTCTACAGAGTTCTGTTATGAAAATAGCCACATCCCTATTCTCCTCAGAAGAATGATTTTTCATAAAGTTCTACCAATATTTATAGAATGCAAAAGTCACTAAAAAGCATTGGATTTTTATTCTTTGGTAGTTATAATGGTTTCTTCTTATATATTGGGAGAAGACTTTCTGGCTTGGCCCTTGATTAGGTGAGCAGGAAACTTTAAAATTAAGCATCTAATCTTTTTAAATACAATGCAACAGTCATCATAACAAAAATACCTTTTTACCATGCATTTTTCCATTTTGTATGTACATAAGTATATAAGTATTTAAGGATATACATATGTGAGATATAAAATTGATTCTAAAGGGTGTTAGTTTTGTCTCTAAGCCCATATTTTAATGTAATGTTAATACATTAGTTCTTCTATGAAAGCTCAGCTTTATTCCTCTTTAGATTTCACTTGCATCTTTTTATGGGCATTTAATAAGATCCAACATAATGAGATTAGATACCTACTTTTGAGTTTTCGGCTTTCTCCAATTTAAACAGTTTTCAATTCATAAGTAAAAAATGGGAGAACGTAATTAATTGGTGTGTTTTGTATCATATATGGTTTATAGTTGATGTGTTTTGTAATTGTAATCAAAATTTTAGTTAAATGTCCCTCTGGGCATGCCGTTTACTTCCCCCCAGAACTGTGTAAAGGTGCGCTAAGGGGCATACCGTTTACTCCCCCACCCCAGAACTGTGTAAAGGTGCACTAAGGGGCATACCGTTTACTTCCCCCCAGAACTGTGTAAAGGTGCGCTAAGGGGCATGCCATTTACTTCCCCCCAGAACTGTGTAAAGGTGCGCTAAGGGGCATGCCGTTTACTTCCCCCCAGAACTGTGTAAAGGTGTGCTAAGGGGCATGCTGTTTACTTCCCCCCAGAACTGTGTAAAGGTGTGCTAAGGGGCATGCCGTTTACTCCCCCACCCCAGAACTGTGTAAAGGTGCACTAAGAAATCCTGTTGATCACGTTTGTTTCACTGTTGATAAATGGTTAAATGGGTGCTGAAATGATAAGGGATTTGCATTGTTTCATTCTTTTTTCACAGTCGTAAGGTTTTATTATTTAAAAGTGACCCATGACTCATCATTTGCCTGTTTCATTTCAATCAGGATTCCCAACCAACACTGAAGCCGAGAGACACACTACATTTTATTCTTTGCCATCTTCCTTGGAACGAACACCCACGAAAATAACATCCCAGAAAGTTACCTTTTGTTCTCATGGCAATTCGGCTTTCCAGCCAATAGCATCCAGCTGCAAAATTGTCCCACAAAGTCAGGCTCCTAATCCTGAGTCACCTGGAAAGTCCTTCCAGCCCATCACCATGAGCTGCAAGATTGTCTCAGGTATACAGAAGCTGTGTTTAAGATGATGTGTGTAAAGTTGACTGGATCCAAATATTGCAGGAATTAACAGAACAAAGCACTTTGACTTTTTTTTTTTAAGTTCTAGGCAAGGTTTTTGTTAGAAGAGAGCTAATCACTCTTGATAGCTTTTACTTGGGGGCAGAGTCATTCATATGGAAACAGTTATTGAATGTGGGAAGAAATTAAAGATGTTCAGATTTTTAACCCCTCCTCTCCCTCATTTTGTCTGTGAATAGCATAGGTGAAACCTTTGCTAGGGTAGCTGGTGGAAACTAAAGTAGGAATCGAGTTTTGGGCTATTCCACGTGGAAACTGGAATGGTTACTAATAGGAAAAATTTAGAGACCTTTTGGTTCGAAGTTAAGCTTCAAGGGTTGGAGCTGGTTTGGAGTTCAGTTATCTTTAGTCTCTGATCTGACCACACTAGAACATATGATTCCTTGGTGATTGTGAAGTTGGATAGTTCTTTGCCACATTTATGCGAAATGAACTTCTAGTAGGAAAATCTTCATCAAAGTATACTTAATGGTCTGGGCTGTACCAGCTCAGAGAACACATGAAAGGAGTAATTGAAAATATCCAGGCAGCGAGAGGGCTTCTAAACCACAATAAATGAAGTTGCTAAAATCGGACAGCTAAGCAGAAATGTATTCCAAGTCATTGAAATTGATGACAAGTTTTAGAATAAACACGGACTTACCAAAACCAGGAAGTATCAAGAATGTCTCTCCTAAAGCTGAGAAAACTTTAATTTAGGATAGGTACAAGAATGTATACTTTTACCTACCAGTTAGAAACATTCTGGAACTTGCTGCTTCAGAGATGGAATAGCTGGACATATAAATTGAAGTTTAGAAAATGTTTAGCAGTACGTAATTAACCTTTGAGAGTATTCTGTAGGAACTCTGATCTCTCTGGATCTTGTCTGTGATACAATATTGACTGAGACTTTCTGTCCTGGGTAGGTGAATTTCACATTTTCCTATTGGAAATTAGTTGTAAATCAGGACACCTGGTTCCTAAGTCCAGCTGTTCACTTACTAATTCCCTCCCGAATTTTAGTGTGTACCCCATATTATAAGCAGGGCTTCGAACTGGTTCGTTCCAGTTCGACCCCCTGCTGAGAATTTGTCTTTCCACCCCGGATACGCTGAATCAGAATGTACATTTTAACAAGATTCCCAGGTGATTCTTACGTCAAAATCTACATTTTACCAAGATTCCCCAGGGGATTCTTATGTCAGAATCTACATTTTACCATCTACATGTGTACATGAGAATCCCCTGGAGACCTTGGTAAAATGTAGATTCTGTTGCAATATACCTGTGGGTGGAAAGGCAAATTCTCAGCAGGGGGTTGAACCGGAACGAACCAGCTCGAAGCCCTGATTATAAAGGAGCCTTGGTGGTGCAGTGGTTAAGGGCTCTGTGGCTAATCAAAAGGTTGGTGGTTTGAACCCACCCAGCATCTCTGCGGGAGAAAGATGTGGCAGTCTGCTTCTATAAAGGCGACAGCCTTGGAAACCTTGTGGGGCAGTTCTACCCTGTCCTGTCGGGTTGCTGTGTGTTGGAATCAGCCTGACAGCAGAAGGTACCCAGTATTGTAACAACCTGCCTCTGAGGACAAGAGCCGCATGCATTCACTTCAGGATTGAGCAGTTCCCCTGCTGTGTGGTGCGCATTCAAATCACCAGGAGATCTCGTTAGAATGCAGATATATACTCAGTAGGTCTGGAGTGGGACCTGAAAATCTGCTTATAAAAAGCCCCCTGCTGCTGCCCGTCCACAGAGGAGGAGGTAGAGGGTGAAACGAGCTAATCCACGGCCTCTGCAGCCTCTGCTGCGCTGCTGCTGTTGCCGCTTCCTACCTGAGGCAGACTGGCCCACTCTCTTCTCCAGTTTGTCGCCGATGTTCCGGCCACCCTGCCCCTCTTTTTTCTTCAACATCTTCTTAGATGGGCTGAAGATATGTATTTTCTTTCTCCTCTCTCTTTTAATTAATAAAGGTTCCCCAATATCAACTCCAAGTCCATCACCATTGCCTCGAACCCCAACTTCTACTCCAGTCCATGTGAAGCAGGGCACTGCTGGCTCCGTTATTAGTAATCCTTATGTTATCATGGACAAGCCCGGGCAGGTTATTGGTGCCACCACTCCCAGTACAGGTGTGTATTTGATCAATATTTGTGTTCTCCAGAAGGTCTGATCCCGTATTAAAGATTAAGTCCTTTATACATGACTTAGTAGCCATGTAATGAAAGAATAGACTCCCCATCCATAAACAAGGTAAATGTTAGAAAAGTAACCCCAATTCTATTTCTTTGAAGGACGATTTACTGTTTATAACAGTTAATTTCCTTCAGTTTTCTTTTTCATTTCCAAGGATTAAAAGTAAACCATTATTAATTTTCTAATAATTAGAAATTATTTTCTAGTTGGTAATATTTTCATTTGGAAGACTTATTCTTTTGGAGCCTGCAAACGATGTGGTTATTAACTTTTCCAGATTAAGCTTTTAGTACAAGAATAGCTTTGCACGCCATACACGTTTCTACCAAGTCAAATAAAAAAGTGGTCTTCACTTTTCTGTGAATAAGACAAATGTCTGTGAGAGAGAAATTGAAACCTACAGTTAGGAAAAGAGAACTTCAGAGGAGAAGAGTAGCGCTTTGGGTCCCTGTGTTTGCCGTCATCCTACACAGCTACGCGGTGCTTTCGGGTTCTTCCTGAAGTGCCTCACTAACATCATTTTACTGATTCCTTTTGATCGACCTGTGTGTTTGAATCTGTGCTCCTAAGTGTAAACTTCCCTGTAACTATCCCTTCTGATTAAGAGAAAGAGTGAAAAGATAAATGAAAACAGAGGGATGACTGTAAGGTAATGAGACTGATTTTTTTAAGGTATTGGATTTAACACCACGGATAAATATTGTTAGGTGCCGTTGAGTTGGTTCCAACTCACAGCACCTCTGTGTACAACAGAACAAAACACTGCCCGGTCCTGCGCCATCCTCATGATCGTTGTTATGTTTGAGCCCATTGTTAGAGCCACTGTGTCAATCCACCTCATTGAGGGTCTTCCTGTTTTTTGCTGACCCTCTACCTTACCAAGCATGACGTCCTTCTCCAGGGACTGGTCCCTCCTGATAACACGTCCAAAGTATGTGAGATGAAGTCTTGCCGTCCTTGCTTCCAAGGAGCGTTCTGGCTGTATTTCTGCCAAGACAGATTTGTTTGTTCTTTTGGTAGTCCGTGGTATATTCAGTATTCTTTACCAACAATAGATGAATGTTGGGCCTTTCCAAATAGCAGTTTTCCAAAGCAGAGAAGCTGTGCACTTTCACAGGGTGTAATTGTGGGACTTCTTTAGAAAGTACTGCTTTCAGAGCTTACTTAATAACCTTTTGAGTGTACTCAGGGGTCGCCAAGTAGGTGTCCTGTAAGATGTTTGTTTAATTGTTGGAATCAGCCAAAGGTCTTTGGAGGCAAGTTTGGTGAATGGAGTAGGGGAGGAATCAGGTTGTGAGTGTTGGGAACTTTTTGGAGTAGGTATAACCTCCCATCGAAACGACTAGCATTCACGAGAACGCGTATGTTCTGGCACGTTTGTTAAACAACTGATGTTCTTACGTTCCAGTGTCTCTTCTATAAGGAGTCGCGTATATAACGTCCACGTACCTTTACTTGTTTTTCTACATGTAAGGACATAATGGTGTCAGGAGTATGAGTTTCCAGCTCTTAAAAATAGAAAATAAATAATGAAAAAGAGGGGCGGGTGGAAGAAAATGCTTTAAAATTCCACTTTGTAAGTTTCACTTAGTTGATGCTTTATTTTTAAATCTGCCTTGCTTATCAGGAAGTCCTACAAGCAAGCTCTCCACTGCTTCCCAGGCCTCCCAGGGGACAGGTTCCCCGATTCCTAAAATCCACGGAAGTAGTTTTGTCTCATCTGCTGTCAAGGTAACACTCTTACTGCATTATTGCACTTGGCTAGTTTCTAAAGATAGTCTGTTCAGCCTCAGCAAGAATCTGTCCCTTAATGATGCACATTTCACAAAGGAGATTATTCACACTAATAAGTTTCTGGAAGATCATGTGCTCCAGACTCCCCATACCTGGTCCTTGAGCTTTTCCTAGTGTAGGAAATGCTTCTCAACACCCTTGTGTCAGAGAGTCAGCCGGCGTCTGTTTGAAAACTTGCTGTGATGAGGAGGTGGTCTATTTTTGTAACAGCTTTGTTGTAAAATTTTCCTTGTGAGAATGCTCATCTGTAATACACTTCTTTTATCTAACAAGGAATAAATGTGCTTCCTTTTCCACACATCAGCCTGTTGGTTTAGGAAGACAGTTCTTAAGCATCCGCTATGTTTTTCCTCCTTCTTCAGGACAAACAGCTCTAGTTAGTCCTTTGAAATTTGGAACTTCAGATACGATCTGATTTGTTCAGATCAGAGTGCTAGCTATCAGCTCACTCCTTGGCAGAGACACTTCCCTGCTGTTGGGTCAGTTATTCAGCTTGCTTGTCGTGGCTGCCTTACGCATGAAGCCGTTCAGGTGTCAACTCCTGTCTGAGAGCCCCTGAGAGTGCAGAGGTCATTCTCTTACATGGCTAGTGCCTGAGACGGCGTTGCTTCTATTCAGGCACATAATAGTGGTGCTACTCACTGATTTCCTGGTCCACGGCACGGTCTTCCTCCGTTTTGAGGCTGTCTCTGAGCGCTGTGTAGGTGACTGTCTGAATTTGAGTAATTCCCTGGAAGGCCTGAACTCTCTGCCAGTCTCTTTTTATTGTTTGTTGATGATCTTTTCATTACACAGTCAAGCAACATT
>NW_004444028.1:7159107-7166741 GCF_000243295.1 Trichechus manatus latirostris | reverse complement strand
TTAGTTGTGTTGGAGTCTAACAAGATGGGGGTTCAGAGAGCACCGTGTGTGTGTGGGGGTCTCTCTGCTGCCCTTTCGCTACCAATGTCTAAAAGAAGCGATTGGGTCGCGTCAGCAGATTCATGGCCTCAAGTCTGGATCCTCCTTTTGGTCCCTTTGATAGTTGTCATGGACTGTACTTACCTTTTTGGTGACGTCGTTCTCCACAGAGCAAGCTTCATTAGCTCATTACTCCTGCAGACAGAACACATTCAGCTATTAGCAGCTCTTCTCATGGGATGTTTGTTCAGTGTGTTACCATGTTTGTTGCCAGGTGATCATCAAACAGGAACCTGGCGAAGCCCCCCACGTGCCCACATCAGGAGCTGCCAGCCAGTCACCGCTCCCCCAGTACGTGACTGTGAAAGGGGGTCACATGATCGCTGTGTCTCCTCAAAAGCAGGTCATTACTGCTGGAGAAGGGTCTGCCCAGTCACCGAAGATTCAGCCCTCCAAGGTTTGTTTTGGGCAAGGATGGGGAGGTCGACATATCAGTAACTCTTGTTTCACTAGGTAATTGATAAGTGCTGAGAAGACCGTGGGTGGTGGGGAGCCGATCCCCAGAAAAGCCTGTAGATGTCAGCCCGCTTGGAAAAGCCAAATGTTATACCCTCTGCTCTTGTAATAGTCATCGACCAGAGCAGGGAGTGTGCCACAGAGGGTCTGGGAAGAGTCCAGGAGGCAGAGGTGCCTGTCATCTCTTGGGCAGTGAAGGTGCTTGACTTCCACTTGATACAAATCTAAAACGGGTGACTGACGGGACTGAGGCCACTGTTTTACTTGTTTATTTCTGACCGTTTACGCCTGTGATGTCCAGGCAGTAGGATTTTTGAATGCAATTCTGGGAGTGCAATTCAACAAAAACCTGGCCTGGTCTGCACCTGCAGACAGCTGCCTATCTCGAGTCATGCTTCTTGGCTCTTGGGAGAGTTTATTTTCCTTATAATTGGGGGCAGCAGGGGAATTAATGTATTGGGAGAACTATAAAATAGCACATACATCCATGTTTTTCTGCATCAGTAAGAAATAGTATCTGTCGAGTGCTTATGTTCATGCTCTTGTTGATACGTTACCTGTATCCTCAACACAGCCCTGCAAGCTGGATATTTTAACTCCCTTTTTACAGGTGAGGACACTGGGCCTGAGAAGCTGAGCAACTTTATCTAGTGCGTACAGCTAATAAGTCACGGGATTTGAACCCAGCTCGGCTGACTCCAAAGCTCCCCATTTTAGAACTGACTCAAGTTTGTGAGCCCTTATCTCTATCCTGAGCATGGCTTCACACCATCCAGAATTAAATTGTTTCAGGTGTTTGGTAGATATTCTCTGAAACTACTTAAGAATATTATGTGGGATGTTTGTGTTTCAATTCGAGAGTCAGCCCATCTAGGGAGAGTAAGTTGTTTTGAGAAGAGTACTCTTAAGATAGGGAAAAAATTTTTTTTTTAGATATTTTGTAAGCATAGATAGCTAGGTAAGAATTGAGATAAAAATTCATAGTGTTAAAAGGTGATTCTAAAATCTGTCAGAGCCATTAACCACTTTCCCAAACTTACTTGATCCTCAGAATCATCTGATGATTAAAAAGCCTAGATGCCTAGGCCTCCGTCCCAGGCTCCCTGAATCAGATCTTCTCGTGAGGCTCTGGGAAGCTCCCCTGCTGATTCACGTGATTAGGCAAGAGGCTTTGGGGCTCCATAGGCAGGCTCACTGAGACGTGCATCCTTCACTGCGTCCTAGTGCCCCCGTCTCTCTGGCCTCGGGAGGAACAGAGCATTCTGTCAGAATCCTCCAGCGAATTGGTTACTGTCTTCTGGACTCTTCCCGCCCAGAGGTGTCCTGTCTGGTTTTCTAATCACCTGAAGATGGATGATGTTGCAGATGGAGGTTTTCTGTCAGTCTAGCATTGCTGTTCACGCACAGATGCTTTGGATAAGTTGCTCTCCACTTTTTGCCACTTTGCATTTTGCCAATCCACTCATCCGGTAATGCTGACAGACTGTACCGGCTGTCTTGTCACATTGCTGCCCGTGTAGTGGTCATACGCGGGGCTAAGAGAAAGTGGGTGGGTCTTTGCTAGAATGCCCTGAATAAAGTTCAAGGGTACCTGGAAAGCAGAGCCGTAGAAGAGTGTGAAGGAGCTGCAGAGAGGCAGTGGAGCATGAGACATCACTGTTTGTCCAGGGAATTTAGTCCATGCTTGACTGGAGATAGGCAGCTGTCTGCAGGTACAGACTAGGCCAAGTTTTGGTTGAAGTGCATTCCTAGAAACTACGCCAGAAGCCAGGAGGGCAGGAAAAAGTGGTACTGTTTGAGTCTCCGTACACCTGTGGCGCCATGGAAACAGCTTCTCTTTCCCTTGGAAGTAGGGAGAGGTGCTACCTTTGACACAGAAAAGGTGAACTGAGGAGAGTAATGGATTCATGGGGAAGGAAGCAGTGTGGTATAGTAAGAAGAGCATGAATTTGGGAGCTGGAGCTTGTTACAGAGCTCAGATCTCAGCCATTTATTACTTTTGTGACCTGGGCAGCTTGCTTAATCTCTTTGAACCTTTTTCTTTCCCCATCTAGTAAAAGGAAATAATACCTCCTGTTTTTCAGGGTTGTAGGAGAACAAAGGACCAAGCACAGAGCAGGTACCCAGTGAGTGGAAGCTAATGCTAGCGTGGCTGAGACCAGGCACTGTGTATGCATCCACGGGTACCACGGTAACAGTTATCACAGATACTCATTGAGCACATCGTGCTAAATGGCTGTAGTTTTGAGTGTCTGAATCCTCACCTTCAGGGTGTTAAAGTGAGTTCTGACTTGCAAAGGTATGTACAGGGCACAAAGATGGCAGACAGAGAGACGTGGAATCACAGCATGAATCAGAGTGAAGTATTCATAACAAATACAGAGCAGATTCACTTATTTATAACAAATACAGAAACGTGTGCATTTTAAAGCCAGAAGGAAATTAGAAATATAGAAAGAATTTTTGTGGAACGGGAAAGGATAAAACTTGGTAGGTGAGTTCAGGTTCTAGGCTGAAATGTTGCATTTTTTAAAAAGAAAAACAGATTTGGGGTTCTTACTTAAAAGCCCCTACCCCTTCCTGTGGTGTCAGTAAAGAGCTCTGCAAAGGATTTTCCCTGATAGAATGCCAGACTTCCTCATTCTCCTCCGTTTTCAGGAAAAAAGGCTTTTGGGGCAGGAGGGAGATCTTTTGAGTGGCGCGGAGGTGCTCATGAAGACTGGAAACCCTGGTGGCATAGTGCTTAAGAGCTATGGCTGGTAACCAAAAGGTTGTCAGTTTGAATCCATCAGGTGCTCCTTGGAAACCCTGTGGAGCAGTTCTACCCTGTATTATAGGGTCACTCTGAGTCAGAATCGATTCGATGGCAGTGGGTTTGGGGTTTTTTTTTTTGGATGAAGACTGCCCTCCTGAGGCCGCCTTGTGTTACCATGTTTTATCAGGCTCTTGGGGAGATGAAGTGTGTCATATGCTGGAAATTTTGAAGCAGTTGGATATGAGAAGAGAGTTTGGCACACGAAGGGAAAAGCAAAATCAGATACGTGGAATTTGGGAGAAGAAGTTTAAATAGGTCCGTATTTTCTAGATGAGGAAGCTAAAGCTCAAAGAGGTTAAATAACTTTTTCAGCTACTAACTGGTAGAACGAAACTGGGGAACCAGGTGTGGCCGCTCACAGAAGTCTCTGCTCTTCCCTCTGCTGCACGGTGGTTTCTCACGGGTGATTGTTGTTGTTGGTTGCTCTTGAGTCACCTCCCACTCATGCAGCCCCATTTTCTCTGTCTCAGCCATGTCGCCCAGGCACATGTCAGGTATGTTCACACTCTATGAAAAGAAATCGTGTATCATTTAGCAGTTATTTTCATTTTAAAATCCCGTTCATCAGTTGTATATGGTTTATTCTAAATTATTTTTTCCTTTTTAATTTAGAAAGATTCTAAAATTTCAGGAAAACATAGAGCATAGTAGAGTCAATACCCATATACCCTACACCCTGAATTAACAGATGTTAATCTTTGCCTCAGATCTTTTTTTCTCCAGGTAAAACATTACTGATGAAGTTGAAGTCCGCTTTGTTCTTCCCAGAAGCAACACTGTCGTGAATTTGCTGTGTAGCTTTCTAGTCCAGTTTTTGTTACATAAATTAACACGTTTGTGTGCTTTGAAGATTTACATAAAAGATATTTATACTCATTTTTCTGCAGTTCTGTTTTCACTCTAGTGTGCTTCTGAAGTCTGTTCATGCTGCGATGTATAGTTCTAGTCCATTCATCTTAACAAATGTGAGCCATCCCGGTGTCTGTCTGTGTACACCACAGTGGAGTCATTCTCCTCTCTGTAGACACTGTTTACAGTTTTCTGTGATTGTAGATAATGCCATCTTGGAAATTCTCATATATGTTTCTTGAGATATGTCTAAGATTTTCTCTAGGATATATTCCTAAAAGCAGAACTGATACAACATGGGGTGTGAGAATTTTCAGTTTCAGTACGTTTGCCAGTGACTCTCTAGAGTGGCTGTACGAATTGACCTTCTTACTAGTGGTGAACAGAAGTTCCTGTTTCCTCATAACCTCTAGCCAGTTCTTGATGTTACCAGACTCTTTTTCCCCCAGTCTGATAGATGAAAAGTACTTCCTTACTTTGTCTTTTTTGCCTTTAAAAGCAATGATTTTGCATTTCTTATAACCTTATAAAAGTCTTTAACTCTAGTTTTTAGTGAGAAGTTCCTTTTTATGAAATAAAGAGCTGGGGAGTTGTCCAGGCATAGACCAGTAATTTGAAATTTGCCTGCAAAATTGGAGAATATTGAGGCACCAAAGAAAGAGGCGGGCAACTCCAGTGTGGGGAGCGAAGGAGCCTGTATTAGGGAGATTTACATACCGAGGCAGTGGTCCCTGGCAGCAGCAGGACTAAAGCAGATCTCACACCCAGCAGTAGGGGGTGGAGGTTTTATAGTGGTCAAGGACAAAGGTGGCTCCACACCAGCGAGTTGCATAAGTCTGCCTCAGCAAGGTCACGTACCAGAGGCTTGGAAAACAGCAGTGAACTAACGGAAAGCATCAGGGCAGCCATGTTTGGCCTCGCAAAGTTTGTTTTCCTCTTTGGAGTGGGGAACACTACCGTAATTTACCATTAATTAAATCATGTCTTCTAATTTAACATTTCACTGTTTACTTTGGTTTAAAAGAACTCCATGGTATTTTCTTACTTGAAAGAGTACACTTTACAATACTTCAGAATCAGATCTAGCTTTCATAATTTCGGTACTGGGACCTTTAAATTTTTTCAATTATTAGCCTCACTTAAACCTTTTCTTCTTTAACCAACTGTCTACCTTCAAGGAGAGGAAAGGTTCCAAAGAGATACAGAAAAATACAACTTTTCTGTAAAAATCAGTTGGGAGAAGTGTCATGTGATATACTGTATAACAAATGATGTCAGTTGTAAGGAGTTGTAGAGAAAAGAAGAAATGATCATTTCATTTGGAGTGATATAGAAGGGCTTATTGAAGAGGTGATACTTAGAAGGCACACAGAAGTGTATGTATGAGAATGTTTACAGTTTTTCATAAGGATATGAAGTTTGAAATTATCTAAATATCCAGCAGTACTGAAATGTTCACATAGATTATGGTATACCTATTCTATTTGGTATCTAAAAATGTTTCTGAAAAATAACAACATTGAAAAATGCTTATAATATGCTAAATAAGAAATAATCTAAAACTATATATACCAGGTGATCCCAGTTCTGTGTTTTAAAATGTATATTAAAAAGAATTTGAAGTAAATACATTGAAAATGTTGAGAGATTAGTTTTGGGTAAGTAGAATTTTTTTTCTCTGTATTTTCCAAATTTTCTATAAAAGATACTTTATAAGCAAAATAAGATAAAAAACAGCTCTGGGTTAAGACAGAAATCTTAATTTAGAATTACAGTATCCAGAATGTAAAGCATATTCTGTCATAGGTGGCGTTCTATGCATTGGACCCTAGGTTTTTGTTTTGTCGTTTGCTCGAACAGAGTGACTGTTCTTTCTGAAAGCTCTCAGAGAGACTATGCGAAGAAGCACTGCTGGCCTCTGCTCTCTTTTGTACAGGTTGTTGGGGTGCCGGTGGGGACTACTTTACCTTCAGCCGTGAAGCAGGCTGTGGCCATCAGTGGTGGCCAGATCCTGGTAGCCAAGGCCAGCTCTTCTGTCGCCAAAGCAGTTGGTCCAAAGCAAGTTGTAACCCAAGGAGTTGCCAAAGCCATCGTGAGCGGAGGTGGAGGAACCATTGTTGCTCAGCCGGTGCAGGCCTTAGCCAAGGCGCAGGTCACCGCCGCTGGCCCCCCGAAGAGCGGATCCCAGGGCTCAGGTAACTGGACTCCCTGCGACCCTCTCAGCAGCAGCCCCATCCAGAGTCCTGTGCTGGTGATTTTCTTCGGTATTTGAGGCTGTCTGGGAAGGCCTGGTAGGTTGGGGTTATGAGGAGTAAGTGAGAAAATCTGTTACCCCTTGTCGTATAATATTTTACGTAGGGATCTGTAAATAGAGCGGGTGTTTGCTTTAAGTTTATTTTATTTTTAGCAAGAATAATAAAAATAGAGAGTATTTCTTAATATTGCTTTCAGGTCTGAAGAATAATTTCTCACTTGTCCTCATCCCCATTTTGGGTTGTACTTCAGACTTAGCTGCATCTTGAGTTACCTGATTAACGCCTTCTCTACCAAACAGCGGTTTGAACACCTTGACTGTGTTGTAGTCCCTGATGTGTTGTTACTGTGAGGAAAAAGTTAGCTAAGACATTAGATGTTGACTTCTTTGTGAAGGTCTTGATGAAGCTGAGGGATCGTTGCAGTGGAGGGTACGTGGTTCTGTTGGAAGGATAGAAGGTGGTAGGTGTCCAAACTAAAGCTTTCAGAAGTGACGTCACTGCTGGTGGTGACAAAGTTCAGATTGTAACACTGAGAATGAGTGCTTGAGACAGATGGGACAAGGTGACCTTTGGAGCTTAAAGATCAGCAGCTGGAAAGCCAGAGAATAAAGTGGGTCATTTACAGTGTTGGCACGGAGGGTGTCAGCCGTTAGAGCAGTGCTTTGAGTCAGGAGTCCGTCGTTGGCAAACGAGGGGAAATGACTGGGTGTTGGTAAATGATGGTGACAGGAGAGGGATACCTGGTGAAGCCAGGCGCGAGCCTCAGAGGAGCCTGTGGTGTTTCCCTGAGTAAGAGCACAGAAGAGGCACCTCTCCCATTCCTGGCCCTCAGATAACGAGGTATGTGCGTGTAAGACCAGAAACAGCCCCTAGCTGAGGTGTCCTTGGGGAAGTGGATCTCCAGAGGACTGCCAGATTTACTTACGATAAGAAGAGAGAATGTTCAGGAAGGTTGAGGTTATAGAGGAATAAAATGATCACAGCAGGCGTTCCATGATGAGAGAGATTCAGGGAGAGAGGTTAGACCAGGAATTGTGAGCAGTGTGGACGTGGGAGTCCAGGTGACGGTGGTGGCCAGAGAGGTGGGCACTTGAGTGGCTGAGACTCCAGTGATGTAAGGTAGGATAGCACTGTCCTGGTAATTATGGAGAGGGTGGCAC
>NW_004444028.1:7157457-7158629 GCF_000243295.1 Trichechus manatus latirostris | reverse complement strand
GTAGTTTAATTGCAGCCTGCTGTTGACTGAAGCATTTCTTAGTTCTTAGAAAGCAAGGGAGGCCAGAAGACTCACTTATTACTAGAAATTGACTGAAGAGGCATTAGACAAATAGGACAAAAATGTGTATTCATCCATAGATGGTGGTTTCACTGAGTATCTGAACTGCAGTGCTTTTGAGAATAAAAAGTCGTTATGAATCATTACAGTGGGACGGAGGTGTAAAGTGGAGTTGTTCTGGGGAAACCAGGACATGTGGTTACCCTGTTTGCATACAGATATAAATTAGTTCGTGGCAGACCATTTTAGCCTGTACATTGTCTTTTAACTAGCCAGATATTTCAGAATGTCAACCTTTGAGGCCTTGTGCGTGTAGGAAACTGGAACAGTACTTCACTGTTTGTGAGTGTTTTTGTTAAGTATTATGTTACTCTCTCTTTTAATTTTAGAGATAGTGTTGTCCTCCATTCCCGTTTATTTTACTGTTTTTCCTTCTCTCTCTTTTTTTTGGTTCCCTTTACCATTTCAGTGATGGCAACGTTGCAGCTACCAGCCACTAATTTGGCTAACTTGGCGAATTTGCCTCCTGGCACCAAACTCTACCTCACCACAAACAGCAAGAACCCTTCAGGAAAAGGAAAACTGCTGCTGATCCCGCAAGGAGCCGTCCTGCGAGCCACGAGCAGTGCTAGTTAGTCCTGTCTCCCACTGGTGCCCGGGTCTCGGGGTGTGTTCTCCCCGCCAGGGGCGGTTCTTGACCTGCTTCGGGAAGCATTCCGTGGCTCGGTCAGTGGTGTAGTGACAGCATTTGCCGACAGTGGGTTTAAAATATACACGGGGTTTAACCAGAAGTGGATTTAAGGAATCAGTCTTAGAGGTGACATGTCATTTTGGGTTCCCCTCTTCAGAGTTTGGGGTCAGGGACCAGTCACACTGGGGAGGGTGGTGTGGAGTCTGTGCTGGGAGAAAGCTGCAAGAACTGACAACGGGGAGTTCTTCCTTTCAGTGGGGAGGATGTCTGAAAACTGCCTGGCGACGCCCAGGAAGGTCCATCTGCTTCCAGTAGCCGGAAGTCTGTGTGCATTTTAACAGGGATGGGAATAAGACTGGCATCAGATGTCTGTGCTTGGCATTATTTAGGTGTACTTTGCTTGCTGGGATTGGAGATGGAA
>NW_004444028.1:7154330-7156351 GCF_000243295.1 Trichechus manatus latirostris | reverse complement strand
GGAGGGACCCCGAGCACCACCGGCCCTGGGGGGCTATCCCAGCACATGACTTACACGTCCTACATCCTCAAGCAGACCCCCCAGGTCTGGTCATTTCTGACTGGTGTCTTTTAAGTCATTTCGTTCTTTAATGCTCCCTTGGAGCCCTGGGGGCACAGTGGTTAAGAGCTTGGCTGCTAACCAAAAGGCCAGCAGTTCGAATCCACCAGCTGCTCCTTGGAAACCCTGTGGGGCAGTTCTCCTCTGTCCTTTAGGGTCGCTATGAGTCGGGATCGCCTTGATGGCAGTGGGTTTGGTTTGGTTTTGGTTTTTTATTATAAGGCGGCTGATGATCTCTTTACAGCTCCAGGGCCTGGGGTCAATACTAACGTTTTTGACATGTTATAAATGTTATTTTGGCCTTCTTTTGTTTTGAGAGTTGACATTTAGACCATGAAATTTGCAGTAATACTAATAGATAGCAGTTCCTGAGAGCTTGCTGTGTGCAGCGGGTATAGAGTGCGAGGCACCCTGCGTTGGTTGTCCCGTTTAATTGAGCCCTGTCAACAGTCATGTCAGGGCTGTCATCCCTTCGCTTTACAGAAGAGGAAATAGAAGTTCAGAGAGATTCACTAAGTGACCTCTCCGAGGCGTCCTTGCTAAACTAGCAGTAGAATGTGGATTTAGACCCAGATCTTTTGTGACTCAGAAACGGTTCTCATTATGCTCATTGTCTCCCAGATGCCTGAGGCGATAAGCAGCATTAACGTGCAGCTGAAAATGTGCTCCTAGAAGGGAGTATCAGGTCGTGGTATTTAAAGTTAGGTTAGATTCAAGGTTAGGAGCAGATGCCTAACTTCTTCCCCTTGTCACTAAAGTTTCTGAGGAAGATAACGGAATTTTGGTTCCAGAAGTTCTTACTGAGAAAGGAATAATTATCCATGTGAATGATTTGATCCACCCTTGAGGACTTTAACTAGATTGCAAACCTTGAGTTTCCATCGGCCTGCTCTGTGACTACTGTGCAGAGCTTGAGAAATGGGGTAACTGTTGGTGGTGGTACTGAGAGCTGTTCTTTTCACTTCTTTTTAACCAGGTTGCAGCATCGGAGGAGAGCATTAGAGCTTGTAACATGGGGCCTTGTGATTTAAAGAATGAGAGCAAGCGTTTGAAGTTAACAGATTATTGATGTGCTCTTTATTGTTTCTTCTCACGTAGGGCACGTTTTTAGTTGGCCAGCCATCTCCTCAGACGTCTGGAAAACAGCTGACTGCTGGATCAGTGGTCCAGGGAACGCTTGGAGTCAGCGCGTCCTCTGCGCAAGGACAGCAAACATTGAAGGTCATCTCTGGACAAAAAACCACTTTGTTTACGCAGGTAAATACACACCCCGGACATGTGGATCATGATGTTTGTTTATTTACGTATTTACTGCTTATCTCTTCCCACAAAGAAATTAAAGTAACATAAGAAAATGAACAATAATACAGCATAGAAAAATAAGAATGAAGTCTTGAGGTTTGGTAAAGTCTAAGTGAATGAGAAGATAAGACTAGAGGGTTATTTAGATATGCAAATAGTAAGATCCTGTGCAGTTAATAAAATGTAGACATTTGGCATCCAGAGAAAAATGAGAAGCGTGATCAGTCATAAAGTTCACACTCTGAGAGGACCGACCAAAAAAACAAAACCAAACTCACTGCCATCAAGTGGATTTCGACTCACAGCAACCCCATAGGACAGAGTAGAACCACCCCAGAGGGTTTCCAAGTATTTGAAAAGGGTGTTAAAATGCCTCCCCTTTTCCAACTACATATCTGTGTAGGTCGGATTTTCTTCATATAATTCAAAACAATGTGCCACAGTAGGAAGAAGGAAGCGGGGGAGCTGTGGTACAGGGAGCCCAGGAGACGTACCAGAGCTGACTGCTGTTAGCCTGCTGGCCAGCCAGTCCCTCTTGGTTGCTATGGGATTGTTTCCGGCCCTCAGCTTCTGCCGTCCACGGATGTAGCGCACATTTGGTGCTTCTTCGTATTTCCTGG
>NW_004444028.1:7133780-7152596 GCF_000243295.1 Trichechus manatus latirostris | reverse complement strand
GTCATACAGCCTGCATAGCCAGAAATGCTTACTGTCTGGCTGTTCGCAGACGAAGTTTGCTGAGCGCTGATTTAGACCACTGAAACCAATTGGTTGGGTGGTTCTCCGGCGCTGCAATGCTAAACCTGTACCTAGCCTAGAGCACCATGATTCAGCCGGTTTAAGTCTGGCCCTGCCGGGGTTAGGTTTTCATGTTTGAAGTCATATGTACATTTAAGAGCACTTTGGACTTCAGTGGCCTGGTAATTTTAAGACACTGCAGATGCGTTCATTTACCTGTTGTGCTTTAGGGGTAAAGGAATATTTGTGGGTGAAAAGTCTTATAGTTTAGAGCTTGTTGGAAAGGTGCATAAATGCTCCCGTAGTTCTGATTAGCGAGGCTTTCTTGGACAGCCCAGATGCTGGGCGCCTGTCTCAGCTGTAGGTAAGGAGTCAGTTGGCCTGCTAGCCAGAGCAGCGTTGTCAGCTCAGTTCGTCTTGTTTCTGCAGGCAGCCAGTGGGGGACAAGCGTCCATAATGAAAGTGTCCGATAGCTCGTTGAAGTCCGTGCCAGCCACCTCACAGCTCTCAAAGCCTGGGACCACAATGCTGAGAGTAGCAGGGGGGCTTATCACAACGGCCACCTCCACAGCCGTGGCCCTCTCGGCAAATGGCCCCGCACAACAGGTAAGAGTTAGCCTGACAGTAGAAAATCATAATGAAACGGAAAAAAAGCATAAACATAAATAAGATATCCCAGAGGCACGCCAATGGGTCGGTCCTATTGCTCATGCTTTGAGCTATAATTAACATACCGTAAAATACATTGTTGTAAAATGTACAGGTCAGTGGTGTTTACTCCATGCACAGGATCGTGCAACGGTCATCATGATTGAGTTCCAAAACGTTTTCATCACCCCAGAAAAACCCTGTACTCATGGTAGTCGCCCCCTATCCCCTCCTCCCCAGCTCTAAAAACCAAAGCCGTTGCCATTGAGTTGATTCCGACTCACAGTGACCCTGTAGGACAGAGTAGAACTGCCCCAGAGGGTTTCCAAGGAGCGCCTGGTGGATTCGAACTGCCGACCTTTTCGTTAGCAGCTGAATGCTCAGCCACTGCGCCACCAGGGCTCCAAGTAACCACTGATCTTCCTTTGTGTGAGGATTTGCCTGTTCTGCACATTTCATGTAAATGAAGTCGTATGACGTGATCTTTTGTGCTTGTTTCTTTGACTTAGCGTAGTGTTTTCGAGATTCTTCCAGGCTGTAGCCCGTGTCAGTACTTCATTTCTTCTTACAGCTGAGTAATATTTCATTGTATGGATGTAGCACATTATGTTTCTCCGTTCGTCAGTTGATGAACATTTGAATTGTTTCCACTTGTTCTCTATTGTGAATAATGCTGCTGTGAACATTCGTGAACAGATTTTTGTGTGGTCATGTGTTTTCAGTTCTCTTGGGTGTATACCTAGGAATATGGTAATTTTTTGAGGAACTGCCAAGCTGTTTTCCAGAGCAGCTCTACCATTTTACATTCCCACATGCAGTGCACAGCAATGCACAGGGTGCCAGTTGCTCCACATCCTTGCCAACACTTGTTCTTGTCTGGTTTTTTTATTGTAATCATCATAGTGGGTATGAAGTGGCAGCTCATGGTTTTAATCAGCCATCTCGTGGTTTTAGTCCTTGTTTTTTGTTTTAATGTTGTCATGTTTTACATATAGACATCTCCGTTTCCCGATTTTCAGCATTTAGCTTTGATTTATTTTTGTGACTTCCCTATCTGGGTTGATATCTGGTTGCTCTGTCCTGTGTTCTAGTCTTGGTTGTTATCTGATATTATTGATTTTTCTAACCAGAGGACTCCCTTTAGTATGTCTTATAATTTTGGTTTGGTTTTTGCAAATTCCCTAAACTTCTGTTTATCTGGAAATGCCCTAATTTCGCCATTCTACTTGAGAGACAGTTTTGCTGAATGTATAATTCTTGGCTGGCAGTTATTTTCCTTCAAGGCTCTATATATGTCATCCCATTGCCTTCTTGCCGGCATGGTTTCTGCTGAGTAGTCCGAGCTTAGTCTTATTGACTCTCCCCTGTTCGATGACTTTTCGTTTATCCCTAGCCCCTCTTAAAATTCTCTCTTTATCTTTGGTTTTGGCAAGTTTGATTATAATATGTCTTGGTGACTTTCTTTTAGGAGCCATCTTGTGGTTTTAATCAGCCATTTTTCTCATGGCTGATAATGTTGAACATTTTTTCGTGTGCTTATTGGCCATTTGTATATGTTTGAAGAGATTCCTGTTAAGATCTTTTGCCCATTTTTTAATTGGGTCATTTGTCTTTTTATTTGAGATGTAGGAATTCCTTAATATAATCTAAATATAAGTCCCTTATCAGATACATGATTTGCAAAAATTTTTATTTTTTGCGTTTTTTCATTTCACTTTCTTAATGGTGTCCTTTGAACCCCAAAAGTTTTTAATTTTGATGAAGTCCAATCGATATATCTTTTATTACTTTTAGTATCACATTTAAGAAACCACTGCCACAAAAATTTAAGCCTGTACAACATGTGTACTGTTTAATGAGAAACTATTTTGTTCTACAAACCTTCATCTAAAGTGAGAATAGCAGCACAATTGGAGGAGCGTAGTTGATGTCACTGAACTGTGCATGTAGAAATTTTTGAAATGGTGTATCTTTGGCTATGTATATTTTCACCAAAAAAAAAAGGTTGAGAAGGTAGAGTGTTGACATGTCGTGGGGTTGTTAACCAATGTCATAAAACAATATGTGTACTGACTGTTTAATGAGAAACTATTCGTTCTGTAAACCTTCACCTGAAGTACAATTAAAAAAAAAACTAAGCCTGTATTTTCTACTAAGAGCTTCATAGTTTTAGCTCTTACACTTAGGTCTTTGATCCATTTTGAGTTAGTTTACGGTGTGAGGTAGGGGTTCAACTTCATGCCTTTGCATGTAGATATCCAGTTGGCCCACCACCATTTGTTTGAAAACACTACTTCTGCCATTGAATTGTTTTGACACCTCAAAGACTTTTATGATCTGACCTTTGCTTACTTCTCAAATTCATCTCCTACAACTCCATCTCATTGTATGCCTGTTCTCTAGTCATTATACTCTGCAGTTCCTTGAACATGCTGTGTTCTTTTTCTGCCTTTCTGACTTTCTCCCTTCTATCCCCAGTGGAGAACACCCTTTCATCTCCCACTTCCTTTGTCTTAAATCTGGAAGACTCTTCTAACGTGTCATATCTTCTACCTGAAGCTTTTCAAGTTTCCTTCCCCTCCCCAGCCCTAGGCAAAAGGAGTAACTTTTCCTCTCAGTTGCAATGATGCCTTGTACTTATGCCTGCTAAAGCATTAATCACACTGCTTGGTGACCAAGACCTTACCAAGGGCTTTTATCTCTGAGCCCTAGCATTTTAACACTATGCCTGCCATACAGTGGATGTTTGTTGAATGAATTTGACAAACTTTAAAACACTGTAGTAAGTTTTTGATAACACTCATTTTATCGTATTTTTACATGCATGCTGACGTTATGTTCTTTTTCGGTGTGGAAATATCCTTTTATAAAGTGATGGTGTTAATAGGTGGTGGATTTTTTTTGATGTGGTCACCCTACATTGCTCCTTTTTTATATTTTAATTGTCCTGGTCCATCAAATCTAGAAGTGTGGAAACCACTGAGTTAGAGAACACGTATTTTTAAAACGGCATGACATTTAATTGGTATTGAGCGTGTGCTCTGTGATAGTCACCGTCGTAAGCAGTTCACATAGCTTTCTTCTAACGTCTGCTATTTCTGGCCCTGTGGATGAGTAGTCTGAAGGGACAACCCTCGGCTCCTCATCTGCTGTAGGTTCTGTAATGAAAACTTGCGGGCAGCAGCCAGTGTGCGTGAGCCAGGCAGCCGCGGGATCCTGCAAGGCTGCTGCCCCTGGTGTCGTCAGCGCCTCATCCCTGGTGTCCACGCCGACCCCCGTCTCCGGAAAAGCCACGGTGTCAGGTAAGCTGCATCATCACGGTGTCTCTTTCTGTTTCTCTCTTTGGGCTAGAATGTTTTGGAAGGTCGTAAAGTCTGAGAAGGTTCTGTAGATTGAATAATATTTTTAAATGATAGAATAGTTCTACTCTGCACACATGGGGTCACCATGGGTCAGAACCGACTTCTCGGCAACTACCGACAGCAGGTAGAGATGTGGATAAGATGATATGATGAAACCCTAGCCGCCTGGAACCCTACTGAATAGTTTAGCTTTTTTCATAATGTAGTTTTGTGGAGAGCTGAGGGTTTGCTTTCCTTAAAGTACTAATTTCTTTCTTTTTAATGATCATTTTGAATAAAAGTCATTATAAAACTTATCATACATCTCTCTGCTTTTCTTAAACAGAGTATCTAAAATGTAAATCAGCTTTGATGATTCTAAGTCATAAAGTTAAACATTAGTTATCAGGCTGGGTAATGTTGGAGCGATATGATTAAAGTCTGTTGTGTGCTGTCTTTGCGCCCACACTAAATGGCCCCGGAAAGGTACGCCTTTCACTTCTTTGATAACATAGAGCACAAAGTCTGGAACCAGGTTGCCTTGGTTGAAGTACCTTGCTTCAGTTTTCTCAGCTTTAAAATGAGGCTGATACTAATTCCTTCCTGAGAGGATTAACTGGTAAGGTAGTGGTTATGAGCTCAGCTGCTAACCAAAAGGTCGGCAGTTGGAATCCACCAGCTGCTCCTTGGTAACCCTGTGGGGTAGTTCTACTCTGTCTTGTAGGGTCGATGTGATGAGTTGGAATCAACTCAACAGCAGTGAGTTTGGTTTTTGATTTTGAAGATTAGTTAATACGTAAAAGCTTAGCATTGTGTCTGGCATTTATTTTTGATTTTGAAGAAGATTAAGTTAATACGTAAATGCTTAGCATCGTGTCTGGCATCTACCAGGCACGTAAATACTTGCTGCTCTTACTATCAGTGCCATTGTTGTTAGTCCATAATCCCTTATCTGCAGTTCTGAAATTCGAAAAGCAAGTTTTAGGGCAAAACCTGACCTTCGTTGACCTGTTATTTATACTTAAATGACTATTTGTGTGTCTTGCCACAAAAATAATCATGTTTGACAACACCGTGCTGTCCCGGATGCAGAGAACTGATATGTAATATAGAGGGTTGCTCTTCAAACTTGAAGAATCCGTTTTGTTTTTGTTTTTCTGTAACCCTGTGTGGGGAGCCCTCGTGGCTCAGTGGTTAAGAGCTTGGCTGCTAACCAAAAGGTCGGCAGTTCGAATCCACCAGCCACTCCTTGGAAACCCTATGGGGCAGTTCTGCTGTGTCCTGAAGGGCCACTCTGAGTTGGAATCCACTCGACAGCAGCGGGTTTATAATCCAATGCGGACACATATTTTTATAAAATACAATTAAAATATCACAGCAGTGTCACACCATTATAAAAGTTTCTAAACCCTCTCCATTTTTATACTCTCCTGTTGTATATTTAATAACAGTGTACCAGCCAGCGCTGGTCTATGTGTGCCCGCGCGCACATGCGCACGTATATACACACACATTCACACTTCATTACCTTTAGATAAGAGGTTTTGGGTGGTGGTGGTATGTTATCGCGACTATTCCGTACGTGGCTCCAAACCAGGCCCCTATATCCTGTCTGCTTTTTGGCCAGTTAAAGAGACCAAAAGATTAAGGCAGGTGTATTTTTCCTGTAATTTTCACCTCCCAGTAAAAATGGACCAAGTTCTAGTAAAGGGAATGTTTGTTCTCTACCAACCAAATGTTTTATTTGAGGCCCTCCCTGTGTTAGGTACTAGAGTACAAATTGTAGAAATGGAAAGAATTATCATTATTATAAGAAGTGAGTATGTTTTCCTCTCCTTTTCTGATCAAGTTTTAGCGTGCAGCCAGCGATCTCCCTGCTGTCGGTTCTCACTTCCTAAGAGGTTGCTGATGCGGCTTTCTGCATAACACTTTCATAAAAGGCTTGAGCTCTTTCCTCCTGACCCTCAGTTTTTAATTAAATTGTGTGCATCATGAACTGTTTTGAACGAAGCGGCCGTTGTGATTGGAGCAGAGTAAGCAAGGGAAAGGGCCCGAGGCGATGAGGTCATGGTGATGGGGACAAAATCATATAGGGCCTTTGTAGGTGATGGTAAGAACTTGGACTTTCACTCCAAGGGAAGCAAACCATTGGAGGACTTTAAGCTAAGCAGTAACGGGATCAGCCTGCGTTTTACGAGGATCCCCCTGGATGCAGCATTGAGAGTGAGCTGGCGGGCACAAGTAGAAGCAGGGAATGGGCAAACAGTAGACACTGGGAAGGAAAGTTCACTGATGGATCAGGAAGGACCATCAGCTACTAAAAGGAGTTCCATAAGAAAACAGAGAAAATAGTGGGGAGGAACTCTCTGAGAAATAAAATCAGAATTTGTCCCAGGATTGAAGGGCGTCATGAACTTGCGGGTTCAGAAGGCACAGTGTCCAGCACAGTAAATGAAAGAAGACCCTCGCTAAGGCACCGCTGTTCCTGAGATCGGAACACCAGGGATAAGGAGAAGATCCTGAAAGCTGTCAGAGAGAAGAGTAGGAAAGCCCAGTTCTCACTGGCCTCTCAGCGGCAATGCGCTCAGCACTCTAGAGGGAAATCACACTCAGTCCGGAATTCTTCAGTCAGTCCGGTCACCTGAGTGTGAGGGTAGAAACACTTCCAGACAGGCAAGGTTTCAACTGTATTTTCTGTGTACCCTGTCTGAAGACGGTACTACAATATGTATTTTACCAGGATGAAAAGGTGTAAACCAGGAAGGAGGAAGAGAGCAGTGATCCCACACGGAAGAGAGGGGAGGGAATCCCCAGGGTAGCAGTGATGAGTTTCCAAGGCGAGAGCTGGGCCACAGGCCTCGAAAGCCGCAGTCCACGTTGGAGCCGAGCAGGGAGCGTCAGAAGGAATGTCTCCTGTAAAATACGGAACTGTAAATCACAGAAGAGGTTTGACTGGAGAATTGTAATAAGGGGCAGTTCACCAAGTTCTTAAAGACTTAGATGTTGAAAGAAAACTAAGCCAATGAAGAGGAGGAAATTCTTAAGTAACTCCAGGAAATACAGTGTAATCACGGATCATGGTTTACTTTCTTGGACCAACAGAGAACAGTATTGGAGTGAAGGAAAGAAAGCGTGTAAGTGCCTTACAATGCTTATCTCCCCAACTGAAAGTTAAAAGGTAACACGAAAAATTAATGAATCAAGGCATGCACCATGCATAATTTTTTAAAAGTGTGGCGGTGAATATTGAAAGAACCAAAAGGATTAAATTAAAAGTGCATGCTATCGAGGAACTAGTTGAGGGTGATCCCATTGCCACTGAGTCAGTTCCGACTCATAGGACCCTATAGGGGAGTCTGACTGCCGCGTGGGGTTTTCTAGGCTGCGGTCTTTACAGGAGCAGACTGCCACGTTTCTCCCTTGGAGCAGCTGGTGGGTTCAGACCGCCGACCTTTTTGTTAGCAGCCAAGCGCTTTAACCGCCGTGCCACCAGGCTCCCAGATGAGGATAGGGGGATGAGATGAGGATGACTATTTTCAGTTTTAAGCCTTTTAGTACTTTTTTTTTTTAATTTCCCAACTGATTGGCTTATAATATTTTGATAAAAATATGAATTTACAAAACAGGAGAACACCAGGTCATTGGTGTTCAGGGTCCTGTCTCAGTAAGTACTTACTTCTTGACTGACTGACTGACTGCTCATCTGTTCCAGAAAAAGGTTTTCTTATTTATTTAAGGCTTTGTTCTAGAAAGTGTCGAAGATGACTCCTTTCCTTAACCTCAGACCAGCTGTTTCCCAGTGCCTTCAAGTGTCTGTAGCCTCTGGTGCGGTTTGTAAGCACTTGCTATGATCCAGCACCTGTCAGCTCTCAGGTAGCCTGTGCTCGCTCAGTAAAGGCCCTTTCTAATTCTTTGTTAGCTCTCTGGATGCGTACAGATTTTGGTCTGATGTTTTTTAGAATAGTTTTTTAAGGGAAAGAACCTTTAAAAGAAAGTGGGAGAAAATGACCATTCCTAAAATGATAAATGGAGAAATTCTGATGTTTGAAACATCAGGACTGCACAGACATGGGAAGTTCCAAGTTACGGGGCACAGACAGATGGGAGTACTAGATATGTCGGGATGGCGTGAGGAGAGGCAGATAAATTGGAACCAGATTGAAATGGACCCTGACTGCTTTGACACTGGTTTTGGAAATACTGTTTAGGTACTCAGGAGCCAGAGAAGGTTTTAAGTAGGAAGAGTGGCAGTTTTCTAAATCAAAATACAAAATTTTATATCCAGTTCGTACCTATCACAGCTATGTACACAGCAGATAAATTGTTGTAGAAAACAAACACGGGAAAGAAAGATCTCAAAATGTTAATACTGGTTGTCTCTACAGTTGGCCTTTGGGTGACTTTCTCTCCTTACGGCTCTACTTTTCCAAAAATTTCTGTGTTGCTTTATGGTTGTGGATGAGGACACCTTAAAAACAAATCATCATTGTTACATCGGTGTTTCATTGTGAAATGGGTAGCACCATTCTCCTTATGCTTCCAGGTGTTTATTTATCAAAAGGGTTAATGTCTAAGAACCCCCTCCTGTGAGAAAATACGAATGGCAGAGAGGGCGGGGGACTTTCAGGAAGCATCTGACCTTCAGCTTGACCTTACCTTGCAACTTATTTTAGGGTTGTTGAAGATTCACTCCGGTCAGTCCAGCGCCCAGCAGGCTGTCCTGACGATTCCCAGCCAGCTCAAACCGCTCAGTGTAAACACATCTGGAGGTGTGCAGACTATACTGATGCCTGTGAATAAAGGTAAGTCCTTTGCTGGTGGGTCTGTGCGACCGTGCCGGTCCAGGCCTGTGTTGGGGAAGAAGCCCACGTTCTGTTGGTTCAGGTGCTGCTCCTCCCTTCTACAGCCTGCCCCTTAGCCATCACGGGGCTCTCTGGCACCTTGAACTCTGGAGCACCAACCTGGGACTGAAGGAAAACCCAGATGACCCATTGGCTTCTAAGTAGTTGAGCCATGGGGGAGGGGAGTCATTTTAAGCACTTCTGAGCGTTTAGATTAATTGGGTTTTTATTTTCTTCATTTCCTGACGAGCCACCATTTCCACTGTTGAGGACGTGGCTCAGTTACCCTGTACTGATAGTGAACAGAAAGCCCAGCTTGTCATATCGCGGCTGTCCTTCATCCTGAAATGGTTTCTGTGCTCTTAGTCTAATGCGTGGGCCATCAGCCGGGCATTAGAGCATTCTCTTCACGGTTGTTTTTACATGTGTTGTTTGCCCTCCTTCCTGCTCTTCAGTGGTCCAGTCATTTTCTGCCACCAAGTCACCTGCCATCCTGCCCGTAGCTGCCCCAACTCCAGTTGTCCCCAGCTCAGCTCCGGCCACTGTCGCAAAAGGTACGTAGGGCTTCACAGTATTTTTGCCCAGAAGTTTTATGCAAGGCATTGTATAGTCTGAGTCCCTTGAATTTTCAGCGTTTGTGAATCGATCACTTGGTATATACATACTGAGCGCTCATATAGCAGACTTGCCATGGAGGGAAAGAAAGAGACCTGTAAGGCATCATTTCTGCCCTCCAAGAACTCATAATCAGGTTTAAGAGAGTTACAGGAGGCAGCAAGGAGTGACTGCTAAATGCAAGGTATGCGGTCTGGAAAATAATTGCTAAATGTCTCAGTCCAGAATGTCTGGTACAGGTTGGCTGGGGCAGAGGGAGAGATGGGAGCTTTGCATGGAGCAGGGGTGGTCACTGGACTTTAAAGAGTGGGGCATTTGTGGCAGTGGAGAGTCGGGGCACGCAGATCACGGGAACAGTAGGGACAGAGGCTCAGAGTGCACGTTGGGGGACTAGACCAGGTAGAGGGCTCGTCTGGGGATGAGGCTCAGATGGGGGCAGTGAGGAGGTTCCTGACCTCGAGAGTGGTTCTTACAGTGCAGTGGACACACAGGACGTCCACAGCGTCCCCTACAGCAGTGACCCCGTGTGTTCAGTGCCTGCTAGGTCCCCGGCACCTTGCCAGCTGCTTTACATATGTCACTATTTCTTGTTACAGCCCTTCAGGACAGCTCTTGTGCTCCCTGTGCAGGTGAGGGAACTAGAGCCCAGTGCCTGTTTCTGTAAATACAGTCTTCCTGGCCCACAGCCACACCTGCTCACTTACACATCATCTGTGGGTCTGTTTCCCTGCTACCACCGCAGAGCTGAGTAGCTCAGACACAGCTCACACTACCCACAAAGCCTGAAGTATTTACTGTTCGGCTCTTTGTTCAAAACGTCTGCCCACCCTTGTTATAAAGAGCTGTGAGAGCATTGCTGTCAGTCCGGACCGGTGCTTCTCAGTAGGACGTACATATGATAGGCCTGCATCACACAGATTCTTAGCCAGTTAATTTTGGACTGGGAGCAGAGCGTCTCTCGTTTTGTTTTAATTGAGGTAAAATTTTGTACAGCAAAATGCAAAGATTAAGTATGCCATGTGTTGAGTATACAAATGTATAAATGCATGTAACCAGCGCCCCATTCGCGATACAGAAATTTCCATCACCTCGTGCCCCTTCTCGTTAACGCCCACCCACTGTAGGCATCCACTGTTCTGGTTCCGTTACCATAAATTAGTCGTGTCCGTCTTTGAACCTGATGTAGATGGAAGCACGCGTACTCCTTTGCGTCTGGCTTTCCAGGCCACGGAATGTTTCTGTGCATTGTTTCCTGTGTCGGCGTTCGTTCATCTTTATTGCCGAGTGGTTTTCCACATCGTGACTGTCTCAGGATTTGTTTATTCATTCTCCTGTTGGGGGGCATGGGGGTTGTTCCCAGTTCGGGTTATTATGTGCAAGTCTTTGAGGACATACGCTGTCGTTCCTCTAGTTGAATAGCTTGAGTTGTAGAGCAGGTATGTGTATACCCGTTGCCACCGAGTGGGTTCCAACTTATAGCGACCCTATAGGACATAGTAGAACTGCCGTATAGAGTTTCCAAGGCTGTAATGTTTATGGGAGCAAACTGCCACATCTTTTCTCCCGCGGAGTGGCTAGTAGGTTCGAACCACCAGCCTTTCAGTTAATAGCCAAGCACTTAACCACTGCACCACCAGGGCCCAGGTACACGTGTAACTATAAGAAACTGCTAAATAGTTTTTCAAAATTGTTCTGCCATTTTACACTTCGACCCGTGACACATGAGTTCCAGTTGCTTACGTTCTCACCAGACATTTGATGTTGAAGAAATAGAGACGATTGTAAGGTTCTGAGGCTGGGTCCTCAACACTGACTGTACGGGGTAAGATGATGAACCTGAGACGGTACGTGATAAAGACTTGAGGGTTTCAGGAAACAGTAAGCTCAGTAGGAATAAAGGTGCTGTATGACTATGAAAAAGCTGGTGAATTTGTAGGTTGTCTGGATGCTCCAGAATCTAAAACAAGGGACTAAGCAACCCCTCAGAGGTCAGGCCACACCTCAAATATTATGTTCTTCTCTGAGCACAGTCCTTGAAAGGGGTCAAGACCTGAGAAGTACCTTCAGCTATGTGAAGGGCCCTCTTGTAGAAGCAAGACTGGACAAGTTCTGTGTGATCCTAAGAACCACAATCACATGTAGATGGGACCAGAAGACATTTTCAGCTCAGGGCGCAAACATTTTCTGACAGAACTGTTAGAAGAGGGAGTCAGCTTGGGGAGTAGTGAGCCCCCTTTCTGGGATTGTCTGAGCACAGGCTACTTGACAGTTCTCAGAACTACGTAGGGGATTCACAATGGAGTGTGTGGTTATACTCAAAGTTTTATAAGAACTGTCTCCACTGTGAATATGCTATGATTATATAATTCTGTAACTGCTTGAATGCCAGATTAAAGCGAGTATACTTGAACCTATAGAACTCGAGTAGCTGAAGTTTTTCTGAGGACTTCCTTCTGTTTCTTGAAGTCTTAGAATCACTAAGGGTCGGAGGAATATGCATTGCTAACAGCGACATTCCCTGAGCTGAACTGAGAAGAGTAATTACTGCTAGCTGTGTTTCGCTTGATTTAAAGAAGAGTGATACGTATGGCAGTGGCATCTGAAGATTTTACCAGTAAAGGAGGTAGATTGCATCAACTGCTGTAGATTGCATCAACTCAGCACACCCCCTGCAACAATTAGAAAAATTACAAAAATCCTATTTTTGAAGATATCAGAAAGCTGTGGAAGTGATAAGGACTATATGAAGTATAATTCCAGAGAGGGGAGCAGCCTCCCAAGGTGAGCTGACTCAGCACTGGGCCTGGCCCACATGGGTGAAGGAGAAACCAGCAAGGATTGAGGTGTCATTCAAGGCCAGTGTGAAAGGTAGGAAACTCGAAGAGCCTGAACCATGCGGCAGGTTTTCTCAGTAGGACACTGGATGAGTTCAAGGGCTGGAAAGCTAGGGCCAGGGCGTTCAGGAGGCAGAGTGAAATCTTCCCTAACATTACAGCACTTGGGAAACAAAGCTCACTATTGGGAGAGGCTGGCCAATCTCCTTCTCAAGCCATTTGCCAGATTTTGAAGTACAGACAGTCCCTGAGTTACAAACAAGATCCGTTCCTAAATGTGTCTTTAAGTCGAATTTGTAGGTGAGAGGGAACAGGTTTATCTGGTTCTTATTTAGCCTTACTTTAGTGTAAGAAAAGGCTTCCAGCCTTTTCAGTGATTTAAAAGCTACACCGCAGATTGTGATGAAGAATTTGTTGCATTCAGTTGTTTCGAAGTGAGGGCAGATTTATATAACATTAAAGGGGAAGTCAGACATTGGTAACCTGGGGACTGTCTATAGTGGGAGGCTAAAGAGGTAAACTCACAAACTCCTGAAGGACAGAAGTAAATCTCTCATGGATTTTCAGGACTGAGGACATAGGGAACCACCAGCCTCTCAAACAAAAGCCTGGAAGGACCATACCTGAGGAAGAGGAATGAGCCGTAGGTAGACTGCGTCTACTGTATTTTTACGTAGATAACGCATGCCTTCTACGTTTGCTTGCCAACTGCTCCCTCCCCTCATGAAGTATTTTCGTAAGTGTGTTATGCAATTTTTTTTTTTTTACAGCAACATGTAGAAAAAACTAGCATAGTGGCGCTTATGAAAGTACCTCGCAGGGGGAGGGAGCGGTTGGCAAACAAACGTAGAAGGCGTGCATTATTTGCATAAAAAATACGATAACTAAGACTTCAGCCTAGCCCTGACCCAGCTCAATTCCTGGTTGGATTTAGGTGATCACCCTATCTGCTTAACAGAGGAAAGTGTGGACTCTCTTTTGTGGAAGATGTCACGTGGAGTATCTGCAGTTGTTTTATACATAACATCTAGCATACAATAAAAAAACTACTAGACATACAAGGAGACATGAAAATGTGACTGATTCTTAAGAGAAAAAACAGCCAATAAGAAGTAAATGCAGATAGTCTCCTTGTATAGCCAACAGAACCCTGATACCAAAACCTCAAGAAAACATTATAAGAAAGAAAACTTATAAGCCAGTATATTTCAAAAATATAGACACTGGGAAATCAAATTCAGTGATTAAAAAGAGAATACATTATAGCCAAGTGGGGTTTAGTCCAGGAATGCAAGGTTGGTTTAACACTTGAAAAATCAATTAATATACTACAATAGCAAAATAAAGGAGAAATGCCATACAATCATCTCGGTAGATGCAGAAAAAGCATTTGATAAAAGTTAACACCCATTCATGATAAAAAAAAATTCCCAGCAAATTAGGTCCTAGAAGTGAACTTCCTTAATAAAATATTAGAATTATATTAAGTGAATTTAGCAAGGTCACACAATATAAATCAGCATCCAACAAAAATCATTTGAGTTTTTGTATACTAGCCACAACATCACAGTATCAGTTGATAAGCCTAGATAGCAGTGGATTAACTGGATGTATCTATATGGGTAAACAGTGAACTGTGACCCCTACCTCATACCTTAAACAAAAATTAATTTAAGCTAGATCAGAGACCTAAATGTGAAAAATAAAACAGTAAAGTTTATACAACATGAGAATGTCTTCATGACCTTGGAAAAACATTTTTTCAGACAGGACACATGGAAACTAACCAGAAAAGATAAGATTGATATATTGGACTTTATTAGCTTTGCGAGCCTCACTTCATCAGAGGGCATTAAAAGTGCAAAAATCAAGCCACAGACTAGAAGATATTTGCAGTACAAATATCTGACAAAGGACTGGTGTCCAGAATATACCTAGATCTAAAAATTGATATGAAAAAGATGGACAACTAATGTTTTTTTTAATGGGCAAAAGGTGTCGACAGGCACTTCACAGAAGAGGCAATCCAGATAGCTCGTGAGCTCATCTGAAAAGTTTTCCAGCCTCATGACTCATCAAGGAGACACAGGTTAGATAAGTAGTGAGATACTATTATATCTACCAGCAACACCAAAATTAAAAGAATCGACAGTAGCAAGGGTTGGCAAGGGTGTGAAGCAACTGGAATTTGCATCTACCGTTGGTGGGACTTCCAACTGATAGAATCACGTTGGAAACCAGTTTGTAGTTTCTGATTAAGTGGAACTTACGTCTGCCCGTGTTCCAGAAAACCTGCTTCCAGGAAATGAGTACATGTGTCCACCAAAAACATCTGTGCAGAAGTATTCATGGCCATGTTGTGTATAAATAGCTAAAAAGGTGCTGAGTCAAAAGAGTGTTACAGTATGGTTCCAGTTACATGAAATGCAGACCGGGGAGAAGGCAGAATGGTGGATGTCTTCCGCAGGGAGGGCCTGGGAGGAAGCTTAGGGGAGCCTGCTGGAGTGCTGGAACTCACGTGAGTGGTGAAGGTTACGCGGGTGTATAAAAGCCTGTTGCCATCGAGTTGATAACGACTCAGCGGCCCTAGAGGACAAAGTAGAACTGCCCCGTAGGGTTTCCAAGGAGCGGCTGTCGGATTCCAGCTGCCAACCTTTTGGTTAGCAGCCGAGCTCTTAACCACTGCGACACCAGGGCTCTTACGTAAAATTTATTCAACTACAAATTGTGGATTTTACTACGTGCACATTATGCACCAATAAAAAAAGATGGGGGTGGGGTCGGGGGCAGGTGTGGTAGATCTCGTTTGGAGACCCTGTTTCCGTAAGGAGCCACTGAAGGATACTGAGGAAGGAATGGCCCTGTAGAGGTCCTTCAGGGAAGTTGTGGTGCTGACGTACGAGATGGGCTGTCTGGGAACAGAGTGGAGGCTGAGGTGCTGCTGCAGGAGCGGGGAGCCTGTGGTGGTGGCTTTCCGACGGAAGGACCAGAGAAGGAAAGGCAGGCCAGCGTTGCTGTCTTCCATCCGTAGATTCGGAAATATTAAAAGCCTGACTCGTGTGATTAGCTTGGAAGTTTCCAGACACAACAGATGTGATTTTTGCTTTCTGCCTTGTGTCCCAGAGCACTTAAGATAATGCTGAAAGTTGATAAACTTCACTGGGGAGATGATAATCCAAAAGATCATAAAATCAGAACTTAGAACAGGCTTTGCCCTTTAACGTGGCGTTGTTCAGTCACTGTCCCGTGTGTGCGCCAGAAGCACAGGCTCTCATGGAACAGTGTGGTTGGCTCTTCAAGAAATTTCTGAAAAGCCATTTTATTGCCCAAGTCTTGTCCTGAGCCCAGAGTTGCTCCCCCTGAGGCCCCGGCTGACAGCTCTTCCCTTGTCTGCTTGCTCTGGGGTGATAGGCACCGCCTGAGACTTCTGGGTCCCTGCAGCAGCTGGAGTGGCGGTTGCTCCGGGGTTTCAGTGGAGAGCTTTGTCTCTGCCTGCACGGGCCTTCACGTGGTGGATCCTGACAGCTCTTTGTTCTCTTCCCTTGTAGTGAAAACTGAACCGGAGCCACCTGGGCCGAGCTGCCTCTCACATCAGGGTCAGACAGCAGTGAAAACGGAAGAAGGCTCAGAGCTGGGCAGCTATGTCATTAAGTAATTATCTCAGCCCTTTCTAAAGGAGTTCTGTTTCGGGTGTTTTCATGATGCTTTTTAAACACCATACCTGTGACAGCTGGGTGTGTGTAGAGTTGTGTGTCCAGAGGTAAGCCCCTCGATGGGTGGAGACCTCTGGTCCGTGTACTATGATCAGCTGTCACCCCCTGATGGTGAATGAGTCTTCATTTACACGTTGATGGGACTTAGGGGCGGCACTTGATTTGTCGCCTTACCTCGGAGCCTCGGGAGATGACAGGTCTCTCCCGTGGAGGGTGCCACCGTGCACTTCCTGCGCTGAGTCCTTGGGTATAGAGTTTCTCGTGCTGTAATGACTCAGGTGCATGCACGTTTTGTGTCTGATTAGCCACACCTGCCTATGTTACACAGCTGCGTCTTCATGGGGCATGCACGCCCGTTGCTTCTTCTAAGAAACAGTTCTTGAGATTTTCTCATTTCTAAAGAGAGAACTCCCCTCTGACCACGGGCTTCTCGGACTGCCGAGAACAGTGGAAGCTTAGCCACTTTAACATGATGGATGGAGGCGTGAGCTGTAATGACCCTAAATTAGGCATTTATGGGATAGACTTTTTCTGCTCCAGTTTCAGTCACTCTGCAAAAAGTTTACGTTGCTATTGTAATTTAAAAATATAGATAGAATGCCTGTGATTGCAGAGTTTGGCATTCATTCCTAGAGTCTGTTTGTTAAATATTGGCGTTTTCTTTTTAAGCTCAGAACACCCATCATTTATAACGAAGACTGTCTATGAAAGGAAGGATGCGCCAGTATAATTGGTTAAAGTTATAATTTCCCGGAAAGGGGAATCACATCCATAAATACATATGTGGCTAGAAGCTGCTACCTGCATTTACCTTAAGTTTCTTTTTTTCTTCTCAGGATAGACCATTTAGAAACTATCCAGCAACTCTTAACAGCAGTAGTAAAGAAGATCCCATTAATCACTGCAAAAAGTAAGACAATTATACTGAATATACGGATGATTTTTTTTTTTTTAAACTGTGAACTACTTGGGATATTGATTCAACTTAAATCATTTGGTATTATGTTGTAAATTAATACAAGTGTAATAGTTATTATCTTCTGAGATTATAGCTAGAGATATAGATAGCTCATTTACAGGGGTTTTAGAATTCACAGGATCTTGGCCAACTAGTTAGTCTTTTATTGTTTTCACTGTTTGATCTGAAAAAGGAAGTTTTTACATTTATTGCTATATATAAGTCATACACCTATTGTGTATATAATTAAAACTGCACTGTTTTTAACGTTTATTAGTCAGGAAAGAGATGATCATTTCCCCACAGTGTGCCAGACTCCGTGCAGCTAGTTAATTTACCGTCTTCCTTCAGCACAGTCTCTTCTCCATAGTGCTGTCATCCCCGCTTCTCAGACGAGAAAAGTGAAGCCAAAGCAAGGTTAAGTAACTTGCCCAAGATCACCCAGCGGCGGGTGCTGAGGCAGTCGACAAGCCCGCTTCTGTGTTGCCCCGAAGCCTGTCATCTTGCCTCTAACACTCACTCACTTTGTAAAAATAGATGATTTTCGAGACCTCCAGAGGTGAAGTCTGCTGTGTAGTTTGCTTCCTTCCCAGCCCTGGCTGTCCTGACAGAATCAGCAGCCTTACGGGGGGGCAGACACCCTGTGGGTACTCAGACGTGAGCCCACGGGCGGGCGAGATCACCATGAACGTTAAGACGGAAGGGATGAAGCGGATCATCGCGTCACCCGTATTTGTGGGAAAATGAAAATGATAGGACAGGTACAGGCAACCTGTAATAGCAGAGAAGTCACCTTTCTCCCCTCAGCTGAAGTTCAAGGGGTCGCGTGTGTGTGAAGATACACACAGCAAAGCACCCCCACTCAGCAGTTTCTGCAGGAGGCGTTCAGCGACACTGGTTACCTCGCATTATGTCACCTTTCTCCCCGTCTCTGCCCCTTAAAGTTCTCACCGAGCTTTAGGTTGGTGTTGTCAGTTCTGTAAAAGGGCTCGGTGCTCAAGGCGAACGTTCTTTATTAACTGAGCTAAACTGTTGTCTAAAGACGACGTCACGAGATCGTTCTGGTTCACGGTTTGACTCGGTTCCGGGCGGTGGGTTCAGGGATTCCGGCAGTCTCCATGTCCCCAGAAGGTCTGGTTTTCATCAGAATTTGAAGTTCTGTTCTACGTTTTTCCGTTCAGTGATGGGAGCCGAGCACCATCCATTTCTTCTGGTCTCACGGCAGAGGAGACGGTAGTTCATGGAAGCAGTTAGACCTACAGTCCATCTCCTTCTCTGATTCCTGGGTCTCCTTCCTCTGTTGCTGCAGGCGAATAGAGACCAATTGTATCTTTGAGTGGCCGCTAGCAAGCTTGAAGACCCCAGGCACTACTCACTGAACTAGGAGGTAGAGCAGAAACTCTAAAAACAATATTAGGCCAGAATGGACAGATCCACGAAACCATGACCCTAAACCTTTGAATCAAGAAAACTAATCTCTAGGGATCATCCTGAGGTAGTTGTCAAGGCGCTGAGCCTCGTCGACAGCTGAGAGGCATCTTCTGCGGAGCACATTTGCATCACCTCAGCATCCACAGTTCTCAGACCACCTTATTCTGGCATTGCAGACTAAGATTTAAAAACCTTTTTTTTTTTTTTAATTTAGCTACAAATATAGAATCTTAGTGCTGGAAGGGACTTGCAAAACTATCTTCCCCGATTTTCTCATTTTACAGATAGGGAAACTGAAGCCCAGAGAGGTGATGTGGGCTGTCCAAGGCCTCTCGGTGTGCTCATGGAGGCCAGGACGAGGTGTCAGGTCCCCAG
>NW_004444028.1:7119940-7132794 GCF_000243295.1 Trichechus manatus latirostris | reverse complement strand
AGACCGCTCAGTGTGCTCGTGGAGGCCAGGACGAGGTGTCAGGTCTCCTGGCCTCTAGCATAGCACCATTTCCCCACATTTTAATAGCTCCATGTCAGTAGATTACCTTTTTCTACCAAGAGGTCAACTTAACCCTTCTGTTCCGCTGTATCTCAACGTGCTCCATAAGGAGCATATATCCAGTCAAGAGGTCAGAAGAAACTTGAACATGTCTCCAGCAAGTAGGACTTGGCTCGGGTCATAACCCTTACTCAGAGTTTGCTGGATGTGTGCGTTCTAGGGGAAGATGCCAGCTGTTTTTCTGCGAAGTCTGTGGAGCACTATTACAGCTGGAACATTGGGAAGCGGAGAGCCGCTGAGGTAACCCCACGTCTGTCTGTCTGATAACGCGGGCTGCTGCTGAGAGCCTGTGGGGAGCAGGGAATGAAACACTCGTGTGTGCTGGCTGCCTCGTTGTTGTTGTTCTGTGCCATGAAGCCGAGTCTGACTCATAGCGGCCCCATGGACAGAGAACTTCCCGTCGGGTTCCCTAGTCTGCGATCGTTGTGGAGACAGATCCCAGGCCTGTCTCCTGTGGAGACGCCGGGGGCGCTCTAACTGCAAACCTTTTCCGCTAGCAGCCGAGCGCTTAATTGTTGTGCCACCAGGGCTACCCCCTTAAACCTTGTCATGTGGAAGATAAAAGTGGTAAAATGTGTGGCATATTTTGTCAATATAATAATCATCAAAATTTTTTCTCCGTTAAAAATCTCATTCTTCCAAGAGTCATAGCTAGCCTTTGAAAGGCCTACTTTATTTTCCTGCATTGGTAGAAGTATCACATTTTCTAAAATTGTCTGTGAATCTCATAATATTGAAATTAGTATTTATGGAGTGCTCCCAGTGTGCCAGCTACCCCGTCAGTCACAGTGGGGTTGTGAGAAGTGGAAGCAGCTCTGCGTCGGTGTACCTGGGGAGGTTCGGGAGGGAGGGGAAGCGGGAGATCACAGGTCAGGACCAGGCGGAACCCTCCTGGGCCAGATCCGGGATTTCAGTTCTGTCCTATGAACGTGAAGGAGGCAGTAGACACTGTTTTACTGTAAAGGAAAAAAAAACACTGAGGAGTACCACAGCTCAGAGTTTTTTTCTTTAGAGAAAAATGGTTCTGACAAATTAAGTTAGCGTGGTTAGCTACGAGTAGATGATGTGTTTCAACATATTGCTTTGAAGTTGAAGGATTTGATTATGGTTCAAAAAACAAATTTTTTTTCTTTTAAGTGGCAAAGAGCAATGACGATCCGAAAAGTCTTACAGGAAATCCTAGAGAAGAACCCCAGGTTTCACCACCTGACACCCCTGAAAACCAAGCACGTGGCTCACTGGTGTCGCTGCCACGGCTACACGCCCCCGGACCCCGAGAGCCTGAGGAATGACGGGGACACGATTGAAGACGTGCTGACCCAGATCGACAGTGAGCCAGGTAGCCCTCAGTGATGGCCGAGCGGCGTTTCCTGTGGGGGCACTCAACACCCACGCTTCTCAGACCTCCGTGACCCAGCAATTTTCCCTGCTCTTCCCTAAACTGGGTGAAGGGACCTCTTGCCATGACCCCCCTCCGCAAGGACTGTACCGTCCCTACAGAGCTGTTTGTGCCCGAGGCTGCAGGCTGTGCCCATGTTGCTCCATGAGCCCCATCCCCAAGGGCTGTACCCTCCCTACAGAGCTGTTTGTGTCCAAGGCTGCAGGCTTTGCGTCCCAGCTGGTCATGCTGCCGACTCTCATCCCACAGGCACCCGTCTTCCTTAAGGAGCCGCTCCTCACTTCATTTCCTCTTTGGAGGCTGTCCTCACCCACCTCTTTCCCTCCAGGGGGAAGTGACTTCTTCCTTTGTGACCTTATGAACCACTCCCTCACAGATTCAAATCTCACCTGTCCCTTGGAAGACGGGGACTGTGTCTTATGTCTTAATCTATCTCCAACACCTGGCTAGGAAGTGCCGCCGAGTGTTGGAGGCACAGGTGTCAACAGCTAGTCACGCTGCAGGTGCAGTGAATCAAGGGTTTTATAACAGACACACAGACCGGGCTGTCTGGTGAGGGGTAGGGACAGGGCATAAAGGATATTTGGAGAGAAGCAGCTTTTTGAGTTTCACCCTGTAAAAGTAAGGTCTGTTTCCCACCCCTAACCTCATTTATATGGAAAAACAGGAGCTCCACTTGACGGAACCTGGGGCACAGAGGGGCCTTTGAGGCCGCCCAGCCACCTCCTCCAGGAAGCTTTCCTGGGAGCTCTGACCTGGCTGGCCGCCTTTCTCTGTTCTCCTGCAGCCCTTGCTGTCGGTACCTGGTGAGCCTGTCTGATCTGCCCTCTTACATCTGAGCTCTGTGGAGAACAGACTGTTGATCAGTTCCGTTTCGCTGGCAGTGTGTGTTCTGTCCATGTAACTGGTTAATCTGTGAGAGCACAGCCGGCGACCCAGAAAAGTCCAGGAGCTGGACGCTCTGGTCTTGCAGGTGCCCTTAAACCCATCATCTACCTGGGCCGGACTTCACTTACTCATCCACACAATGAAAGGGCTGGACTAGAAGATTCCCAGGGCTTTAAAGTTCTGAGGCTCTTCGTTAGGCTTTGTATCAGTTGCTTAATTGAAGAGGGGGTGCTCCGTCTACACTACAGCGTTAACAGTTCTTATCTCCGAGTCCTGAGGATGTGGGTGATTCTTATTTCCCTCACTGTCCATTTCTAAATTTTCCAGATTTTCTACATTGAACAATATCATTTTTTATAATCAGAAAGATTACTTTTAATTAAAATATGAAAAAATCAGGTTTAGTCATTACTTGGGGAGGGGTGAGGGGATGGCCTAGATTTTGGTAGCAGAAGTCAGAATTACGTACCATCTGCTTTGTCTCGGATTGCAGTTACATCACTGTGTCTTAACACAAGATGCCTCTCTCTCTGCTTTTCTCCCCCATGAATTACCGGTTCTCAGAATTAAGAGATTCGGAGACTTTTAGAATTGGAAAGGTCAGCTCCCTGGATACTCATCCGCCTTCCTCTCAGCTCAGGCTGTTGGTTCTGTGGCGGTTGAAAGTCATTTTATTTTGTCACCACAGATGTCCTAAGACTGATTACGTCTCGTTTAGAGTGCCCGTCATCCTTCTCCTCTGCTGACAACCTCTGCCGGAAGCTGGAGGAACTTCAGCAGTTTCAGAAGAGAGAGCCAGAGAATGAGGAGGAGGTGGATGTGCTCAGCCTCTCAGAGCCGTTGAAGATAAGCGTCAAAAAAGAGCAGGAAGAGAAACAGGAAGAGGTGAAATTCTACCTGCCACCAACACCAGGGTCCGAATTTATTGGTGATCTCACACAGAAGGTATGCGGCTGTGGTTGTGGTGTTGGGAGGTCACAGACCAGGCCAGGTGTGAGATGTTCAGAGATAACCTATCAACCTAGGCCCGAGACTTTCTGGTCGGTAAACGTGTGATTTATTTCCACCTCACCTGGTAACTTCTAGTAACTCTCTGAACACTCCCCTTCCTACATCAGGGCCCTTTGGCAGGAAGATTAATTACATGTGAAAAGGTTGCTTGTTGAGCCCCGAATTGGAGCCTTGAATTGGAGCCAAGGCGGCTAGATAGAGGCTGTTTTTTCTTTTAATTTCCTTTTCTCTCATCTGCCTCAGGAGCCCCTTTCTCTCATGAGGCAAGTCATAAGGTTTCCAAGTTATCCTTCAGGGGGTAACCTTTCTTGACATTTTTATAGCTCCCAAGTGCCCTGCCTGTGGTGTCTGTGGCACATCCCACCCTCATTATTCAGGAGAGAATTATTTCTCCACCCCTGCCAACACTTAACAGCTTGGTGGCGTCTCCCTCTGCACAGCTGCCTGCGACCCAAAGCGCTTTCGCTACAGGCGGGAATGAAAAATGGGGCAAGATGGTGTCTGCAAGTATGTCTTCTTCCGCTTTTGCAAATGTGATTTCAGGCCTCAAAAACGTGGGTTCCACTGTCAGAATTCAAGATAGATCCTGACCGTGTTCTCCCATGAACAAGATTTGGGGGTCAAAACAGGGTTATGATAGCATTTTTAACCATCAGCCAAAAACATGGAAAAATAAGATAAAATATTCTTCCAGCTGCTGCCTTCAGCGTCACTTCCCGGGAGTTTGCCCACCGTGTTTGCGGAGCTCCTCTTCCCACCAGCGGGATGCTTGTTTGGAGAGAAACTATTCTTAATGCAGAACAGGAACAAAACTTTTCTTTTCCCCCCAGATTGGGATCAGCCTGCAGCCTGTGGTGCTCCACAGGAACGTGTGTGCGTCGGTGGTGGAGGACATGATTTTAAAGGTGGGTGAGCGCCGGCGGCTGCGGGGCTGAAGCCCTGGGGCCGGCTGGGCAGGTGGGCGGTCAGACCCGGCGGCTTTCAGTGACGGAGCAGGCGGAGAGGGCACAGGTGGCCTGCCTTCAGACTTCTCAAGTTAGGCTTAGTTCGTCCTTAGTTTTCCTTCTGATTTTTAAATGAAGTGAATCATGGCCTCATCTGAGCGCTGAAGCATCTGCAGGAGCTTTTGTGCTGATGTCACTCTGAAGACATTTCATGCCCTTTGAAGTGCCTTTTAAAAAGTGTTCCAGGGTGAGAGCTGGTGTTCTCACTGCTTCAGGGAGGTGTCACACTACAGAGAGACAGCCACACCTGTCCTGTCTTTGCACAGGAGATGGTAAACCCGTTCCTCGTCCAGTCTGCTGCTAGCTCAGGAGTTCCTTTCCCGGTCAGCCCGCTCCAGGTGTAGTGATACCTCACGGTAACCCTTGCCTCTCTGTTTTCCCTAAAAACAGTATCTGACGCGTGAGAGTCCCCCTGGTGGTGCTATGTCACCATCAGGCCTCTGTCACTTGTGGTCTCTGACTCAGACCTTTAATTTTTCCCTAAGGACTTTGGTTGTTTCAGGCATGGGGTCAGAGGTGTCCCTCCCTGCAGCAGGCAGGTGGCGGGTTTGGAGAGTAACCCGTCTTCTCTTGCAGGCCACGGAGCAGCTGGCGAGTGATATCCTGAGACAGGCTTTGGCGGTTGGATACCAGACGGCGTCTCCCAACAGGTACCGTCCTCTGAGTGGTTTCAGGCTTAGACATCTCCTGGCAGCTCAGCTGCCCAGCAGGATGCTTTCTACTCGTATCAGGCCAGTGAGAGATGGGGTCAGGGGCTGCCCCGTTTGTCTTTCTGAGAGAACCTCTTGGTTGTACAGGCTCAGCGTTGCCTGGAAGTCTGTCTCTTCCTGGTTGCTACTCTGTAGACAGCTGCAGGCTTTTATGTTACAGGGTTGAATGAGCACATATCAGCTGTTTGGGATAAAAGGAACAACAGTGCTCATGGTGTGTCAGACGTGGGGGCCAGGCGCACATACGTGGAAACCCGTGAGAGCCGCAACAGCACTGCCTGGTTTGGCGGGGTCTCACCGGTTCCCCCTTTGGACGGTGCGGTCTTGACACTTGTCGTTCTCTGTTAGTGAAAATACTTGGGTTTCCCTTCTCTGACAGGTTTCTGCCTTACATGGGGTCTGGCTTTCCCAGGTTTTACTGTATTACCTGATTTTTCATTGCTCAACTCTTATCCCTTTTTAGAAATGAGGGAGCTGAGTGGCGGAAGGTAATTTTACCTCGTTTTCCCAGGAAATACACAGCAGAACCTAGATTCAAAGCCAGGCTTCCCACATACTCTTTGCTGCTCCCTCATCATAGTTGTTTGGGACGCTGAATCTTGGTCTTTCCCTAGGCCCTGGAGGAACGGCAGGTAGGCCTCTTCTCCACATCTTGGCATTGTTTTCAGAGGAAATGTACTTCATCCCATTCTGATAAGGGCTATCATAGATTTATAAAACTGTAACAAAGCGCCTGAAGATGTGAAGAGGCCTACACATCAGAGGAATATTAGGTCAGACTTCACAGGAATCTGTCGGCAAAGTAGAAGAGGTCTTTAAGGAGAAGGAAGGGGATGGAGGTTTGGTGATGCTGCTGCTTCTCCTGCTTGAAATCCAGAGTGAGCTGACTGCCCTCTGGGCCGCTCACGTCGTGGTCCTGACCCTGGGTGGGGTGGCAGGGTGCTTCGATGCAAACATTTTGCGTGACACTTGGCATAATTCCACCTCCCATCTTTCCACAAGACAGGAAATAGGCCCCAGAGTTCTGTGGTGCTTTGACTCAGCTTTCCGTCTGCTGAGACTAAGTTACAAAAATACCATGCAGTTTTTCCAGCCACTTTTTTTCTCAGTCCTCGGAGTCTTATTCCTAACCATTCAGCCAATTTCTTGAAACCCATCTCACACCTGTGACCGGGCAGTCACATCTGAGCCCCGAGCAGGGCTGACTGTGGTTGAGAGCAGGCCAGATCTTTCACCACCATTGAAACGCATTAATGGAGGAGAGAGAGAGAGAACGCACTCATCCCCCCGCTCCTTCCTGGGTGACCCTAAGCCGTGTCTTGTCATTCGTTGTTGTCTCTTCCATTCGGGTTTGTGTAAATTGATTAAATTAGTAGGTGCCTGATAGAGTTACACCTGATAACACCCTTTGTTTCTTGGACCAGGATTCCCAAAGAAATCACAGTGAGTAATATTCACCAGGCCATTTGCAACAACCCTTTTCTGGACTTCCTCACAAACAAACACATGGGGATCTTGAATGAGGAGCAGTGAGCAGAACAGAGCTGCCCCAGAGAAGCAGGCTCTGACGCTGATCCGAAACGTGAGGACTGTGGTGACTCTCCTGTGTACCTCGGGACATCATGGTGCCAGACCATCGCCTCCTCCTGATCTGTTGTAACGCCAGAGTGCTCGTCCCAGGTTGAAGTCCCTTTAGGACAGAAGTTTGTTTCCCGGCTCGAGGGTGAAGCTGTGAGTGGATGTGTGCCCTGTCAGCTTGAGTCTGTCCACTTCTGTAAAGGCTCCACAAGAAGATGTCAGAGCTGGGCCAGGCTGTGTGGGTCAGATTCTTCTCCCTCCGCGTGTCCTCCAGGGAGTCTGATGTGCTAGAGGTCTCACCCATTCTGTGGCTGGGGTGACCGGCAGCCCCCACAGCTGCTCTGGTAACACCTGAAGATGGATCAGCCTTCCGCACTCAGCGCTGGTTCTGTGGTCCTGGCCGGCCTTGGTGTGGAGGGTCCGCCTGTCAGCCCAGGTGAGTCAGCTACGGGAAGAGGTAATGCTGTGCAGATTACCTCACAGGGCTGGCGGGCTGTAGACTGACCAGAATTCTGTCTTCATGGAGCACAGGATCTTCACTGTGGTAACGTCGAGGGCTGCAGGGCCCAGCCTCGGTGAGCAGAGGTTCAGCTGTTACCCAAGAGGCTCTAAATTTGTTGATAACAGAGTCCACAGATCCCGAGCACTTGGCAGAGTCGTTACAGCTTTGAGCACACGTGTGCTGGGCGGATAGCTGGCTCACACCATCTGCTGCCGAATCCATACGGAGTGGCCGTGAGTGAGCAGCCTGGACGCAGGCTGTGCTGGGACCCAGTGTCCTCATCTTCGCTGTCAAGGGAGTGTTTCCTAAGAAGAAAGGCGTTGAAACGAAGCACCTGTGAGTGCCTTAGAGGTAGATAACCGCCCAAGCCAGGAGACAGGGACGTCAGTGCTCAGCAGCCATGAGAACAGAACACGCATGAGCACAGAGGTCCCCAGGGCCACTGCATGATGTCCTGGGCCACTGAAGGTGTTCCTGCCTTCCTGACGTCGTCTGTGTGAAGGGTAAAGATAAAAATTTATTCTCAGTTAGCAGTCTGCTCTTATTCTGCTTGAAGAAAATTTGAAACCAGTGAATTCAAAGAAATTTGTCCAAGCAACAACATTCAGGTTTTCGTGAGTCAGGTGTTTGAGTCTGGAAAATAAGGCAGGGAGGTGACTGGGTGATTATTCAGCATCTGAGCATTGCAGATGCAGAAGGAATGTATTCAGCAGGCTATAGGGCGTGCCCTGACCTAATAACAAATTGTTTAGGATGTCAAGGCTCAGATATTCTAGATCTGTACTACTCCAAGGAAGACAGATATGTAGAGTCATTGAGTGGACTATGACAGATCTGCAGGGTGGAAGATTTGACCCAGGTGAGAACAGACTTGTTTATTACAGGTGTGACAACCTAAAGAAGTTACGTTTTTGCAAAAGAGAAATGATTCAACACCCCCCCCCCCCGCCGTGTGTTGATGTACCATTGTACTGTATCATAATATGTAACATAATTGTGTAACAAAAACGTCTGCAATAAACCTTTCAGTATCCAGTTTTCTGCGTTTGAAGCACTGTGTTGAGGTTTATGTCAGAAATAGCTGGAATGAGGGAAGTAGTAGATATTTGTGTTTAAATTGATTCCTTTCCAAAAAAGAATTGCAAGAACCTTGCAAGATAAAAGATTACAGTTGCATAAAAGTCTAAAAGCAAAAAATGGAAGGTACATATTGACCCTGGAAATAATTATTTCTGACAGCATGGGGCTAAGGAAAACTGCTTATTAGAGCTCGGAGCGTCCTCCAAGGCCAGGCGAAGGGGAGACAGCTCCTGCTGTCCGACAGAGAACAGGTGGTTTCTCTGGCGAGGGAAAATTGCCTCTGCTGAGATCTAAAAGGAATTTCTCCTGCGAGTCCTTAAATGCTCTGACCATCTGGTATCATAATGGCTAAAAATGACGAAATTGCAGAAAGACTTCAAAAATGTCCGTTTTTATGTCAACCCTTAATACGAGCTAAAGGCTTTGAAAGATTTGGTTCTTGAAAAGCAAGACTTCCCGTAGGGGAGGCCCAGTGTAGCATTCCAAGAACGCAGCTTTCTTGGGCCCAGACCTCACTTAGGGTCAGAATTGAGGAGCTGCCTCGTCTGGAGAATTGGGGATCGGGGCGATCCTTGGGCTTGCCTTCCTGGAAGTGAATGACCTCAGCCAGGATCCCAGAGCAGACGTTCCGAGTCAGCGTCACAGGCAGGCCCTGAGTGGGGATGACGGCCCTGTGTGAATGGAGCCGGCAGAGTCAGCGCTGGGCCCTTTTGTTGACCCTGCTGAGAGGGGACGTTCCTTATCTGCCCTTGGGGGGCAGTGGCAAGGGGCACCCTCCAGCAGGGCCAAGCTTTCCTCAAATGCTGCTTTATGGAGTTTGGCCCGAAGTCCTGGCGTTGCACCCCGAAGCACAGACAGGTGGGACTGAAGGCCTGTGAGGCTGCTCCCGCCTCCCTGGACCTACGGGGTCCAGCTCCCAGGCCAGTGGGGCAGCTCCTGGTCCCTCATCCTCGTTCTTCTACCAGGGCTTGTGCGGGTCTCTCTGGTCAGTTAATCACTGTGCTCGAGGGAATTACACCTGCTGACACCCACTGTTGGAATGGCGGCTTTGGTTACGGGATAGTGAACGTTCAACGTTTTCTTCTGGCTGAAAATTAGCCAACAGATTGAACTGCTTTTTATTTTTAAAAACTTTTCTCTTTATGAAATACAGAAATGCTCATTGTATAGACACTTCATCAAGTATCCAACCAAATCCATTGCCGCCGAGTCCATTCCGACTCATAGTGACCCTGTAGGACAGAGAAGAACTGCCCCATAGGGTTTCTAAGGCTGTCATCTTTATGGAAGCAGACTGCCACATATTTCTCCTGAGGAGCGGCTGGTAGGCGTGAACTGCCGACCTTTCAGTTAGCATCTGAGTGCTAAACCGCTGCGCCACCAGGGCTCTTCGGTAGCACGTCAGGCCTCACCTAACCCTAGAGTGAGTGGGAGGGGGTTTCTTCTTCAAGACTCACATCTCCTGGGAGTAGAGAAACCTAGTCAGGAAGGTTTGGGGGTTGGGACGTTTGTGACAAGTTCTTGACAATGTTCTGAGAAGGTTCTTGGGCGTGCCGTGTGCCCCCCGGGGGTCTGCGCCAGTGCTGCCAGGAAGGCGGCCTCACGGGTCCAGGCGAGGGACAGCAGGGCTGGTTGGCCCTCACCGCAAAGGCACGCGTGGGCTTTCCGGCCAGGTCTGGGTGGGGGAAGCTGCGAGCTGTGCGGTGTGACGCAGGCCGCGTCCGAGCACTCTGGGGCGCGGCATGTTAGTGGCGTCAGATGGACCGAAACTACAGATGGAAACAGCTGGCTCCTGGCGGGGCAGGGGGTGCTTGGGCAGGAAAGAACTGCAACAGCTGCGCTTCCTGGCCGTTCACCAAGTACCAGGCACTGCCCCGAACACCCTGCATGTGACACATTCTCTTGGCAGGCCAGCAAGGCGGTGGGGTTACCCTCACTTTACACGTTGCTCACAGTGAGTGGAGAAGCCAGGGTTTCAGCCCGACTAGCTTCAGACTCCTTTTGCCTGAGGGTCCTGGATGAGGGGGGCGGGAAAGGGCTAAACACGAAAGAGGGGAGGTTGGCGGACTTTGAAACTGCACACAACACCGGAGTAGCCCCTGCAGCCCCCAAGTTAGATGCTCCTCAGGATCACGGGACTCCCAGGGACCCTGGCAGTAACCACGGTACATTCAAGTCCTTGTTACCAGGATGCGCGAAGTATGAGAAAGCTCTCATGTTTATAATTAAAGAAAAAACAAGAAATTGAAAAGAGCTGTCTTCATTTTAGTAAAATCTGTTGATTTCCTACAGAACGCCTGGCAAGCAGTCTCTCCTCAGGAGCATCTCACATGCAAACCAGTCAAGTCTGAAATAATAGAATCCTTTGTATGGATTTGGTTTAATCTGTAAAGGAAAGGGCCTTTCCTCCGCTGAAGGGAAGGGCTGTGCCTGTCAGAGCTGGAGGGAAGGGAAGGGCCGTGCCTGTCACAGCTGGCACCTCTGAGGGCAGCTCCCTTTGTGGCCTGAGCTGGAAACACGTGCCCCCTCCCCGTTCTGGGTGCTTGTAGTCTGAAGGCCCCCTCCCTTGGTTTACAGCAGAGGCTCAGCAGATGAGAGCCCAGCTGTGGGCTGGAGAGGGGCAAAGACCCAAAGGGAAACCTTCACGTGTCTTAACCCAGAAAGCCCCAAGCTTTGCCCCCAATCTCTAAGAAGGGACATAAACCAGCGTGTCCACATGGCCGCACTGGCTGGAATTTATGGAGAAAATAGAAGATTTCCATCAGCTCGTTTTCCAGACAAATGAGCAGCCTCCAGAGGAAGGGGTGAGCCCCTGCCACCGACAGAGCTGGCTGGGGTGGGTGGTAGGGTTGGTGTGCATGACGGTTTATGGTCTTTCAGGCACTGAGAGGCAAATGCCACCTTCTTCCCAAAAATGAGCTTCCGAGTCTTAGTGTGCATGGTATTTCCCTTCTAACCATTGCTGTGTTAGGGGAAAAATAGAAATTAGTAGTAAAATGGGAGGACCAGTCTTAGAAACCTCCCACAAGATGTCCGTCCTTCATGCAGGACTGCAGGAACTCATCCCAAGAAACGTTTGGTTACAACAAGGATCATCTTGGCCATAAAGAAGCGATGTCTTTGAAACTGAATCCCTGTGATCCACATTGTTTCTTCTGGAAACCTCTTCCTGGTTACTCAGCATCACCGTGAGCCTCACGCAAGTGATAACCTGAGTTGCTTCTACAGTGTGGAGCGATTTATAGGAATATCCAAGGACACCACCTTGGATTACCATAGGTTATAAAATTAAATCATCGTGCATCCTGGGAAAACAACAAAGTGCACACTGCTGGTTTTTCAAGGACCTGAGAAGTCCATGTCCTTCAGCCACCATGGGCCAGTTCAGGTCACAACAGAAATGATCTTCAAGTACTGTGAGGTTGGCACCCCGTTCTTCAGATTTAAAAACAAGGGTGGCCAAAAAGGGCTGTTAAAGATGTGAAGCCTTCCACAAAATCCTTGAGGGAGGAGAGGTTGGTTGAGACCCAGAGTTGAGCTGAGGTACTGATTCTGTCTGTCCCTCCTGGGCCCCAGGGGCAGCCTGAGAGGGGTCTGTAGAGTGAGCTGGGGACCATTCCCGCTGATGGCCCAAGGACTGCTCCACGGTCCACCGAGTCCTCTGGTGGCCTGAAGACAGCAGAGGCGCTGCTGCCCTCCAAGGCACGGCCACTTACACATTGAGGATCCGAGGAGCTGGAGCCTGGAAGATGGCTGAGGGGTTGGCCGTGAACTTCCTCCTCACCTCTGGGACCTGAAAAAAGAAATGTCAGCAGGCCTCTTCCTCGAGTCCCCTTACCCACCAACTTGGGGGAGGGGAGATGGATCCCTCCTCCCGGCCTCCTCTTGTCCTCCAGGAGTCCACCCTTGGCGGGCAGGTTCACTTATGTACATGGCCTTCTGGTTGGGCAGAGTCAGGAAGCTGAACCGGCCCACCTTCCCATTGGCTCCTCCCTCACACAAATGCTCAGATTCTTCAGGGCTTGGCACTAGCGTGCACAGTGGTCACCAAGGGTAAGACTGGGCTTTAAGAGAGAAAGGCCTGCTCACCAGAAAGGGCAGCACTGAGGGTACCCCTTGGCTAACGACTCTCAGAGAAACTCCTTGGTTTTCTGTTTCTCAAGGAACAGTAGGTTGGAGACTGAGCCACTGCTGTCCTCGGCCATACTGCCACCTTACACCATCAGCACCTGACTCCTGGTCCCTAAGCTGGAAAACGCCTGCTCTTACAGCCCCAGAGCCCGGCCCTCCTGCAACACTGCTTCAGGCTGACCTGGAAGCTGGTCCCAGGGCTGCTGTCCCACCCGGCGCTGTGGGTTGGGATAGCAGTGGCTGGCTTTGTCTTTGTGGCTCTTGAGGGCTTCACTCCCGTCCAGGCCTGGAACTCCTGTCTGAAACACAGGGGACAGTCACAGCCTAGCACAGGGCCCACCAGCCCTCCATGGGACCCCCTAGGAGCCACTGCTGCACGCCCATTCCTCCTGGGATGCTCAGCTCTCTCCCGGCCCCAGCTCTCTATGGCC
>NW_004444028.1:7107528-7118901 GCF_000243295.1 Trichechus manatus latirostris | reverse complement strand
CGGCCCCAGCTCTCTATGGCCTCAGCTCTCTCCACGGCCCCAGCTCTCTATGGCCTCAGCTCTCTCCAGGGCCTCAGCTCCATATGGGCCTTTAGCCCCACCCACCCCTCACAAAGACACAACCAGCAGAAAAGATAGCCTCCCAGGTCAGGCCCATTCTGGGGTAGGGCAAGTCTGAGCTGGCTGCCCTTCACCTCTGCTCCTCCCAGAAGTCACATATCCTCTGTCAGCAACTTAGAGGCCCCACATTTGACACTCACTTCCACCTGGCCCTCCCAGGTCCCCTAAGGAAGCAGGAGCAGAAACTGCTGTTCCCACCTACAGATGAGAGAGGGCTCTGGGGCCCAGGGAGTTAGGAGCAGAGCTTAGTCAGCCCCTGGCTGTTGCTCATCCAGTAAATACGAGCGAGCACCTGGAGTCCACTAGACTTCGTGACTCCAAGTCCCAACCCTTCCCTCCAGGGCCTTGGCTCCAGTCTCTGGAACTCTCCCACCTGACCAGAACCACGGGAGGCCAGTGGCCTCCAGCCCAGGTCACTGGTAGCCATTTACATCCAGAAGCAGGGCCGGCTTCCATACGTGGTAGCCATGATTATGAATAACAAGGAAAAAAGAACACTCAATATTATTATTATTTTTTAAATCTGATATAAGCACTATAATTTCCTTATTAACACCTCTGAAGAGAACTAATTGTAGTGACCATTTTAAGAACCTAAGAGATAGTCAGGCTTGTACATAGCTCTGTGCCTGTGGAAACCCTGGTGGCGCAGCAGTTAAGGGCTCGGCTGCTAACCAAAAGGTCGGCAGTTGGAATCCACCAGCCACTCCTTGGAAACTCTATGGGGGTAGTTCTGCCCTGCCCTATAGGGTCGCTGTGAGTCAGAATTGATGGCAACAGGTTTGGGTTTTTTTGGTATGAATATGGAGCCCTGGTGGTGCAGTGGTTAAAGCGCTCAGCTGCTAACCAGAAGGTTGGTGGTTGAAACCTACCAGCCGCTCGACTGGAGAAAGCTGTGGCCGTCTGCTTCCATGAGATGACAGCCTTGGAGCCCTAGAGGGTTGCTAGGAGTTGGGATCGATGTGAGAGCAGGTGGTGTGGTTTTTTTATGCACGTGGGAGCAGGGAGTCCTGGGTGGTGCAAACAGTTAACACACTCAGCTGCTCACGGAAAGGTTGCGGGTTCGAGTCCACCCAGAGGCGCCTCAGAAGAAAGGCCTAGCAGTCTCCTTCCAAAGGCCAGCCATTGGGAACTGCTTGGAGCAGGTTTCCTCTGACACACGTGGGGTCACCATGAGTCAGAGTCGACTCAGTGGCAACGGGTTTGGTTTCTTGGTTTGGTGCATGTGGCGGGGGCGAGCTGGGAGAGGAGGTTTCTGCCCAGGGAAAGCTGGCTCCCAGGAGGGAGGGAACAAGGCTGGCACTGCCTTCCTCATCCTCATGGAGTAGCTTTCTTAAAGAGAAGATACAATTCCTCAATTAGTCTAAACAAAAAAAATCTGTTTGTTTCAATGTTCCTCTCTGAACCCCCCTTTTAGACTGTGAAGTCAGGAAGATAGCCCTCTGGCCCCGGGAGCCTGGCCGAGGCCGTGTTCTATGGAAAAGGATCTAGCTGGCCAGGGGCAGCACCCACATGCGGGCTGGGAGCCCAGGCTGGACGCGTCCTCACTGCATTCCAGGCCCCAGGTCAACAGAGCCGCTTTCCCCCTCGGCAGCCGCACAGCCTGGCGCTACCGGGCAGGCCAGGTGGCGGGGGCACAGGTCTGTCCACGGGCAGCACTCGGATGCCGGGGGTGCCAGGAGGCAAGCTGGGCGGGCAGCACTCAGATGCCGGGGGTGCCAGGAGGCAAGCTGGGCGGGCAGCACTCGGATGCCGGGGGTGCCAGGAGGCAAGCTGGGCGGGCAGCACTCGGATGCCGGGGATGCCAGGAGGCAAGCTGGGCGGGCAGCACTCGGATGCTGGGGGTGCCAGGAGGCAAGCTGGGCCAAGGCTCTTTCAGGGACTTTCTACTTCTGAAGCTGCGAGCTTCCAGAGACCAGATGCCCACACCGTCTGTTGCTCTGTTTCTCCTGGGGAAGCAGGTCCTCCCCTGGGCACTGCCCTTCTGTCCCCAGATTACCTCTCGGGCCTGAGCTGAGCCACGGCTCCAGTGGCTGCGGGGGCCCCAGACCCTCGGCTAGAACAATCCCTGTAGCTGCCGGAAGCCCCAGGGAGGAGCCCCTGGAGGCGGGGGCTGGTGCTGGAGTCCAGGTCAGAGGTCAGAGAGGGCTGCAGGGGCATGGAGAAGGGAGAGCAAAGGTGCAGCCAGCAGGGCCTGGTGACTCTCCAGGAGAGGAGATGGCCAGACACAGGACTGACTCGCCCATGCGGGCCCTGGTGGCGCAGTGGTTAAGAGCTCGGTTGCTAACCAAAAGCTCGGCAGCTGGAAACTGCCAGTCACTCCTTGGAAACTGTGGGGCAGTTCTACTCTGTACTGTAGGGTCGCTGTGAGTCGGAATCGATGGCAGTGGGTTTTTTGGTTTTTAACAGCATCCACCATGTACCTCCCCTTTTGATGTTCCAGCTACCATCCATCTCATGTGCAGTCCCTCACTGCGGGGCAGGGCCTCCTGGGACAACATGGAGAGCCCCAGACTGGGCATCAGGGGGCCTGCATTCAGCCCAGAGCGGCTTCAGACAAATTCCCTAACTACTCTGAGCCTCGGTTTCCTCTGCTGAGAAATGGGGCTATAACCCCCCCGCCTCGCGTGCACGCTGTTGTCAGCCCAGGTGACGGGCACTCGGAAGACTGGGGTCAAGTATCATGGACTTCAGTGCTCACCCTTTAGCTGACCCCCAAGGAAGGAAGGAGGGAGTCTGGCGTGTTCTCCAAAAGGGGGCGGAGCTTGGCCAAAGGTGCTGAGCAGCCTGGAGAGCAGAATGCATGATAGGAGCCCGATACGGGGAGGAACCCAGGCTGGCTGTGGGCAGGGCTTGCTGTGCCACCTGGCTAGGCGGGTGAGGCAGGCTGGTTTCATGTGCGACCAGAGCCCGGGCAAGGCAGGACCTGCTGAGTGGGGAGGTTGAGGCCCAGGGGCAGAAGTGGCCACGCGTCCACTGTGATGTCTTTGGGTTCTCTGGGTCTGTTACTTCTCTGAGTTTCTTTCAACAGTTTGCTCAGATGATGAGCATCTTGTGAGAAGGCAGGCAGGTTGGGATTGCTCGTACCAGGGGCCCCGGGGCCAGCGGCATCATGCTGGGGAGCCAGGCTGAGCAGCGATCCTGTGTCTCTCCTAGGGGTGGGGTGTGAGGTCCACACAGCCAAGGTCCTACTATTCTAGCTTTACAGTGAGGATGTGTCAGAGGCCCTGTGACCCACCACATTTACACACCATGCAGTAAGCAACACCGCAAGTTCCCACTCGTGTCTGTGGGTCCTTTTTCACCACAGCCAAGCAGTGCAAAAGCTAAGTGATAGAGAGAGGCTGCAGCTTAGGGGGGACAAGCTGCTGTTGTTAGGCTGTCGAGTCAGTTCTGACTCACAGTGACCCTATATACAACAGAACAAGACACTGTGCAGTCCTGCGCCATCCTCACGGTCGTTATGCTTGAGCCCATTGTTGCCGCCACTGTGTTAGTCCATCTCATTGAGCGTCTTCCTCGTTTTTGCTGACTGTCTGCTTTACCAAGCATGATGTCCTTCTCCAGGGACTGATCCCTCCTGATAACATGTCCAGAGTACATGATTTGAAGTCTCGCCATCCTCGCTTTTAACGAGCATTTCTGGCTGTACTTCTTCCAAGACAGATTTGTTCTTCTGGCAGTCCATGGTATATTTAGTATTTTTTGCCAACAGCATAATTCAAAGGCATCAGTTCTTCTTTGATCTTCTTATACATTGTCCAGCTTTTGCAGGCATATGAGGCGACTGAAAACACCTTGGCTTGGGTCAGGCGCACCTTAGTCCTCTAGGTGACATCTTTGCTTTTTAACATTTTAAAGAGGTTTTTCGCAGCAGATTTGCCCAGTGCAATACATTGTTTGATTTCTTGACTGCTGCTTCCATGGGCGTTGATTTTGGATCCAAGTAAAATGAAATCCTTGACAACGTCAGTATTTTCTCTGACAACGTGTAAAGGGTACAGATTTGGGCTCTGAGGCTGGTAGACTTGGGGTCCACTCCTGCCCTGCCGTGAGGAGCTGTGTGACCTTGCACTAATCGCTCCAGTTCTCACCTCTGGGATGGGGAGAGTGATGATGGAACCAACCCCACAGGGTTCTTGAGGCCTCAGTGGGATGCCCATTGACAGTCCTGACCCTGGGGCCTCCACCATAGACAGTTCTAATGATTAGAAAGTGCTTCCTTCCCCGAGCTGGAGTTATCTCCCTGTGAGCTCCACCCCTTGTCCTGGTCCTGGCGCCTAGAACACCCTGCTCCTTCCTCCACCTCCCAGCGCTGAGGTGGGCTGCAGACACCTGGGCACCTGGCCACCAGGAGGCATCTTTTCCAAACTGCGCCCTTGGCCCCTTCAGCTGGTGCAGGGTCAGACCACCCACATTCCTGCTCCTGCTTTCGCAGCTGGGGTTGACCAGGTGATGAGTGAACACAAGACCCACCCTGCAGCACTCCCCACAGGTTTCTTTAAAAGGTGCAGGCCTACCCAGGAGCCTTCTGGGGAGATGGCATGTTCCTGGTGTCTAATATTGGTGCTGTTACTTGGGTGTGTACATCTGTCAACAGTCATCCACCCCTACGCTTACAATGGATGGATTTTATTGTCTGGAAATTAGACCTCAACATGGTCGGTTTTTAAACCTAATGCAATTGGGGGAGGGGTTCAGACCTTTTGGCGCTGTAATTCCACATCCCAAAGAAATGACGACCTGACCAAAGATTTAGCTACAGGGATGTTCATCACTGAAGTTACGTGTTTTCTTTTGAAATTTGTGGGTTTTTTTTTTTTTAAATAGACGATACATGTACTTTTTTTTTTTTTTTTTAAAGCAAACAGTTCAACAGTCTCCTTTCCATCCCTGGCAGATCCACGCCCCCTTCTGCCCCTCAGAGGTGGACATTTTCTAACACATCCATTCAGAATTGTGTTTCTTTGAGCATGTCCATGTATGTCAATTTCCCCTTCTAGAACACAGTCACGGTGTATTAGACCTGCCGTCCATAACGCTGGGACATACATTGAAGCTCCGTCAGAGGGCTTCATCGTATGCCGTGTGTACTGTGTACCATGATGAACTATTCCCCGCGTCAGCAGGACACTGCATTGTGTCCATCTCCTGCCCTACAAAGGTGCTGTGTACCCTGAACCCCTGACTCTCCACCCCATGCTCAAGGATGCTGCAGGGAACATTCCCAGAAGTCAAACAGCTGGGTCAGAGGAACGGTAGTGTTTTAATAGCCTCCAGTGAAAACATCTATTCCGTAAGAAAACCCAAAACCCGTTGCTATCGAATGGAATCCTGACTCACAGCGACCCTATAGGACTGCCCCATGGGGTTTCCTAGGCTGTAGTCTTTGTGGAAGCAGACTATCACATCTTTCTCCCGCAGAGCAGCTGGTGGGTTCAAACTTGCGACCTTTCAGTTAGCAGCCAAGCCCTTAACCACTGTGCCACCAGGGCTCCCTATATTCCATACGGGAGTAGATAAACTGTCTATATCCATGAGATAAATGACTACACATCTATTAAATTTCCTGTTGTAGAACATTTGGTAACAGGGACAGACATCCCCAATAGGTGAAAAAATATGTGCAGTAAGAATCATGGAAGAACATGTAAGTGGATATGCACTCAAATCCATGTTAAGGATTAGAAAGAAATGCCAGTGTGCGTTGGGATTAAGGGGATATTTATTTGTAATTTCTGTAATTTTCAATTTTGCTACGGGGAATATGTTACTTTTGTAGTAACAGAAAGGTGCAGAGCTGAGGGGTGGGAGGAGCCACGCGGGGAGCACTCCCTCAGGATCCTGTGCTTGGTCCTCACCACCAACACCCCCCAGAGCGGACTGACCAGCGAGAGCTCGGCAGCTGGCCTGCGCCCACGCGTTCCACCCGGTGGAAGTTAACTGGAAGCAGATTGCAACTCAGTGGATCCCTAGCCTTTCTCACCGGGCTGCCGGCAGGGGAGCGGGCTGCCGAGGGGAGGTAGTGAGCTTCCCATCGGTGGGAGTGCGCATTCACTGAGTCTGGGCCGGGAGCAGCCAAGGCGAAGGCTGCAGTGCCCGGGGACCAAAGGAAATAACCTCCGAGGCCGCCTGCAGCCTCCTCTCTCCCCGCACCCCCACCGCCCTCTCGGCTCCGTGCCTCACTTTCCCCCGACCAGTGGGGCTGGACGAGATACTTTCCCCTGCCCCCGCCCAATACCTGTACGAGGTGGTCACCGCTGCAGCCGCGTCCGCGTCGCCGATGGGAAGCACGTAGACGGCCCGTGCGCAGTGCGCGGGGGGCTTGTCCCTGCGGCCGCTGGCCCCTGTCCTGCGTCCCTGCGGCGCGTCCCTGGGCCCCGTGGGCGCCGTCCGCACGCCAAAGTCCCGCTGGTACTGCGTGAGCGGCACGTCCCGGCCGGGTTCCCGGGCGCCCGGGCCCCTGCGCGAGGCGGCGCCGGCCAGACCCGGCTCTTCACCCTCGAGGTCCGAGTAGCCGTGCAGGGTCAGGGGCACCGCCACGTCGGAGCGGTCGAGCTGGTTCCAGCGCCGCGCCAGGCAGCACAGGCGGCTGATGCAGGGCCATGCCATGCCGCCCGGCGCGCCGCTTGCTCCCCGCGCCCTCCTCGGCGCCCACAGTGAGCGCGCCGGCTCCCCGCCCCGCGCTTCCCCTCCTCCGCGCTCCTGCCCAAGCCTGCCCACCCCAACTCCGCGTACTTCGCCTCCCACGTGCCACCCCCGCTCCCGCCCCGCCGCAGCACTGCCCGCCGCGCCTGGGGATGGCAAGCCAGCGAGCACGTCTGGGGAGGGTAGGGGGGCACTGTTGCGGGGAGGCACCTGAAACCTCCCGGAGTCATTCACAAGCGTCTTAATTGAAACATGTCTCATAATTTAATCCAAAGTTTCCAAAATGTTATTTTACAAATCGGATCTGGTTTCGCAAAGACCGAGGGCCGGCTGGCGGCACTTCCTTCCTCGCTGATGCCCCTCGGCGGCTCCGGGGCGCAATCTGTCTCCCTTTTGTCTCCCGGACAGGCCCGCGGCTGCCGCATTGAGGGTAAGCAGAACCGTTGACTCACACGCAGAGGGAGGTGGAATAACGAGGAGGTCACGGGAAGGCTTGGGGTCATGCTTCCCAGAGAACGTGTTTGAATCCGCCCTTGAGGCACTGCCTGTGTGCTTTTACAGTGCTGGTCTAAGGCTGTGACAGCCAGTCCAGTTTCATGGAGAACTGGCATTAGCCCTCCAGTGACCTTTGCCTGGGTTCTAAAATCCCTCATTTTAAAGCATCTTGCAAAGGCTTTAGATTTCTAAAGCTGCCACCAAAGTTGGGCCACTATTCGATAACCACCATCACCCCATCCCACCCCTACTCCCCTGCGTTCATTTTTGTTTTATTGTCAGGCTAAGTTTGGGTAACTGTTGCAGATAAGGTCACTGTTTAATTCCGAACAGTGTGTATCAGAAGCAATTCCCTGGTCACACTCAAAAGACTTCGTGAGTATTTTACATATGCCCTGGGTGTGCACTGCAGACCTATTAGTAATAATACTATTGAAACAGCATTAATTACCCAGAGCTACAGTTCAAGCCTATCCTTGGAAGGTATCCAGTCTGCACCTCAGGGAAGAGGACTGCAGTACAGCCCTGGCCAGTCAGAACACAGATTCATCTCTCAAATCACTGCCTTAGAATGAAGTCACAGCCAAGTGACAGAACAGCTGGTCTTAAGTGGCAGTTCAGCTGAGCAGGCCATGCCAAGGCCTGGCTGGCTGCTCGTCTGGCAGTAAAGGCACTGGAAGGCTGCACACCATCTTGGACCCAGAGCAGGTTGCCCGTCTGTGGAATCAGTGTGCCAGGGCCCTGGATTAGCCACCCTGGGAGATTGTTTGGTGACTGAAATATTCTCTCCTGTAGAAAAAGGAGCTCTTCTTATTTTAATTTCTTCATCAGACAACAGCTAAAGAGCGCTCACAATCTACTAGGTATCATGCTGGGTGTCTTCGAGAAGTTTACAGTGTAACAGATGACAAACCCGTAAAGCACAGTCTTGTCCTTGTTCTTAGGTGTGGTGGAGTCGATTCTCACTCATAGCGACCGTGTGTGCAACAGAACAAAACACTGCTTGGTCCTGCGCCATCCTCACAATCGGTGCTATGCTTGAGCCCATTGTTGCAGCCACTGTGTCAGTCTATCTCGTTGAGGGTCTTCTTTATCGCTGACCCTCTACTTTCCCAAGCGTGATTTCTTTTTTTTTTTTATTGGTGTGCTTTAAGTGAAAGTTCACAATTCAAGTTGGTATCTCATACAAAAATTTATACATACATCATTTTGTGACCCTAGTCGCTCTCCCGGTACTATGACAGTACACTCTCTTTCCACCTCGATTTCCCGTGTCCATTCAACCAGCTCCTGAGCCTCTCTGGCTTCGCATCTTGCCTCTGGACAGGAGCTGCCCATTTAGTCTCATGTATCTACTTGAGCTAAGAAGCACACTCTTCCCGAGTATCATTTTATGTCCCATAGTCCAGTCTAATCTTTGTGGAAGAGTTGGTCTTGGGAATGGTTTTAGTTTTGGGCTAACAGAGAGTCCAGGGGCCATGTCTTCCAGGGTCCCTTCAGTCTCAATCAAACCATTAAGTCTGGTCTTTCTACTAGAATTTGAGTTCTGCACCCCACTTTTCTCCTACTTCGTCAGGGACTCTCTGTTGTGTTCCCTGTCAGGGTGGTCATTGTGGTAGCCGGGCACCATCTAGTTCTGGTCTCAGGCTGATGAAGTCTCTGGTTTATGTGGCCCTTTCTGTCTCTTGGGCTAATACTTTCCTTGTGTCCATGGCGTTCTTCATTCTTCTTTACTCCAGGTGGTTGGGACCAATTGATGCATCTTAGATGGCCGCTCACTAGCTTTTAAGACCCCAGATGCCACTGACCAAAGTGATACAGAATATTCTCTTTTTTGCAAAAGTGGAACTTGGATCCAGTTTTTTTAATTTTTTTTATTGTTGTAGTTTAAATGAAGTTTACATTTCAAGTTAGTCTCCCATACAAAAATTTATACATACATTGTTATGTGACATTAATTGCTCTCCCTATACTGCGACAGCACACTCCTCCTTTCCACCTAATTCCCCGTGTCCATTCAAACAGCTCCTAACCCTCTGTGCCTTCCCATCTCACCTCCAGACAGAAGCTGCCCATTTAGTCTCTTGTATCTACTTGAGCTAAGAGACACACTCCTCATGAGTATCACTTTATGTCCCACAGTCCAGTCCAATCCCTGTCTGAAAACATGGCCTCAGAAATTGTTTTATTTCTGGGCTGATAGAGAATCCAGGGGGCATGCTTTCCAGGGTGCCTCCAGTCGCAGTCAGAACATTAAGTCTAGTCTTCTTACTAGAATTTGGGTTCTGCACCCCACCTTTCTCCTGCCCCATCAGGGACTCTGTTCTGTTCCTTTTCCGGGCATTGGTGGAAGCTGGGCACCATCTAGTTCTTCTGGTCTCAGGCTGATGAAGTCTCTGGTTTATGTGGCCCTTTCTGTCTGTTGGGCTAATATTTTCCTTGTGTCTTTCGTGTTCTTCATTCTCCTTTACTCCAGGTGCTTGGGACCAATTGATGCATCTTAGATGGCCGCTTGCAAGCTTTTAAGACCCCAGACGCCACTCACCAAAGTAGGATGCAGGACATTTTCTTAATAAGCTTTGTTATACCAGTTGACCTAGATGTCCCCTGAAGGCATGGTCCCCAGAACCCTACCCCTTCTACTCTGTCGCTCAAAGTGTTTGATTGTATTCAGGAAACTTCTCAGCTTTGGTTTAGTCCAGTTGTGCTGACTTCCCCTGTAGTGTGTGCTGTCCTTCCCTTCACTTAATTCTTATCTACTACCTAGTTAGTAAATACCCCTCTCCCTCCCTCCCCACCCTCATAACCATCAAAGAATGTTTTCTTCTGAGTTTAAACCTTTTCCTGAGTTCTTATAATAGTGGTATTATACAGTATTTGTCCTTCTGTGACTAAATTCACTCAGCATAGTAAGTTCCACCTTTCTCCATGTTATGTTTCACAGCTTTGTCATTCTTTATTGTTGCATAGTATTCCATTATGTGAATATACCATAATTTGTTTATCCATTCGTCTGTTGATGGGCATCTGGGTTGTTTCCATTTTTTGCTGTTGTGAACAGTGCTGCAGTGAACATGGGTGGGCATATATCTATTCGTGTGACGGCTTTTATTTGTCTAGGATATATTCCAAGGAGTAGGATACCTGGATCGTATGGTACTTCTATTTCTAGCTTTTTAAGGAAGCACCAAATCAATTTCCAAAGTGGTTGTGCCATTTTATATTCCCACTAACAGTGTATAAGCGTTGCAGTTTCTCTACAACCTCTCCAGTATTTATTATTTTGTGTTTTTTGGATTAGTACTAGCCTTGTTGGGGTGAGATTATATCTCATTGTAGTTTTGATCTGCATTTCTCTAATGGCTAATGATCATGAGCATTTCTTCGTGTGTCTGTTAGCCACCTGAATATCTTCTTTGATGAAGTACCTGTTCATATCCTTTGCCCATTTTTTGATTGGGTTATTTAGCTTTTTCTTGTTGAGTTTTTGCAGTATCTTGTAGATTTTAGAGATTAGATGCTGATCGGATTCATCGTAGCCAAAAATTTTTTCCCAGTTTGTAGGTTGTCTTTTTACTCTTTTGTTGAAGTCTTTTGATGCGCATACGTGTTCGATTTTTAGGAGCTCCTATTTGTCTAGTCTCTTGTTACTTATGGTTTGTATTGTGTTTATGCCATGTATTAGGGCTCCTAGCATTGTCCCTAGTTTTTCTTCCATGATCTTTATCGTTTTAGATTTTACATTTAAGTCTTTGATCCATTTTGAGTAAGTTTTTGTGCATGGTGTGATGTATGGGTCTTGTTTCAGTTTTTTGCAGATGGATATCCAGTTATGCCAGAACTATTTGTTAAAGAGACTGTTTTTTCCCCAATTAAAGGCTTTGGGCCTTTGTCAAATATCAGCTGCTCATAGGTGGATGGATTTGTCTGGATTCTCAATTCTGTTCCATTGGTCTATGTATCTGTTGTACCAATAGCAGGCTGTTTTGACTACCGTGGTGATATAATAGGTTCTAAAATCAGGTAGTGTAAGGCCTCCCACTTTGTTCTTCTCGAGTAATGCTTTATTTATTCGGGGCCTCTTCCCTTTCCATATGAAGTTGGTGATTT
>NW_004444028.1:7086601-7105541 GCF_000243295.1 Trichechus manatus latirostris | reverse complement strand
TGGCTAGAATTTTGTTGAGGATTTTTGCGTCAATGTTCATGAGGGATATGGGTCTATAATTTTCTTTTCTAGTGGTGTCTTTACCTGGTTTTATTATCAGGGTTATGCTGGCTTCATAGAAGGAGTTTGGGAGTATTCCATCCTTTTCTATGCTCTGAAGTACCTTTAGTAGAAGTGGTGTTAACTCTTCTCTGAAAGTTTGGTAGAATTCTCCAGTGAAGCCATCCATGCCAGGGCTTTTTTTGATTGGGAATTTTTAAATTACCTTTTCAATCTCTTCTTTTGTTATGGGTTTATTTAGTTGTTCTACCTCTGTTTTTGTGTTAGTTTAGGTAGGTAGTGAACTTCTAGAAATTTGCTCATTTCCTCTAGGTTTTCAAATTTGTTAGAGTACAGTTTTTCATAGTATTCTGTTATGATTCTTTTAATTTCAGTTGGGTCTGTTGTGATTAGCATCCATCTCATTTCTTATATGGGTTATCTGCATCCTCTCCTGTTTTTCTTTTGTCACTTTGGCCAGTAGTTTACCAGTTTTGTTGATCTTTTCAAAGAACCAGCTTTTGGTCTTCTTAACTCTTTGAATTGTTTTTCTATTCTCTTTCATTTAATTCTGGTCTAATTCTTATTATTTCCTTTCTTCTGGTGCCTGAGCGCTTCTTTTGCTGCTCTCTTCCTACTTGTTCCAGTTATAGGGTTAATGTTTTGACTATGGCCCTTTCTCTTTTTGGATGTGTGCATTTATTGCTATAAGCTGACCTCTGAGCACTGCTTTTGCTGTGTTCCAAAGGTTCTGGTAGGATGTGTTTTCATTCTCATTTGATTCTATGAATTTCTTTATTCAATCCGTAATTCCTTCTATAACCCAGTAGTTTTTGAGCAACGTGTTGTTCGGTTTCCATGTGTTTGATTTTTTTTTCCTTGCTTTTTGTGTTGCCGATGTCTACTTTTACGGCTTTATGGTCAGAAAATATGCTTTGTAATATTTCAATGTTTTGAATTTTGTTAAGGCTTGCTTTATGGCTTAATATGTGGTCTATTCTGGAGAATGTTCCATAGGCGTTGGAAAAGAAAGTATACTTGGCTGCTGTTGGGTGGAGTGTTCAGTGTATGTCTCTGAGATCAAGTTGGTTTATTGTAGCATTTAGCTCTTCCGTGTCTTTGTTGAGCTTCTTACTGGATGTTCTGTCCTTCATCGAAAGTGACGTGTTGAAGTCTCCTACTACTATTGTGCAGCTGTCTATCTCTCTTTGGAGTTCTGTTAGACTTTGTTTTATGTATTTTGGAGCCCTGTCATTGGGTGCATAAATATTTATTATACTTATGTCCTCCTGGTATATTGACTCTTCAATCATTATATAGTGTCCTTCCTTATCCTTTGTGGTGGATTTTACTTTAAAGTCTGTTTTGTCAGAGATTAATATTGCGACTCCTGCTCTTTTTTGAGTGTTGTTTGCTTCATATATATTTTTTTCATCCTTTGAGTTTTAGCTTGTTTGTGTCTTTAAGTCTAAGGTGTGTCTTTTGTAGGCAGCATATAGACAGATCGTGTTTTTTTTATCCAGTCTACCACTCTCTGTCTCTTTATTGGTGCATTTAGTCCGTTTACATTCAGCATAAGTATTGATAGGTATGAGTTTAGTGCTGTCATTTTGATGTCTTTTTTGTGTGTGTTGTTCACAGTTTCTTTGTGCTTAATTTTCTGTGCTTAGTCGTTTTTCTTTCTTTTCATCTTTTTCATTGTTGTTGATTTTGTGTTTGTCTTTATATTTTTCTAGGTTTTTATTTTTGACTTGTAGGATTCTTAGTTTCCTTTGTGGTAACCTTAATATTTACCCCTATTTTTCTAAGTTTATACTAGTGTTTTTATTTCTTTATATCACCTTGACTTTCCCTCCATATGAAAAATCTGTCTACATTTTTTAAGTCCCTGTTTTTTGTTTTAATGTTATGATTTTTTGCATATTGATATCTGTTTCCCTATTTTCAGTGTTTTAGCTTTGATGTATTACTGTGACTTCTCTATCTCAGTCGATACCTGGTTGCTCTGTCCTGTGTTCTAGTCTTGCGTTGTTATCTGGTGTTATTGATATTCTAACTGGAGGACTCCCTTTAGTACTTCTTGTAATTTTGGTTTAGTTTTTGCAAATTCCTTGAAATTCTGTTTATCTGAAAATGCCCTAATTTCACCATCATATTTGAGAGACAGTTTTGCTGGATATATAATTCTTTGTTGGCATTTTTTTTTCCTTCAAGGCTTTATATGTCATTCCATTGCCTTCTTGCCTGCATGGTTTCTGCTGAGTAGTCCAACCTTATTCTAATTGACTCTCCTTTGTAGATGACTTTTCTTTTATCCCAGCTGCTCTTAAAATTTTCTCTTTATCTTTGGTTTTGGCAAGTTTGATTATAATATGTCTTGGTGACTTTCTTTTGGGATCTATCTTATGTGGGGTTCGATGAGCATCTTGAATAGATATCTTCTCATCTTTCATGATATCAGGGAAGTTTTCTGTCAAGTCTTCAACAATTCTCTCTGTATTTTCTGTTATCCCCCCCACCCCGCCCCCATTGTGGTACTCCAATCACTCATAGGTTATTTCTCTTGATAGAGTTCCAGATAACTTTTTAATTCTTTTATCTGATTTTTCCTCAAATATGTTGGTGTCAAGTGCTTCATCTTCAGTGTCACTAATTCTGACTTTTACTGCCTCAGTTCTGCCCCTGTGACTTTCTATTGAGTTGTCTAATTCTGAAATTTTATTGTTAATCTTCTGGATTTCTGATTGCTCTTTATGGATTCTTGCAGCCTATTAAATTTGTCATTATACTCTTGAATAACTTTAAAGTTCCACTACTGCTTTGTCTTGTGTTTTTTGGCTTTTCTGTGTTTTCCCAAATTTCCTAATTTCTTGAAGAGTTCTGTATATTAATCTTTTGTATTCTGCCTCTGGTAATTCCAAGAAATTCTCTTCCTCCAGAAAATTGATTATTTTGGGAGCTTGCTATAGCCATCATGAACTGTCTCTTTATGTGATTTGATATTGACTGTTGTCTCCGAGCCATCAATAAGTTATTATAATTTTATATTTGTTCAGTGTGTCCTAGCTTCTTGTTTTGTTTTGATATGCCCAGATAAGCTGTTTGTGTGTGCTAGTTTGTTTATTGGCACCTTTGAAGTTCTCATGTCCTGTCACCAGGTAGTTCGGTCTGTAATTAAGTATGTGTTTGTGCCCAGGAGCCCATTAAATTTTCCTGTATGGATTCAGCTCAGGTGTCCAGGCAGTCGATCACCAAGTGTGTGGTGCAGGCTCTCACCTACAGTCTTAGGCATGGTTGATTGGTGCAGGCACAGGTATCTGGCTGCAGTAGGGGGCGGGTCACATGCTGAGCAAGGCAGGGGGCTGATGGCTGCCTGAGTGTCTGAAGGGAAAGCGTGTCCCTGTTCCCTAGAGCGAGTAGGTAGGTATTGCAGCCAGACTATGAGCACCCTACTCTGTTGGTTGTAAGGACTGGGGAGCACCACTTATTCTTGGACCCCTGTAGCAGGTGGCTAGGTGGTGTGGGTGGAGCCACCAGTCCTCAAGCCCCTAATGCAGACAGGTAAGGTGCCTTCTTAAAGGGCAGAGCAGTGTCAAGTGTCACAAATTTGCCACTTCACAGCTGAAACAGTTCAAGTAAGACTTCAGGTGTTTACCTTGTTGTACTGTGGTAATGAGGGCTTACGCTGCTGAAATGGGTCCACACAAGTCTATACAGGGGTAGAAGGCACTGAAATTCTACAGACCCCTTATGCCTGTGCCTAGGCAAAGGAGCTGTGCCAACCCTGAGTTCCTGGCTTAGTGGAGCTGGTAGCTTATTTTTTCCGTTTGTTAATTTGTTCCCTCTCCAAGGCCAGGAGAATGGGTCAGGGCGCCTTATGGGATCTACTTCCAGGCCAGGGGACTCAGAGGTCACTGAAGATGGCTTGACTCGGTGCAGAGGGGAAGGGAGGAGGTAAAGGGGAGAGAGGTATTTCCTAAATAGGTTTTTTTTTTTTAATCCCCACGAAAGGCCACAGGCATGTACTTAGCGTTAGCCATTTGGGTGCTGCTTTTCACTGGTTCTGAGTGTCCAAGCAGAATCTCTGCTGCCAGATCTCCCTCGATGTGGAAACTGCCTCCCGAGTGAGCAAGCGGAGCTGTATGCCCGCCTCTCTACGCACCCAGAGCCAATCCGGGCTGAAGGGCTGTGGTTCCCACCGGGTCAGGTCAGGGAACTCCTTGCTGCTTCCAAACCATCTCTCTCTCCCCGCACCACTCAGTCCGATTCCTCAACCTCTGCCTTGTTCAGGGCTCCTAGACATTCATATACAATCACATCACTTGTTTTTTCAGGTCTTTATTGTAAGAGGGACATAGGAAGCCGTCTGACTACTCCGCGATCTTGGCCCCGCCTCCCTGTGAGTTAGAATTGTGTTCTACATTTTTCTCCAGCTCTGACTGGGACCCTCTGTTGTGATCCCAGTCAGAGAAGTCAGTGGTGGTAACCGAGCACCATCTACCTGTACTGGACTCAGTCTGTTGGAGGCCGTAGTAGTTTTGGCCCATTAGTCCTTTGGACTGGTCTTTCCCTTGTATCTTGTTTTCTTCATTCTCCCTTGTTCCCTAAGGATTGAGACCAGTGGAGTATCTTAGATAGCTGCTCACAGGCTTTTAAGACCCCAGACACTACTCACCAAGGTAGAATGTGGAACATCTTCTTTATAAACTATGTTATGCCAAGTGAGCTGGATGTCCCGAGACCATGGTCCCCACAGCCCTCTACCCAACAGCATGGTCCCTCAGGGAGTTTGGATATGTATGTGGAGCTTCCATGACCTTTCTTTGTACAAGTTGTGCTGGCTTCCCCAGTATTGTGTACTGTCTTACCCTTCACCAAAGTTACCACTTAGCTATTGTCTGTTTGGTGTTCCCCCCACCATCCCTCATAACCAACAAAGATTGTTTCATTTTGTGTGTACACCTTTTTATGAGTTTTTACAGTAGAGGTCTCATACAATATCTACCTTTTTGTGACTGACTGACTTCACTCCACATAATGCCGTCAATTCATCCATGCTATGAGATGCTTCACAGATTGATCATTGTTTTTTATTGTTGGGTAATACACCGTGTGTATGTACCATAGTTTGTTTATCCATTTATCTGTTGATGGACATCTAGGTTGTTTCCATCTTTTTGATATTGTGAACAGTGCTGCAATGAACAAGGGTGTGCATTTGTATATTTGTGTGACAGCTCTTACTTCTCTAGGATATATTCCTAGGGGTGGGATTGCTGGATCATATGGTATTTGTATTTCTAGCTTTCTAAGGAAGTGCCGTATCATTTTCCAAAATGGTTGTATCAGTGTGCATTCCCACCAGCAGTGCATGAGTTCTGATCTCCCCACAACCTCTCCAACATTTGTTATTTCCAGTTTTTTTGATTTGTGCTAGTAATGCTGGGGTGAGACGGTATCACATTGTGGTTTTGATTTGCATTTCTCTAACGGCTAGTAATCGCGAACATTTCCTCGTGTCTGTTGGCCACTTGAATGTCTTCTTTGGTGAAGTGTCTGTTCATTTCCTTTGCCCATTTTTTAATTGGATTTTTGTCTTTCTGTTGCAGAGGTGTTGGATTTTCTTGTAGATTATAGAGATTAGACTTTTGTCTGACTTTTAATGTCCAAAAATTTTCTCCCAGTCTGTAGGTTCTCTTTTTACTCTTTTGGTGAAGTCTTGATAAACATAAGTGTTTAATTTTTAGAATATCCCAGTTATCTAGCTTATCTTCTTGAGTTTGTGTGTTGTTGGTTATGGTTTGTATCTTGTTAATGCTGTACATTAGGGCCTCTGGCATTGATCCTATCTTTTCTTCTATGAACTTTATAGTTTTTGGATTTATATTTAGGCCTTTGATCCATTTTGAATTAGTTTTTGTATATGGTGTGAGGTATGGGTCCTGTTTCATTGTTTTGCAGATGGACATCCAGTTTTGCCAGCACCATTTGTTAAAAAGACTGTTCCCCATTTGATGGACTTTGGGCCCTTGTTGAAGATCAAGTGACCGTAGGTGGATGGAGTTACATCTGGGTTCTCAATTGTGTTCCACTGGTCAGTGTATCTGTCTTTGTACCAGTACCAGGCTGTTTTGACTACTGTAGCTGCATAGTAGATTCTGAGGTCAGTAGCATGACTCCTCCTATTCTTCTTCAGTAGTGGTTTACTTATCTGGAGCTTCTTCCCTGTCCCTATAAAATTAATGATTAGTTTCTCCATCTCTTTGAAGAATGTTGTTGGTATTTGGAGCAGGATTGCATGGTATTTGTAAATTGCTTTGGGTAGAATTCTTATTTTCACAATGTTGAGTCTACTGATCCATGAGCATGGTATGTTTTTCCACTTACATAGATCTGTTTTGCTTTCTTGCAGTAGTGTTTTGTAGTTTTCTTTGTATAGGTCTTTTATGTCTCTGGTTAGAGTTATTCCTAAGTGTTTTTTTTACGGGCTATTATAAATGGTATTGCTTTTTTGATTTCATTTTTATCGTTCTTTATTGGTGTATAGGAATCCAACTGATTTTTGTATGTTTTTCTTCTATTTTGCTACTCTGCTGAATCTTTCTATTAGTTCCAGTAGTTTTCTCGTGGAGTCTTTCGGGTTTTCTATGTATAGTATCATATCATCTGAAAACAGGGGCAGTTTAATTTCATTACCAATTTGGATGCCCTTTTTCTTGCCTTATTGCTCTAGCTAGGATTTCCAGCACAATGTTAAATAGGAGTGCTGATAAAGGGCATCCTTGCCTTGTTCCTGTTCTCAAGGGGAATGTTTTCAGCCTCTCTCCATTAAGAATGATATTGGCTGTTTATTTTGCATAGATGCCCTTTATTATGTTGAGAAGTTTCCCTTCTATACCTATTTTCTTGAGAGTTTTTATCAGGAATGAGTGTTATACTTTGTTGAATGCCTCTTCTGTGTCAGTTGAGATGTGGTCATGTGATTCTTTTATGTGGTGGATTATATTGATTGATTTTCTCATGCTGAACTATCCTTATTTACCTGGCATGAATCCTACTTGGTCGTGGTGTATTATTTTTTTGATAAACAATGCTGAATTATATTGGCTAGAATTTTGTTGAGAATTTTTGCATCTATATTCATGAAAGACATTGGTTTGTAATTCTGTAATTTTCCTTTTTTGTGGCGTCTTTGCCTGGTTTTGGTATCAGGGTTATGCTGGCTTCAGAATGAATTCGGAAGTGTTGCTTCCTTCTCTATGTTCTGAAGTAGTTTGAGTAGTACTGGTATAAGCTCTTCTCCGAATGTTTGGTAGAATTATCCAGTGAAGCCATCTGAGCCAGAGCTTTTTTTTCTTGGGAGCTTTTTTTAAATTACCTTTTCAATCTATTATGGGTCTATTCAGGTTTTCAACATCATTTTGTGTTAGTTGGGGTAGGTGGTGTGTTTCTAGAAATTTATCCATTTCCTCTAGGTTGTCAAATTTGTTGGCGTACAGTTTTTCGTAATACTCTGTTATGATCCTTTTTGTAATGTCCCCCATTTCATTTCTTATTTGGGTTATTTGCATCCTCTCCTGTTTTTCTTTTGTCAGTTTAGCCAGCAGTTTGTCGATTCTGTTGATCCTTTCAAAGAACCAACTTTTGGTTTTGTTGATTCTTTCTATTGTTTTTTCTGTTTTCTATTTCATTTATTTCTGTTCTGATCTTTACTATTTCCTTTCTTCTGGTGGCTGTGGGCCTTTTTTATTGTTCTCTTTCTACTTGTTTGAGTTCTGTAGTTAATGTTTTGATTTTGTCCCTTTCTTCTTTTTTGATGTGTGCATCTATTGCTATAAATTGTCCTCTGAGGACTGCCTTTGCTGTGTCCCAAAGGTTTTGGTATGATGTGTTTTCATTCTCATTGGATTCTAGGAATTTTTTGATTCCATCTCTGATTTCTTCTATTACCCAGTGGTTTGTATGCAGGGTGTAATTCAGTTTCCGTGTATTTTTTTTCCTTGCTCTTCCTGTTGTTAATTTCTATCTTGATGGTGTTGTCATCAGAGAAGACACTTCTGTATTATCTCAGTATTTTGGATTTTGTTGAAGGTTGCTCTGTGGCCTAAGATGTGGTCTATTCTGGAAAAGAATGTGTACTTTGCAGCTGTTGAGTGGAGTGTTCTATATATGTCTATGAGGTCAAGTTTGCTGATTGTCCCCTTTAGGTCTTCCGTGTCTTTGTTGAGTTTCTTTCTAGATGTTCTGGTGTGTTGAAGTCTCCCACTATTGTGGAACTGTTTCTCTTTTCAGTGCTGTTAGAGTTTGTTTTATGTACTTTGGAGGCCTGTCATGGGGTGCATAGATGTTTATTATGGTTATGTCTTCATGATGGATTGTCCCTTTAATCACTATATAGTGTCCTTTTCTGTCTTTTATGGTGGATTTTGTTTTAAAGTCTATTCTAGCTGAGATTAGTATTGTCACTTTTGCTCTTTTTTGGTAGCTGTTTGCTCGATATTTTTCCATCCTTTGATTTTTAATAAATTTACGTTTGTTTCTAAGGTGTGTCTCTTGTAGAAAGCATATTGATGGATCCTGTTTTTTAATCCATTCTGTCACTCTCTGTCTCTTTATGGGTGCATTTAGGCCATTTACATTCAGTGTAATTATTGATAAGTCTGAGTTTACTGCTGTCATTTTGTAGTGCTTTTTTTGTGGTGCTGATATTTTCTTTGTTCCTCTTACTCTCCTATGCTGAGTTCCTTTTGTTTGTGGATTTTTTTTTCTTTTGTTTTTGTAGATTTTGGTTTTACTGAGACTTTTTCTTCATTTTGATGAGAAGGTAACCACAAAGAAAGTTAACAAACCTAATCTTCCTAGGTTTGAAGCAATTTATTATTACTTGGTATCGCCTTGCCTTCCTCTCCATTAGTAGGTTGTATACCTACACCGTTTTTTCCCTCTTTTATTGTTCTGATGTTGTCATTTACAGATCAACCTCTCTGCTTCCTTGTTGTAATTCTTTTGGTTTTGGGTAGTCCTTGAGAGTTCATTTCCTAGGTTGGTATCTGGCTGGTATGCTCTTTTCAGACCGAAGGACTCCCTTTAATAATTCTTGTAAATTTGGTTTGGTTTTTACATAGTCCCTTAATTTCTGTTTATCTGGAAATGTCCTAATTTCACCATCATATTTGAATGAGAGTTTTGCAGTATATATTATTTTTGGCTTGCAATTTTTTTCTTTCAAGGTTTTATAGGTGTCATTCATTGCCTTCTTGCTTGCATGGTTTCTGCCGAATAATCCGAGCTTAATCTTATTGTTTCTCCTCTGTATGTGACTTTTCGTTTTTCTCGAGCTGCTCTCGGGATTCTTTGTCTTTGGTTTTAGTGAGTGTGATTATGATATGCCTTGGTGATTTTTTTTTTTAGGGTATATCCTATATGGGGTTCATTGAGCTTCCTGGATGGTCAGCTTTTCATCTTTCATGATATTGGGGAAGTTTTCTGTCAGATCTTCAATGATGCTGTGCTTTCTGTTTTCTCCCTATTCTGGAACTCCAATCACTCGCAGATTTTTGCTTTTGATGGTATCCCACATAATTCTCAGGGTTTTTCTTTTTTTTTTTCCGATTTTTCCTCAGAGCTGTATCCAAGTGTTTGTCTTCAGTTTCGCTGATCCCGTCTTCCATCACTTGAAACCTGCTCGTCAGCCCTTCTATGATACTGTCCATTTCTGAAATCTTGTTTATCTTTTGGATTTCTGATTGTGTTTTTGTGTGATTTCTAGTTGTGAATTTATTTTGGCCTTTTGTTCATTATTTTCCTGAATTCTTCCTTTTTTTTTTTTGTATTTTCCATGAATTTGTCTGCCTTTTCCATGGATTTGTCTGTTTTTTCCTCATTCTTGTCTGCTTTTTGCTTCCACTCTTAAATAGGGAATTCAGATCTTTAATATTCAGAGCTATTAGTTCTAGTGCCTTTTCTTCTACTGGAAAGTCATCTGGTGTTTTGCCTACTGGAACCATCCTGTTCTCTTTTTTCATGTTTTGATATTGTCTGCTGTCTTCAGGACATTCAGTAGTTATTTCCCTCATTTATTGATCATAGATTTGTTTCATCCCGCTTTTTTATTTGCTTATGTCCGAGTAGGCGCGCTGTGCGTTGTTTGCTCCTCTGTGGGCACGCATGATACTTTTTGCCTCTGTGTCCAATGGACAGGGTCATTTGCTGATCTGTGGTGCAGCAGGGCAGGTCCAGCTGAAGGGGAGTTGCAGGCATAGGTTGGTTGTGGCACATACTGGGGCTGACAGGGCAGGCCGGGAATCAGTGCAGGGCAGGTTCTGGTAGGCTGTGCCTCTGCTGCTTGGGGGGTGTGATGTTCAGCATATGGTGCAAGTAGACAGGAAGGAGGGGGAAGACTGTGATGTGTGGAGCTAAGATTGGTATGGGAAAGATGAGAAACAGGAGCCCAAAACAAATCGACAAAAAATAGTGCTAAGGGAGCTTGCCGTTGGAGTGGAGAGATGAGAGACCAAGAAATGGAGAAAAACAAAAAGGAAGAAGAAAATAAAAATTAGGAAAAAAGCAAAGCCCCCAGGGATACCACCAGTGCAGCTGCGAAGACTGGGGAAGTGGCTCCCAGGCCGCGAAGTACAGCCTGGCTAGAATGGGTAGAGGTGTCACACAGTGCCGAGTATTCAGGAGACAGGAAGAGAAGGTAAGTATAGAGAGACAAGAAACTGAGAAATGAAGAAAGACAAAAAGGGAAAAAGAAATGAAAATAAACCAAAAAACCCCACAAAAACAAGAAAAGAAATGCCCCCCAGGGATCCCACTGCGTGGCTGTGCAGACTAAAGAAGTAACTCCCAAGCCGCGCAGTACAGCCCAGCTAGAAGGGGCTCCCAAGCTGAGTGAAGAAAAACAAATCAAAACAGAATAAATCAAAACAAACAAACAAAGCCCCGGGAATCCCACCAGCATGGCAGCATGGGCTGGGAAGCAGTTCCACAGTCAAACAGCATTTCAGAGCCTTTCAGGAAGAAGCAACTGTGGCACATGGAGCCAGGTATTTGAGAGAAAGGAGGGGGACGTGGTGAGAGGTATGGATGAAACCAAAAGAAGCAGAAAAAGCAACACCAGCAACAAACAAATGGCACTCAGGGAGTTGGCCAGTGTGGGCAGGTGGAATCCAAGCATCACAGGGCTGAAGCCAGTGCCTCCCGGCCAAGAGACTGTGGCTGCAGAGGAGGCCGAGTCGGGGTGAAAAAGGGTAGAGGGTGGGAAAGTGTCTATCACTGGTTACCGGTTGTTCTGGGCTCCTGCTGGGGTCCACAAAGCTGCTTTCCCATACTCCCTGTTCACCGATCTCCGACAGGAGTCCAAGATGGTGAATCTGGTGCATTAACTGATGATAGGGACCTCCCTTTACTCTGTTCTCTGTCAGTTTCTCATTCCGTTCGGTGCTTGGCTGATTGATGATGAAGTCAGAGCATTTCCCTTTTTTGACATATTCTCAGGTTTACAGAAAATGCCTCATCTCCAGGTTAGAGTCAACTATATCCTAACTGGCTGAATAGGGTCTGAGGTCTTAAAAGCTTGTGAGTGGCCATCTAAGATACATCTATTGGTCCCATCCTGTCCAGAGTAAAGGAGAATGAAGAAAACCAATGTCACAAGGAAAATGTTAGTCCAGAGGACTAATGGACCTCATGAACCATAGCCTCCACAAGCCTGAGCCCAGAAGAACTAGATGGTGCCCGGCTACCACCAGTGACTGCTGACAGGGATCACAACAGAGGGTCCTGGACAAAGCAGGAGAAAAGTGCAGAACAAAATTCAAATTCATGAAAAAGACCAGACTTACTGATCTGACAGAGACTATGGCCCCCGGATATCCTAACTCAAAACGGAAGCCACTCCCAAAGCCTGCTTTCAGCCAAAGATCAGACAGACAGCGCTATGAAACAAACGGTAACACACGTGAGGAACTGGGGCTTAGATCAGTCAACTATATGAGACCAAGTGGGCAACACCTGCCCAAAGCAAAGACGAGAAGGCAGGAAGGGACAGGAAAACTGGACAAATGGACACAGGGAACCCGGGGTGGAAAGGCGGAGAGTGCTGACACACCACAGGGATTGCAACCAATGTCACTAAACAATCTGTGTATAAATTTTTGAATGAGACACTAACTTGCTCTGTAAAATTTCAGATACAGCACACACACACACACACAAATACCGTAGCTGTTATTTCTGACTATGCTAGAGAGAAAATACTCTTTAACCTTTGACTGAGGGAAGGAGCAGATAAGATTAAATGCTTAGCAAGGTGCTAGAGGGCCCAAGCATGAGAACAAGAGCCCCCAAGTCTACATCCAGTCTTTAAAACGTGCATTCTCCCCAGGTTTCTGGCTCACCAACCCATGTCAAATGCAACTATTAAAAGAAAAATTTCCAGAGCAGCATTAGTGCTCTCAAAAAGAGAACACACACCCTCTGATTACAAACTAGAGATATAAACCTTTATTTCACCAACTCTGTCATAATTCACTTTTTAATAAGGACATGTACTGGGAACACTGTTTAAAACCCTGGGAATGCGAGCTGCTGGGTATCTCCCCGGCAGGAGCAGAGACGTGGGGACTCCAAGGCCGGCGCGATCCTGGGTCCTCTCAAGCAGCACTGACAAGATGCAGTCTTGCGGCCCTGCTTTCAGTTAGAGCCACCTCCTTTTTTGGGGCCGCTAGTCCTCATTTCATGCCAAATTTTCACCAAAGGCTCCCTGTTCTTCCAAATGAGTTCATGACCGTAAGTAATATACCATCTGGGGAAAAGAAAAACAGGTCCAGCATTCAAATGATATGACATATAGCTGATAAGTACCATGAAGTTACCATTTTTTTAAACCTAAAGTCCATCAAATGGGGAACAGAGTCTTTTTGGAATGGCTGTTAAGTGAAGCCTGCTTTCCCCAGATTGCAGATTCTCTGAGGCAGAAACCAGACACTTGACTATAAAATGTCCTGTTTAACTCTGACTGGGATCAGAATTTAACTTTAATCACAATTAAAGCAGTTTAATGTTTTACCATTTTTTAATTGTTCTTAGCATGTATTTTTTAAAGGGCTTGAATTATACCTAAATCTTATTTTTACCATAATGAGTAGCTATAATGTATATTTAATATTCACTGAAGTCTGATTATGAAAATACAATCACCATTAAAATTTTGGAAAACAGAGAAAAGCCCAAAAAGAATAATGGGTTAAATTTACAGAAAGAAAAAAGGCATTAACAAAAAGTAACTAATAAGCATGTATCAAAAATTTTAGGGGGCTTAAAGTCAAATTCTGTGGTGAATTTAAAATTCAAGAATAAGGATCATCCTCTGATTCAAATGCAGCTGTAAAACCCTTGAAAGAAACGAGTCACTTGTCAGGACCTCTTCATTAATAAAGAGCTTTTTAACCTACTTATTTTTAATCTAATTACTTCAATCGAAGAGTCAAATGCTATATAATCTTACAGATATGCTGTTTCTGATTACACTCATAAATCCAAATGTAATTAATTCGTCATTTGCCTAAAAATTCGAGCCTCCCGGAAACAGAGCTCATCTGTGTGCTCAGTGGGGAACTCCTGCAGTGACTAGCACGTGGCCTTGGCTAAGCTGCCACCTCACCCTCCTCAGGCTGCTCCCTCACCTGGAGAATGGAAGCCCTGCAGGATTTTGAGAGCATTAACTGGCCCTTAGCTCACAGGATTCTGTGGGAACGAACTCCTGAGCTGAGGTGCACAGCAAATATTCATATATATTATTTATTATTGCAACAGTGTGACGTGAGGATTAGAGAATTTCATCAGGCATATGAAGGCAAGGAAATGTGCAGGTGGATACTAATGGGATCTTTTCCATCAACAAACAGAATTAACTAAAAAAAAATTTTAGATTTAGGTTTCTAAATCTAGATTAAAGAGGTTACAAAACATGAGTTCTGGATGTGACTGACATGCAATAAAGAGGTGTTGAAAAAAGAAAAGGGGCCTCCGCCTTTCAGATCCTGGATTTTAAAATGCATTTGATCTGGTTATTTTCGGGACAGAAGAAAAAGGCCATCTCGTTACAGTTCAGAGGAATAAAACCCTGCTGGGGAGAGACCCTTTAAGTAATCACGGAAAGATGCAGACAGATTTAGACTCATAAAACATACCCCTTTTCATAAGCATCCTGTAATATCAGGTCAGTTCCTACTGTTTAGAATGTACAGCTTTGCAAGCAAGAATGCACACATGCTCTGCTTTAATCAGCACTGAAGGTTATAAACGGCAGGATGGCATTTAGTTCCACCGCCTACTCAGCTGAACTGCTCCACTTAGAATCGATTTTTCTTTTTAATGAAAAAAGTTTTCCATTGTCATGAAACAAAGTAAAATGCAAGTAAAAGGGCCAAAGGCAACATTTATGCAAGACAAGGCAGGCCATCGGGGACCAAGTGCCTCAGAAGACGACTCTGCTGGAAGGACAGGCCGGGGGAGTCCCAAGCGTCCCGTAAGGAAATGTCCGCGACAGAGCCGCCACTGAACCCTGTATTTTAGGCAAAAGCCCACTGTCTGAGGCACAGATGGAACATCTGTGGCCGCAATGCTGACTGCACTCAATATGGTGTGACAGGATGGGCTGGGCTTTGGGGCTCTGCTCCCGAAGAGCCGTTTGACCTGGGGAAGGTCACTTCTGAGCCTCAGTTTCCCGTCAGTAAAATGGAGGTAACAGGAGTGTAATGTACTGTAACCAGCTCAGTGCAGCCACGTGACAGAGCTCAGTAAGTGGTCAGCGCTGCTTTCCGCTCGCCGCGCACTCGCTGCAGGCAGGACGCTGTGCCAGCTCAGCAGGTCTGCACGGCCCTGGTCAGGTGGAGGGCAGCGGGGGGAGCCATATGGGGGTGGGGAGGCAGGAAGGCAGGAGAGCAGAGGGACAGGGAGTAGTCCCCAAGGGGCTGGACGACAGGAGCTGGGGTGGCAAGGGTCAGTGGAGGGTGAAGACACAGACTCTACACTGACCAGGAGGGCGGTGCTGACCACTCGCACCCACCACACACGGTCAAACCGGGACAGGCCACACCCACCATGCCCAGGCCTCCCGCCTCCCTGCTCCGCCTCCCTGCTCCGCCTCCCTCACATGGCCAAGGCCCTCCCCAGCCTCCTCTGGGGCAAGGCAGGCAGACGAGGACTTGAGGAGGCCGTGTCAGCAATCGAGTGCACGCAGACTTACATTCCAAAGAGAGCTCCCCCGAGGTGTGCTGCGTGGTCAAAAAACCTCCATCCCAGGACCAGTCCTGCCGTATCCACGGCAATAATGGCTTTGAGGGCCTGAAAGTCAGCAGAGAGAAGAGCACTTGTACGGCCTCGATCCTCCAGCACTGACACTCCCAACGTGAGGTAACAGTCCAGTCACCGTGGAAAGGCCACCACGTTCCCGGAACCTGACTTCATGGAAATACTCACGTTCCCTGCTGTGAACGTGACCATCGGGAGGAAGATGATGGCGAGCCTGCCTTCTGGGATCTTGGTGCAAACGGCTGCAAGGACGGTCATGATCGCACCCGACTGCAAGTTAACACATTGGAGAAAAAGTGAACACTCTTGGTACGCGACTGTCAGTGACCAAAACGTCTTTACGGACGTTCACATGCCACAAACCTCTAGTGAGCGCAGAGCTGAAAAGCGTTCAGTTAGCAGCATACAAAGGATCCAGCCAACCTGTTGCTGCTGAGTCGATTCTGACTCACTGCGATTCTACAGGACAGAGTAGACCTGCCCCATAGGGTTTCCAAGAAGCCGCTGGTGGATTCGAACTGCCGACCTTTTGGTTAGCAGCCAAGCTCTTAACCGCTGCACCAACTGGTAACAAGCAGAGGGGCCCAAGTCTGTCACGCGGTGATCACTCAGGAAGAGATTTCACAAGGCAGTAGAAGGTCCAACAACTGGCACATGAGCGTTCAATGAACATCAGGGACAGGGTTGAGCGCTTCATGTTCATCATTTCACCCAACGCCTAAGAAAGCACTTCTCAACCTCCCCCAACCACAGAGAGTCAGCACGAATTTGCCCACAGAAGCCCACAGGCATGGAATTTCTCCCAGGTATAATATTTTATCTTACAAATTCATGCGATATTTGCGCCCCACTTCATAATAAAACTGAACATTTTCCTTAAAGCCTCTGAGCAAACGTTATGCTCCAGGAAGACATGCCATGTTCTCTGTGGCTCAGCATAGCCTGCCCCTCACGGCGCCTCCCAGGGACATGCATGCGCACGCCTGTTTGAGAGGCACTTGCCCCAGTAATCTCTGTATTATAGACTAAAAATCTAAAACCCCTGATCAATAAATGAGTCGGTTCATATTTGAGCAGTTACAATAACTGTGTTGATATTTAGTTTTTTCTTACGTACATAGGTTTTTCGAAGTTTTATACAGTCTTTATAATTTCAATTTATAATGGCTGTAACATCTGCTGGATAAATTGTTAATTTAACTAATCTCGCTTAATGTTTGAATCTTCCCCATTCTTCTAAATGGCAGAATACTTGAGGAGCTGGATCCCAGTCCCTAGTTTACAGTAAATCTTAGGCTCATCAGTCGTTCGGATACCTGAGTCCTCTCTGTACCAGGCACTACAGTAGCCACTACGGACACAGAAGTGAGTGACACAGCACCCGCCTAACGGAGCTGCCAGCAGCCAGAAGAGACAGATCAACGGGTAACAAGAGCTTTGCTGGGGAAGCAGAGCGGGCTACGGCAGTGCGCGGCGGGGGGAGCTACTACAGCTCGGGGGTTAACAAAGAATGTGATTCGAAGCTTTGTGCTGAAGGCTGGCCAGATGCTGGCCCTGTAAACGAGGAAGAGTGGGAGGAATGTTCTAGGCAGAAAACAGCATGAATCAAGCCTGGGGCCAGAGGGCGTAGTGTGGTAGGGCACGGCGTGGTGGAGGAATGAGGAGCAGCCGAGTGTGGCTGCAGTGGATGGGGCTGGAGAGCAAAGGGAGGCAGCATAAGGCTCGAGAGGCAGGCACTTAAGTGTGTCTTCAACAAAGTTCTTAGTGGAGACAAATCTTAGTGACTTATTAAAAATAATGAAATTCCCATGAGATACAATCTATAAAATGCCTGCCCACTACTCTTCAAAAGCATCGAGGTCGTGAAAGACAAGGAGGGACGGAGAAGCTGTCACAGACTGGAAGAGATTAAGGAGACATGACAGCTAAACGCACTATGGTAGCCTGGAACAAAAAAGGCCATGACGGAGAAATGGGGGAAATCCAGTCAAGTCTCCAGTTGGTAGTGTGGTACCGATGGTAATTTCCTGGCCTTGTGGGGCGTGGTGACGTGGTTACGGAAGATGTGAACACTGGGGAAAGGCGGGTGAAGGGCACACAGAAACTGTACAATCCTTGCAATTTTTCTGAAAATCTAAAATCATTTCAAAATAAAGATAAAAAAAGTAAAACTCCCATGAGCCCATACTGATGATAAATAAACGGGGGAAGAGTAATGCTGACAAACACAGAAGGGATAACGAGGGCCCCAGCACCACCTGCGTAGCATTCCAACCAAACATGAATCTAACTGTGAGGAAACAGGCAAACCCAACTGATGGACATTCTATACAACAGCTGGCCTGCATCGTTCAAAACTGTTAATGGCATAAAAAACAAAGGCCACAAAAATGTTCCAGCTTAAAGGAGACCAGAGAGACATGGCAAGTAAAATGCAATACATGCTCCTAGACTGGGAAAAACGAGCTATAAAGGACGTCACTGGGCAACTGACAAAATGAGAACATGCACTCTAGATTAAATAAACGTGGGAATTTCCAGAATTTTCTAACTGCACAAGGAGACATGTACAGATAGTCATGCTCTGAGGAAACACACATTGAAGTATTCAGGGGAAAAGGGCACGGCATATACAAGGAAAGTCTTTGTGAGCTTGGGTTAGACAAAGATTTCCTAGCTAATGACACCACAAGCATGATCCATAAAAAAACCCGGACTTTACCCAAATTAAAAACTTATACTCTGTGAAAGACAATGAGAAAAGATAAGCCAAAGGCTGAGAAACCATTTGCATATCATAACTCTGATGAAGGACCGAGACCCAGAATATATAAAGAATTCTTCAAACTCAGTAATAAGAAAATATACAACCCAATTTCTTAAAAATATGCAAAAGATTTGAATAGATACTTCAAGAAGATATACGGAGAACAAGCACACGAAAAGATGCTCAAAATCACTAGGCATTAGGGAAATGAAAATTAACGCCACAGCAGGACACCACACCACGCCTATTGCTGGGTGCCATCGAGTCAACTGAAACTCTCAGCGACCCACGTGACAGGAGGACTGCCCCACAGCGTTTTCTAGGCTGTAATCTTTATGCAAGCAGATCACCAGGTCTTTCTCCTGTGGAGCTGCTGGGTAGGTTCAAACCGCCGACCTTTCAGTTAGCAGCTAAGCACTTAACCATTTGAGCCACCAGGGCTCCTTACACAACTGTGAGAATACCTACAGTTCAAAGAAAGACCATACTGTAAGCGCTGGCAAGGCTGTGGAGAAGAACTCTCACTTACTGCTGCTGAGAAAATAAACAGTATAAACCCCTTTGGAAAACAGTCTGGTCGGTCTTTAGAAGTGAAACACCCATCTACCATACGATCCAGCTCTTCCACTCCAGGCGTTTACCCAGGAAGTGAAAGCACATGTCCACCACTCCAGGCGTTTACCCAGGAAGTGAAAGCACGTGTCCACCACTCGAGGCGTTTACCCAGGAAGTGAGAGCACGTGTCCACCACTCCAGGCGTTTACCCAGGAAGTGAGAGCACGTGTCCACCACTCCAGGCGTTTACCCAGGAAGTGA
>NW_004444028.1:7048356-7086501 GCF_000243295.1 Trichechus manatus latirostris | reverse complement strand
GTGTCCACCACTCGAGGCGTTTACCCAGGAAGTGAAAGCACGTGTCCACCACTCCAGGTGTTTACCCAGGAAGTGAAAGCACGTGTCCACCACTCCAGGCGTTTACCCAGGAAGTGAAAGCACACGTCCCCACAAAGACTTGGACACTAATGTTCACAGCAGCTTTCTGTGTAACAGCCGAAACTGGGACCGCCCAAATGTCCATCAACAGGTGAATGGATGAACGCACTGCGGAAGATCCACACAACAGACTACTGTGCAGCAATATGAAGGAATAAACGACTGATACACCCCACATGGATGAAATCTCAAAATGATTATGTAAATGAAGCCAGAATCAAGAAAAAGAGTATATGCTGTATGATCCCATTAATATTAAACTCTAGAAATAAATACAAACTCATCTATCTTGACAGAAAGTAGGGGGTGGGAGGAGGAGCAGGAGAACGGATCAGGCAGCACCAGGGAACTCTGGGGGATGAGCAGTATGTTCATTATCTCAAGTGCAGTGAAAGTTTCATGGGTCTGCATGTCAAAACTTGCCCAAACGTCAACTTCAAATATGTACTCTGTATGCCAATTACACGTCAGTAAACCTCAGTTTGGGGTTATTTAGGTTGTTCTTATAGGGAGTCCTTTGTACTTTTCCTACTACTTTTCTGTAAGCTTCAAATTATTTCCAAATAGTATATTTAAAAAAAGACATCTAAGAGCAAAATGATTTTTAAAAGAGGCTCCTATAATTAAAAGGAGCCCTGGTGGCGCAGCAGTTAAGAGCTCGGCTGCTAACCAAAAGGTAGGCAGTTTGAATCCATCAGCCGCTCCTTGGAAACCCTATGGGAGAGTTCTACTCTGTCCTATAGGGTCGCTATGAGTTGGAATTGACTCAACGGCAATGAGTCTGATTTTGGTTTTATAATTAAAGGAAAGGTTCCTACTTTTTCATATTAAAAGATATTCCTGGAAAATAGCATATATGTCCCTTAATCACCAACAGTTTTCTTAATGTCCTCTATGTGAAAGGTTGTTTCAGAATATAGAATTATCTTGTTTTAGGAACTACTAATGCTTCAAAAAAAAATTATTATGAGTCCCTGGGACCCCAGTTGTCCTCAGCCTATGACACAGTTACTAGTTGGCCTGAACAGGGAAACCAGCTCAAGCTGCATTCCTCGGAATGGGTCGGGTAACTGCACGCTGAAGGCCAGCATGATACCCCTCAGAAGAGCAGTAAGGTAAGTGGACAAAGACAGCCCGGTGCCATAGAGCAACAACATGCAAAGGATAACCTCAGCTACTTATTACAGGGTGTGGTCGTACCTGCCAACTTTGGAGTGGGGGTTATGAGTCAAAATAAATTCTATATTCTACACTTGAGATCAACTGTCTGCATCTACATGTATGGCGGCCAAGCTGGCTTCCACGCAGGAGTCTAAACCTTTAACACATGGGGCTCTTTGGAAATCCTGTTGGCCCCGCACAGGGTAGTTGTTGCCTGTGTGGAAACACACACACACCCCCCTCCAGTCTGTTCACCTTTCCTCCAGTTCTGTACTCTACGCCCTGAACGGGTCACCGCAACTTGCAAGGATCTCAGACCCTTCTCAGAAGGGGGCTGGCTTGTTTTCCTACCCAATTTGCGGGGTCACGTTTCCCAGAGTACAACATGTTACACTGGCCATACTGGTATTAACTCTGAAAGATGTGTTCTGGCTGGTACTTCAGCATCTGCCCCAAATCTATGAGCACACAGTGTGTGAAGCAGAGCAGATGCCAGTGTCACTAAGAATTTGGAAGTAAGAGTGAGCAGCAGCCCATCACCCTCTGGGCTTCAAGGCATGTGTCAAACTTTAATATCCCAAGTTTATTTTTAAACACTACCTAAGAAAAGCCAACAGAAATCATGTTGCAGCCTTATTTGCTGAGAAGAAAAAGCACTATGAAAATATTCTTTTCCCCAAAATAAAACATTTTATATTAGATATGAAAAATAGCATTAAAATTCTGTGACTTCCCAATTTACTTTTCCATAGGTGATAATATTCTCCATCTAAAACTCACTACAGCTATTTCAAAATTAAATTCTCATTAGCTATGCATTTTTATGTAAAGCTAGTTTCTTTGTGACTACAGCCTATGTTACTCATTTTATGGTACATTATTTTAAAGGCTGGCAGTTCCATTATCCTTCTAGAATTTTCCTAATGTAAACTTTATCTACACAAATTCAAACATATTTGTGTTTGAATAAATCAAAACTTGCTTCACTTTTTCTAGCCAGACGCTCTTAAGGATCTTGTGAAAATGGACCCTCTCCTCAGGAAAATGTCACATTTATATATATTTTATATACAATTTCAGGGAGTGATCCATGTAGACTCCAGAAGTCCAGATGCTTGGCTAAAGGTAAAGATCTTTTGTTCTCCATCAATAATCTGTTTATGTACATTGATTATAAACCTGTAGTCAATATGCACATATAATTTTTTTGCTTATTTTTTTAAAAAATTTCCATAATCTTGTTGATCATATTAATGCTGTTTAACTGAGATATTTTTCCACTGTGATTTTTTTCAACAGTTTCTGCAGGTATAAGTCAGAGACACTGACCACTCTTCATGCTGTGCAACTATTACCGCTATCCTTTTCCAAATTATTCCACCACCGTTAACATAAACTCAGTGCCCCCTAAGCAAACGCTCTCCTCCACTGTGATTTTAAATGAGTCTGCTCTAGGAGACCTTCTGCTTCCGGAAGCTATGTACAGCTGAGACCTTGGCCATTACCTAGAAAACAAACATTCAAGACTACTGTGATGACAAAGAGTAATTACCACTTCCCCTTTTCTTACCACAGGCGCCTCACTACACCAAGCACTCTATATAATACCTTCATGGCAAATCAGAAACAGGTGTTACCCTCATTTTATATGGGGAAACTAAGGCTCAGTGAGCTTAAATAATATGTCCTGGACATCACAGAAAGTGGCAGAGCTGGGATTCAAACCCAGCCTGTCTAATTCCAAATACCATACAGCCATGCTCTACTCATTCTGAACTTCAGTTTCTTATCCAGAAGTGGTAGCCATAAATGTCTGTCCTGGGACACATGGAAATGTCCTCTCAGATCCTCTCAGCTTATGTGCAAAGTCTCCCTGTCCTCAGGGCCCGTAAAGGCCTCTAGAGAACTGTCCTCCTTTCAGTATGTGTTAGATCTGGGTACAATGTTTTCTCCCCAACTCAACTTGAAGGCAGAGTCCACTTCTGATTCATCCTAGTGGTCACTGCCTTCATATAACAGGTGCTTAGCTAGTGAATGAGATAAAGAGAAAACATGTTCTATGAAGATGCAGATCACAGGACAAGATACAGGCCACTTTAAGGAAACTGTGTGTGCGCCATCAAGTCGACTCCTAGCGACCCTACAGGACAGAGCAGGACTGCGCCACTGAGTTCCCTAAGCTGTCATCTTCACAGGAACAGACTGTCAGGTCTTTTCTTCTGAAGAGCCGCTCACTGATGGGTTCGCACCGCTGACCTTTGGGTCAGCAGCCAAGCACCTACATAAGGATTGTTTTTCCAAAACGAACCTTTTTAGAGTTTCTTTAAATAAGAAACCCCCATCTGAATGCAATTAAGTACTTTAGCATTTAAATATGTACAACTTGATTGTAGAGTCTTTAAATCTGCCATTACACTCAAAAGCAAGCCTCCCTTTTTTAAAGCATCCAGAACATAAGCTCCCGAAGGCAGAGATCCTGAGGAGCTTGCTCACTGGCTGCAGCCCCAGGTCCTTGCGTAGGCCTGGCACACAGGTGACCCTCCCACATTCAAATCCGTCATGAGGATTTTCCATTGCTGGGTATGGAAAGTCACTGTTCTGACTTAATCCTCTTGATGCATGCTCTGTTCAGAAGTGATCACAAATGACCAACTGTTGAAAGATACGGCCTGCTGTGTGAAGACAGATTTTCTTCAGACCAGAACAGCAAATTCAACAGACTGAATACAGAAGCAGATGTAAGAATCTAGCTGTCTTCTACAAACTAAACATTAAAGAGATCTGCAAAGATGTAAAACAATGCTGGCTCTTCCCATGGTATTTCTGGCTTATGAATACATTTATGTTAACGAGCAGTGGGTTTAATGTCAGTGTTTTAAATGAGTGACTGTATGTTTAATTAAAAAAAAGAAAGCTATAGCCTGAAATTTACAAAGCTTTACAAACGTGTAAATTCTAAATTAGATGCAGACTGGTTAATGGTATGGTTTCAGTGCTAACTTCCTGGTTGTGATCACTGCAGTGTGGTTTGTTAATATGTTAGTTAATAGCTGGAGAAGTTACGTGAGGGCAGATGGGAACTCGGTATTAATTCTGCAACTTTTTTTATAAATCTAAAATTATTTCAAAATGAAGTTAAAATTAAAAATTTCACACTACATATACTTACTGCACCAAGTGATGGTCCGTATCTTCCTGTGGCAACTTTACACACGTAGCTGACAAAATTGGAGATAACACCTGACAAAGAAGCCGTGCGTCAGTAACTAGCGAGGCATAAAGTGGTGTCCATTCCCGACCGCCACCCCCCCAGACCTACAGCGACCGGATTCCGCCTGGACCCCCACGTATGTCAGTAACTAGTGAGGGGTAAAGTGTCCATTCCCAACCTCCACCCCACAGACCTACAGTGACCGGATTCCGCCTGGACCCCCACGTATGTCAGTAACTAGTGAGGGGTAAAGTGGTGTCCATCCCCGACCTCCACCCCACAGACCTACAGCGGCAGGCTTCCGTCTGGACCCTGACATACATCAGTAACTAGTGAGGGGTAAAGTGTCCATTCCTGACCTCCACCCCACAGACCTACAGCGGCCGGCTTCCATCTGGACCCCCACAAGGTGCAGGCACGAACACCTGTCCTGCTACCACTTCAGACAGTTCACAGAGAGAAAGAAAAGTCTGACACACGGCACGACTTTGCTGGGTGACAGAGGTCACTCACTACCTCTCAGGTCACCTCCTTCATCTATAAAATGAAGAAAGGAGACCCGTTCCCAAACTCACCAGCTGTCTCCAAATGCTCCAGGCTACATACACTCCAGACACACTAAACTGCAATCTCTGGGTGGGACCCGGGACTCTCCATTCTACCCGGCTCCCGGCTTACTGCTCTGAGACGCTGGGCCAGATGAGCCTTTACAGGCCCCTTCGGCTCCAGTGTCATTAGAGCTGGCCCTCCACCTGAAAGTGGCTCATTTTAAAACAGTGTCCTATGCTGCAGGACTAATGACATCTGCAGATGGGCACTCTGTACCCACAACAGCATAACTGCGCTTGGGACAGAATTACACGCTTACCTTACAGGCCAAAGATTGTTCAGCTTCGACCTTTGGGGACTAGATGCACACGGACATTCCATGAACAATGACCGAGTACCCGCTCTGGGCCTGTGCTCGATGCTTTCATTTAATCCTTTCTACAACCCCGTGGCATGAGAAGGTAAACACCATTACCCAGAGAGGTCTGGCCTCCTCCGCCACAGCACACAGAAGGTGCAGAAAGAGACTCTGAACCTAGTTCTGCCGTTCCGAGCTCAGTACTTTCTTCTCAACAACGTAATGCCAGACGCGCTGCTGTTAAATGCAGGGCTTTTAGGGATACATTTTTATCCTTTTTTGCTGGGACTCACTTTGCAAACAAACAGATTATCTGAATCAGGGTGATTCTTCAAGGCACCTAATGTTTTCCTTTTGTATTAAAGTACATCTATATGCATCTTTTACCCAAAGGATCTCAGGTTAAAAATGCTAGGATTTACTTTACTTACTTACATAAGTACAAACTGACCAATTAACCAATTTGGCAGCAGGTAGGGACCTGGGATCGTGTGCTCTACTTGACATAAAGAAATGATGCCATCTACAGGACGAAGACTGGGGAGCGGTTCTGTGCAATCATACAGGCTTGCAGAAACGGCGGACTAAACTCATTCCTGACAATGTCTTTGGTCAGTTCTGCGTTAAGCCCTCCTGGAAACTTAGCTCACGGAGGAAATGAGCTTGCTTAAATTAAGGTTGTTTAATAAAGATCCAGATGTCTGAGACAGCTGGGAAGTCTAGGAACCAGGAATCCGTAAAATGGTGGGACTGAAGAAACTAGGGCCCAGCAAGATTAAAGGGGCGTGCGTAAATCCTGCACTAACCCTTAACCCACCTATCCTGACTAACTTAACACTAGGCACACTCAAATATTATGAGGAACTCAGCAAAATGAGAAGCAGGAAAGACAAGAGCACCCCCCCAGTCTATGGTACGCTTCTCTGCACGCAACCTGCAGAAACAAGTGTGTGCTGGGCACATCCTGTGTGCAGACCAGCTGCAGTCACTCCCTCGGCCCTTCTCCAGATAGGTGAGAGGGCTTATACTCTGAAAGGCCCCCAGTTAAAGCAACATTACCTGCTGACAGGTACACTGCCATGAACTGCTCTTGACCCAGAATATTTACGATGCTGGAGGAGAAGCTCCACAGAACATACATGTTGGCTGCCATGTGAAACAAGGAGAAATGACTGAATGTCGACAGCAACATTGGAGCGCAAAGGACCTCTGGGAGAGAAAGAAAAACACAGCCCGGTCATCGTGGAACACACGGCCAGTAAAAATTACTATCTGTTTTAGTGTCTTTTCATCATTATTAATAAAACAAACAGGAAACAAAAACAGTCAAAGGCCACATAAAAGACGGCATTTGCCAACGTGGTCAAAATTTCTTTCTAATTAATATAAAAAATACACACTTAAGCAACAGTTACAGTCTCAGTGAAAGCGACTGGTCCTTCTGGCAAAATCAATCAGAAAAAAGAAGTCTAATTTATTTCAATTGCAGGCATGAAGTTATATATAATATTCTCTTCAAATCCACAGTGACCACGGATTTTAGTTCATTAAAACCACTCACACACCTACCATGCAGGAGGCCCTACATCAGGTAGCTGGGACACAGCCGTCAGAGAGTGAGCCGCCTGTCCTCCAGGAGCTCCCGGCCTGTCCTCTGGATTTTGCTTGTAATTGTGGACAAGGAACTCGTCTTTTTTCTACAGCATTTAAATTCACATATAGCATGTTTCTTTCATATTACCTCTACCTCAAAATAAAATCACACAGTGATTCAGACTTACTGGAGGCTGGATTGGAGGTGAAATATCTGATCATTGTCCGCTGTAGGGAAGGTACTCTCCATAAACAGAATACAATGACATTTGCAGCTATGATACCTACAAAATAAATATTTACAACTTAGGGAGGTTAAAAATGAGAACAAAGAAAGTCTGGTCTAAAGTCCCCCTGAGAAGAGTTTCCACCACATTTTATATAAGAGTACTAAGTACTTGGGGTGGAGGGGTGGGGAGTAGTCAAATGAGCTGAAGAAAGTGACTACAGTCAACACTTCTGAAAGTATCGAGCCGCACTGGCTGGTAAAGTCAGAATGCAAAGGACAAGACAGCAGATGCTGGAAGAGCTAGCTCCATCACCCAAGTCCATGTTTTACTTCGTGATAACAGTTTATTCTTCCCAATAAATAGTAGTGAGGAGCCCAAGACAGAAGTAATTTACAGAATTAGGTTCTTTGGCCAAAAGTACACAAGCTATAAAACTCGGCACTTCTTTTTCAGCAAGGAATGTGTGCTTCTAAAGCTATGGAAAGTGAATGGAAACACCTACGGATCACCTGAGCAGAGGAAGGCCTGCCGCGTTTGAGGAAAATACTCATTTGATAAGAATTCAGGAAAGATTTGGAAGAATTTTGCAGTTGTTTTTTTTGCAAATATGTTTATATATGGGAGCTGGGTGGCTTTTTGACTTTTCTGGAAGAGCTGACATTGCTAGAACTACCTACTAAACTGAGTCACTTTATTTATTAATAGAATTAGCTATTTAGTCAATTTCTTCTTAAATGTAAGTTCGTGAAAACTTCAGATCTTTAAAAATTCCACTGTTTGTATGAGTTACCGTAACTCCTTGCAGATGGCAGGCACTCCTCTACTTGTTAAATTAATTTATTCATTCTTCTCAGTCTCTTTAGGCAACAGGCAACTAGTACTTTCCCCTTCTTCAATGACAATAAGGACTGATTCCAGCAACATCCAGGTGAGAGGATTTGTTTAAGAAGATACACACTGTGCGGTCCCTGCGAGCTGCTGCATCTTGGGGTTCCCCTTTCTCTGTAAGGCTCTCAGCCATCTCCTGGCATCCTTAGTCTGTCTAGTTTTTCTCTCCCACTTGAGGGTTAGGTAGGAAAGGAAGTTGCCATTTTCCATAGATTCTAAGATATTTTTCACATTTTAATATCTGGAATCTGGATGTACGTTACGACCGGGGGGTGTCACAGGTTAACTGGCAGCATTTTTTTCCTTCTCCACAGCACATTAAAGGGTATTTTACTGTACTTCACTGAAGTGATTCCATCAATTGTTTCGGAAGTCTCACTAGTGGGGAGCGTGACAGACGTTACACTACCTCTGGTAAGTAATTAACTAGCACTAACTGGAGTCTCTCAAAGACAGAGTCACAGGATTTATGAAAGGACTGGAAGAGTCACAGCAGGGCAAGTAAAATCACTGCTGTCCTCCCAGTGAGGAGCCTGGGAGCCGGGAGGGGATGCACACTGAGGAAGCGCAGAGTCTGCGGATCAGAGGGAGGAACAGAGCCTCGGGGATTTATCCCAAGAAAAGCGAGCAGCGACTGGTGCTGCCTGGGGGTTTACATTCTTTGGGGCAAAATAACCATCCTTTCCCACCCTCGGGTCTAGGTTGTGCACAGTGATCAACATCTCAGGGTAAAGATGACCTGAGAGTCTGGCCCCAGGTTTCCATGTTCACAGAGAGAACGGTCAGGGCTTGGTTGTTGGCTCCAGCTGTGGTGCAATGCAGACAGTGAGAGAGGGACCCCGCCTCGCCTGCGGGTCTGAAACATAGCAACAACATGCCGCCTACTCCACCAGCTCCCCAGGCTGGTTCCTAAAACCAGACCCTAAGGCCTGCAGCCTCTGGAGCCAGCAGGACCACAGCACTGTGAGAAGCAGGAGGCGTGTCTGGCTGAAGAGATTATAACTTGAGAAAAGACTCAAAAAAGGGCAAAGATAACCAAAGGCATCAAAGCCACCAGTAGCCAAAGAGTTAACATTCCAAGTTTTCAACCCAAATGCAAGAAGACTTTCTGGTACAGTATGATAGAGTACTGGCACTAGAACAGACTGTAGCCAAAATTCACCATTTGACGAACAGACACTTCACCAAAGAAGGCATTCAGGCGGCCAACAGACACATGAGGAAATGCTCGGGATCACCAGCCAATAGAGAAATGAAAATTAAAACCACAGCGAGATACCATCTCACCCTGACATTACTGGCAGTAATCAAAAACCCTGGAAATAACAGATGTTGGACAGGCTGCAGGGAGATCGGAACTCTTATGCACTGCTGGTGGGAAGGCATAATGATACGACCATTTTGGAAAATGATATGGTGCTTCCTTAGAAAGCTAGAAATAGAAATACCATACGATCCAGCAATCCCACTCCTAGGAATATATCCTAGAGAAATAAGAGCCGTCACACGAATAGACATATGCACACCCATGTTCACTGCAGCATGGTTCACAATAGCAAAAAGATGGAAACAACCTAGATGCCCATCAACAGATGAACGGATAAACAAACTATGGTCCATACACACAATGGAATACTATACAACGATAAAGAACAATGATGAATCTGTGAAGCATCTCATAACATGGATGAAACTGGAGGACATTATGCTCAGTGAAATAAGTCAATCTCAAAAGGACAAATACTGTATGAGACCTCTAGTAACTCATGAAAAAGGTTACACACAAAAAGAAACAATCTTTGTTGGTTACGAGGGATGGGAGGGGTGCAGGGAGGGGGGAACTAAATAGACAATAGATAAGTGCTAACTCTGGTGAAGGGTGAGACAGTACACAATACTGGGGAAACCAGCACAACTTGTACAAGGAAAGGTCATGGAAGCTCCATAGACACATCCAAGCTCCCTGAGGGACTGAATTGCTGGGCAGAGGGCTGTGGGGAGGATGGTCTCGGGGTACGTCTAGCTCAGGTGGCGTAACACAGTTTATAAAGACAATGTTCTATATTCTACCTTGGTGAGTAGCGTCTGGGGTCTTAAAAGCCTGTGAGCAGCCTATAAGATACTCCACTGGTCTCACCCCTTCGGGAGCAAGAGAGAATGAAGAGAACAGGATATAAGGAAAAGATTAGTCCAAAGGACTAATGGACCACAGCTACCAAGGCCGCCACCAGACTGAGTCCAGTACAGCTAGATGGTGCCCGGCTACCACCACTGACTGCTCTGACCAGGATCACAACAGAGGGTCCTGGACAGAGCCGGATAAGGATGTAGAATAAAATTCTAACTCACAAAAAAAGACCAGATTTACTGGCCTGACAGAGACTGGAGAAACCCCAAGAGTATGGCCCCCGGTCACCCTTTCAGCCCAGTGGTGAAGTCACTCCCAAAGTTCACCATTCAGCCGGGGATTGATTGGACAGCCTCATAAAACAAAATGGGACTAATAAGGCACAGCAGTCCAGGGACAAAGACTAGAAGGCAGGAGGGGACAGGAAAGCTGGTGATAGGGAACCCAAGGTTGAGAAAGGACAGTGTTGACATGTCGTGGGGTTGTTAACCACTGTCATAGGGCAACATGTGTACTAACTGTTCAATGAGAAACTATCTGTTCTGTAAACCTTCATCTAAAGTACAAAAAAAAAAAAAAAGAATTATCTATGTGAGATCAAATTGAGAAAAGCAACTCAAAAGGCTTCATGGGAAGCCTAGGGAGCAGTGAATTGAAGATAATGGTGATGGAATAATTTGGAAAAGGACAGTGAGAATAGCAGCACGACTGGAAGAATGTAATCAATGTCACTGAATTGTACATGTAGAAATTTTTGAAATGGTCTATCTTTGGCTGTGTATATTTTCACCAAAAAAAAAAAAGGTGCTCCAAGGTTGAGAAGGGAGGGTGTTGACATGTCATGGGGTTGTTAACCAATGTCATAAAATAATATGTGTACTGACTGTTTAATGAGAAACTATTTGTTCTGGAAACCTTCATCTAAAGTACAAAAAAAGAAAAATTCATCATTTCATAGACCGGTAGTCACCAACCTTCTTTGATCAGGCACTCCAGCAATAAAAAGCTGAGTATACATGCCCAACCTATGTATACTCACTGCCAAATTATGTACATGAACCCCTATAATCACATTATAAAACACACTAGCCAATTAAAAAAGAAATGAGAAAAGTAAAATGCAGGTCTTTCCTTCCTTGCAAACTGCATTCTGAATACAGTTACAGATGAGAAAACTGAGACCCACCATGAAGAGGTCCAAGTCATCAGCCAAATTCCGGGGCCAGGCCAGTATACAGATAGCCAGACTCCTAATCTAGAGCATTCCTACTACAGAGGGATGTGGCCAGCCAGGAGGAGCTGTTCCAATCCTGGTTATTCCAGGACTTCAGACACCAGACAGAGGGCTCCTTAACTGACCAACAGCTCAGGCTGGTCCCCAGAAGCCCATGAGCAGGAGAGGATGTGCGGGAATCTAGGCCTACAGAGGAGGCCGCACTGCAAAGCGGCTCAGAGCACGGGCTACAGAGTCAGCAGAACCGACTCTGAATCCCGCCTGCTTACAGTGTAACCTGGGCAAGAGGCCTAACTGCTCAGCCTCTGTTTCCTTTGTATAAAATGGAGACGATAAAGTCTTCAACCAAGGGTGGAGTGATGATGAAATGAGAAAGCACAAAGTAAACTCAGCGGTCACACAGTGATGACTCGGTAAACAAATGACAGAGTGGTAGGACAATGACCTTTTCAGGTCCAAATCTGAGGGGTGCCACTCGGCAGCTCTGATCTGTGGCGCTGCCTCCCCCTCACTTCAGTTCCCTCACCTGTGAAACAAAGCTACAGTGAGGCTGAACTGAGACAGTGCACGCACCAAGCATGCAGATGCTCAGTGAGTATCTGCTCCCTCCCGCCTCCTGGGAGAAGGAGAACAGCTGATGGTCTCTGCTTGCATCTCCACCCAGGAGGAGGACTATCTGCCCCTCCTGACTCAGGAATTTCTGGGACAAGTTTGGCACTAGGGATGCAGGAAGGCTGCTGTGTCCCAGTGCCTACCTTTACCAAGAGTGATGCGCTGGAAGACATCAGCAAAAACGGCAGATGGGGGCCTCCAAACCCTGTCTCCTGCAGAAAGGCAATGAAAAAACCAGCAAAAACCGTCGGAACTCTGGACACTAACCAACGGCCTGCAGCAATCGAAGGTGCGTTTGCAGGACGAAGCTTGTGAAGAACAGTGAGCTTTGTGGCATTTTAACTTGCCCTAGTTCTGTCCCCATTCTCGCTATCTGGCAGTCTAGAAAAATAACAACCCACATTCTGGGTATGGCCTGGCAGCCCCCAGAGGGAGCAGAATGGAGCTGGAGCTCTTTCAAAGCCTCACTCCAAGGAACTATCATTATTTGACCTGTCTGGTGGTTTCCTAGGAGAACCCTCTAAAGTCTCCTTCTCTCAGCCCCTTGGTTCAAGATTCATTCACCCAACCGATTTTAACGGAGTGCCTCTACCGTGTGCAAGATGTGTGTTCTGTGCTGTTAACAACAAGAAAAAAATCCCATCAATGCCCTCAAGATGCTTACAGTGTCCTCAAAAATGCTACAGGTACAATTATGTAATGCAGAATGTGTTATAAATGATAAAGAGTATAAGTTTAGAAAAAAGAAAATACTTCCTCCAAAGAACAGATAAGGTTCCAATAAGGAGACAGAAAAATTAAGCCTTCGGACAGAGGAAACTGTAAACGAAGAAAGATAAGCTGCAAGACACCAGATCAACACACAGAAATCAGTTGTGTTCCTACAACCAGTAATGAACAATGCAAAAAGGAAATTAAGACAATTCCATATACAATAGCATCTAAAGAATAAAATACCCAGGAATATATTTAACCAAGGAGGTGAAACTATACTGAGAACTACAAAACATTGCTGAAAGAAATTAAAGAGAGACCTAAACAAATGGAAAGACATCCAAGTTGATGGAATGGAAAACCTAACACTGTTAAGATGTCAATATTACCCAAAGTGATCTACACAGTCAACACAATCCATATCAAAATCCTAACAGCTCTTCTTGCAGAACTGGAAAAGCCAATCCTCACATTCACATGGAATTGCAAGGGGCCCCGAAGAGCCCAAACATTATTGAAAAAGCAGAACAAAGCTGGAGGACTCACGCTTCCAGATTTTAAAACTTAACTACAAATCTACAGTAATCAAAACAGTGTGGTACTGCGTAAGGACATATAAAGCCACAGACCAGAGTTAAGAGTCCAGAAATAAACCCATACATCATCTACGGCCGACTGACTTTCAACGAGGGTGTCGAGCCTGTTCACTGGGCAAAGGACAGTTTCTTCAGCAAATGGTGCTGGACAACTGGATACCCACATACCAAAGAATGAAGCTGAGTCACTACTTCTCACCATATACAAAAATTAAGTCAAAATAGATCAACAACCTAAACATAAGAGATAAAACTATTAGAAGAAAACACAGGAGTAAATCTTCAAGACCTTGTTTTGACAATGGATTCTTAGATATGACACCAAAACCATGGGCAAAAAAGACAAAATCGATCAATTGGACTTCATCACAATTAAAGACTTTCGTGCATCAAAGGACATTATCAAGAAAGTGAAATGACAACCTACAGAACGGGAGAAAATATTTAGAAATTGTATATCTGGTAAGGATTTAATACCCAGAATATATAAAAACTCTTAAAACTCAACAACAAAGACAACCCAATTAAAAAACGGACAAAGGACTTGAATAGACATTTCTCCAAAGAAGATATACAAATGGCCAATAACTGCATAAAAGATGCTCAACATCATGAGTCATGAGGCAAATGCAAATTTTTTTTTTTTTTTTTTAAAAAGGGAAAACAAGTGTTGGCAAGATGTGCAGAAACTGGAACCCTCATCCACGCTTTTGAATGTAAAATGGTGCAGCTGCTGTGGAAAACAGTTAAACAAAAACTCAAACATAAAACTATCACATAACCCAACCATTGTATTCCTAGGTATATACCCAGATGAGCTGACAGCAGCGACACACACGCTTCACACCAGCGTCACTGCAGCACTGTTCGCAGCAGCCAAAAGGAAGCAAACAACCTGAACGCCCATCCGCAGAGGACGGATGAACAAAATGTGGTCTACACGCAGGATGGACTACTGCTCAGCCAGAAAGAGGAATGAAGTCCTGACACACGCTACAACATGGTGAATCCTGAAAACATTGTTAAGTGAAATAAGCCAGACACAAAAGGGAAATGACTGTATGATTCCACTTACACGAAATATCGAGCGTGGGCCAATTCACAGAGTGGGGGCAGGGAGAGATGGGGAGTTAGTCTCTAACGGGTAGACTTTGGGGTGATGAGAAGGTTTTGGAAATCGATGGTGGCAGTGTTTGTACAACACTGAATGTAACCAATGGCGCTCAACTGTACACTTAAAAGGGCAAATTTTGTACTACATACATTTTACCAAGGAGCCCTGGGGGCGAAATGGTTAAGCACTCAGCTGTTAACTGAAAGGTAGGCAGTTTGAACCCACCAGCCGCTCCGCGGGAGAAAGATGTGGCAGTCTGCTTCCGTAAAGATGACAGCCTTGGAAACCCTCTGGGGCAGTTCTAGTCTATGCTATAGGGTTGCTATGAGTCAGAATCGACTGACAGCTGCAGGCTGGGTTTTTCTTCGGTTATACACAAAGTACTTAATCAATTGTCTCTTTAGTTTCTTCAATAAGGGGAGTAGTGACTACTACTGACCTATTTCACAAGCTGGGATTCTACAACAAAGACGGAGCACCTGCTCAGCAACATACCAGACAAAAATGAGAAAGTAAGTGACCCGGAGCGTCATGTAAACTATGCCACACCACTTTTTATACTGTCACGCTAGCCTGCAGGTACAGGGGCTTCTTCTAAACCACTGGAGAGCACAGTACAAAAGCCATTGCCTATGACATACTGTACCTTTTGGTTTGATTTCTCTTCCCTTGAATGGCTAAAACGTGTAAGCTAACACAAACCTGTCACAGTCCGCTGGCCATCACTTAGGTTATTCCACCACTTGTTAATCTACAACAAAAGGAAAATTGCACATCACCCTATGTGAAATACTTTCAGGCTAGAAAAGCAAAAGCACCTTGTGTGTAAATGAGGGATTCTTCATCCGTAGAATCACTGGTGAACAACAGGGATGATAAGCGTGTGGCAGAGAGGAAACGTATGTGCTTTGGAGTCACACAGACCTACGTGCTCGACACAGAGTCGCTGATCAGCTCTGGGGCCTTGGACAAGCTATTTCTAAACTTCAGTTTCCTGATTTGTAAAATGGGAACAGTAATAGATACCTAGCAGTGCCGTAAGGAGCCCTGGTGGCAGAGTGGTTAAGCGCTTGGCTGCTAACCGAGAGGTCAGCCGTTCAAACCTACCAGCCGCTCCTCGGGAGAAAGATGTGGCAGTCTGCTTCCGTAAAGATGACAGCCTAGGAAACCCTATGCGGCAGTTCTGCTCTGTCCTACAGGGTCACTGTTCAGTCAGAATCGACTCGGCGGCAGTGGGTTTTTGGCAGCCGTGCTGTCGTGAGCCCCGTCAGTGATATCAGATACGTACATACAGGTACTACGCGCACCCAGTTCACCAGGGTGCGCTCTGGTTTTAAAATTCGGACAGTATTTTTGACTAAAACTGTTAAATGTTTTAGGTATAATAGTACTGAGGTTTAGGGGAAAAAAACCATTCAAGGGAAGAGAGAAGGAGAGTCCTAATCTTTCAGGGATACACACTGAAATTGTTACGGATGAAGTATGCCTAGAGTTTGCTTTACAATTATAGAGCGGTGGGGAGGGAGAGGCGGAGAGGTATAGAAAACAAAACTGGTCATGTGCCCAGGGCGTTCATTATACTGTTCTCTCTACTTTTGTATCTGCTTGAAATTTTCCAGGATTAAGATTTTAAATTAAAAAAAAAAAAAAAAAAAATTCTAACTATGAAATTGAACCAGATTTTGCATACTGATATGGAAAAAAAATTGAAAGTTAAAAAAAAAAAAGCTGCAGAACAATGTGTATGTGGTTCCGTTTTTGTAATTATAATGAAACTATACGCGTTTGAGCTCCCAGACCTTAATCCATGGCATGCGCAGTTGTGGGGGCAGGGGTTCCCGGGACTTCCACTTTCTGTGTTATATTTACATGTTTTGATTCTCCTTACTGGGTATGGATTTTATATTTTACAAACTATCATTTGTTCAGCTCTATTCTACATATATCCACCTCTGGATGAGGATTATGCATATTGTTTGTGGGATTTTTCACCGTTCTCAAGAACCACTGGGTATCACGGCCTCACAGTGCACAGAGGTATAGTAAAAACCTTAGCTCTCTAAGGGATGCAGGATTATGGAATAGGTCAGCTGTAGTGTCATCTCGAATGCTGGACTGAAAGAAAATCACTGCTAGCTATGGTGGTTTCCACCTGCCGAATGATCCATCCACTGTTCTTCTGGCATGAAGCCTCTCTAAAACAGATGAGCTCATGCTTCCTGTACATGTCTATAGGGAACGAGAAGGAAGAAGAATCCTTCTTCCCTACTCAGAGGAACCTCACACTATCATTAGAAGAAGAAAACACGAGGCTTCCTTCTCAAGCTCCCCCGGCCAGGATTAAGTTCCTAGGAAGGGGAAAACTGAACATATCAACCCTGTCTACAAATGGAGGGCAGCGTGCTGCAGAAAACAAAGGGAGAGACTGTGGTACATCCATACAATGGAGTGTTACTCAGCAATAAAAAGAAATGAGCTCTCAAGCTACAAAGACAGGGAGGAACCTTAAATGCATATTGCTAAATGAAAGAACTCAGTCTGTATGATCATACGTACAGACAGACTGTACGACAGACTGTACGATTCCAACAATAATGACAATGTGGAAAAGGCAAATCTAGAGAGACAGTGGAAGAGCAGTGGCTGCCAGGGACTCGGGGAATGGAGGAAGGATGAACAGGTGGAGCACAGAGCATTTTAGGTCAGTGAACTATTCTATACGATACTGTGATGATGGACGCACGACAGTATGCATTTGTCAAAACCCACAGGACTGTGCAACACAAAGGATGAGCCCTGATGTAAACTGTGGACTTCAGTCAATAAGAACGTATCAATATTGGTTCATCAACTGTAACAAATTTACCACACAAATGAAAGATGTTAATAATAGGAGAAATAGCTTGCAGGAGGAAGAGGGGGTACCTGGAACTCTAGGACGTTCTGCACAATTTTTCTGTAAACCTAAAACTGCTCTAAAAAATAGTCAGTTCAAAAAACCTGTTTTCAAGACAGACAAAGGTAGCTGAAAACCCAGTGGAACTGGATCCAAAGATTAGCTTATGGTCTCAGTGCTCAGTCTGTACTGGCAAATGAAATGAATACAATATTTACATATTTTATCTAAAAGGCAACATTTAAAAAAAACAGTTAAGAAGGAGGGACATCAAATTGCGTATAAAGTAAACGAAAAGTTTTAACTATATGTGTCCCTGTTTTTGCATTCCCATTCCTGGGGCACTGTCAGAAACACACGAACAGTGGTGTCTGGGTACGGAAACATCACGTCACTGAGAAGCTCTTTAAAATCAACATCGTAACCCCACCCTTAGGCATGAAGCTTTTGGGAAAACTTCTCTGTGGTTCTCAACGTGTACTCTAAAACAGCCCAGCAAGGCGATACAAAGTAAGACAATGGCTCCTTAAGCTTGAGTAGGGCTGGGATGGGATCTCAGAATATTAATTTTTAATAACTATCGCTAGTGATTTTTGGTCAAGTATCACTGTCAAGTACAACATTACAGAACATACAAAACATTAATAAACACTGTGATCAAACTGAAGCTCTGGTGGCGCAGTAGTTAAGAGCTCAGCTGCTAACCAAAAGGTCAGTGGTTCCAATCTACTAGCTGCTCCTTGGAAACCCTGTGGGGCAGTTCTACTCCATCCTATAGGGTCGCTATGAGTCAGCTGACTCAACAGCAACGGGTTTGGTTTGGGTTTTGTGATCAAATGATTCTGAGGACAATATTAAGTGCCTGACTTCCTATCTATTGATGTGAATATTAGTGTCTAATGCTGCTATTAACTAAAAACACTTCGAAAAGAATCAGACCTCAAACATTGTGACGTGTCATGAAACAATGTGTCTAAATTTTTGAATGAGAAATTAACTTGAGCTGTAAAACTTTCACCTAAAGCGCGCATACACACACACACACACACACACACACACACACACACACACACACACACACGCAAACACGCAAAGCTAAACATAAAAAAAAAGTGATCAACTAGAAGAAAGATTTATCTTTACCTCCTTTCTGAAGTCTCCTTCCTTCTGTGGTCTTATGCTATCCAACCAATCAGCTTTTAAGCCATCAAAATAGCTCTGGACCCTGGATTTCAGTGATTCATACTGCCAAATAGCAGCTGATCCAAAGGCGCAGCCTGTAAACTACATAAAATTAGATATATTACAAAATAAATGTAAAAAGGAAAGTAGATCTATACATGTTTCCAAGGACAACATTTCATTTTTACGACTTTTAAAAACCAGCAGGAGCAGCGCCTCGCACAGCGCTAGGTGTGCATCTGGCAGGTGTTTAACCACCACCCACTAGGGGAAAAGGACATTTAACCGTTCCCCATTTTACTAACTTCACACTACCCTCTGGGCTTGTTTAAAGCTAGGGATTTTCAAATAAAATTCAAGATACCAACCTAGTATTCCTTCAAATGTTCTACCAAACAAAACAAGGGACCTGTAGGTTTTTTTTCTCTAGGGCTTACATGACTTAGCCAGATGCTACCAGCAATTGTTAAATTCACATTCTCCTGTAAACGGAATTCATGACCCTAGCTACCTAGACCCTTTTGATCCCACCCGTCCTTACTCTAAGGGAGCACTATTCCGACAAACGGTGCTTTAACAACTGCACCTGTAGAGAGGTAGCTAACTGAGTGGCTTAAGCTCTTACCCCGACAGTAAAAAATAAAGGCTTTATAAGAGTCCTGATGGGATAGGGAGAAGGATAAAAGACGGTCTCTTCCACAGGAGGAATCAAAGAGCTTCTCTTGTATGCTTCACCACTTGTCCCTGTGTCTGATCTTCGAGGTTCAACCTTCCTGGGTGCTTTTCTGAATCCGCATTTTTGCTGAACAAAGAGGTTAAACCTGGGGGTGGGGGGGGAAAAATAACAGATTAGAAACAGCTGCGCCCTGCAAGCATCAACCTCCAGGAGCCTGCCTACTTGGTCTGCATCTCCACCATCTCAGTTTCTTCTCACTCTGCAGCCCCAAAGAGCCAGGAGTCCTGGTCCCAGGTAGGAGTCCAAGACAAAACATTTAACTGTGCCTTTCTGGAAAAGGTGCGACACAAACTCCAGCCACCTAGGAGCGCTCAGGCTGCTGCTCTGCAACCATCAACAAAATAATCTGTATCCGCCCTCCGCAGAGAAAGAATCAGAGCAGTTCCCTAATAAGCTCGAGAACCCCTGTCAGTCTGAATCAGCATGGAATGGCTTTGATATTTTATTTGAAGTTTGATCAATGTCCAGGAAAAAAAATTTAAGTGTAAGTATTATCCTTGACCCTATCCCAAATTCAAATAAGTATTCCCTTTCGTAAGCACTGATCATTATAAATTGATGGATTCATCCCACCTCGTCTCCCGTTTATTTCACTGCCGGTTTGAGGGACATCCACCGGATCTATTTGTAAGAGGCTTTGTTGTTTGAATCCTTACAGCTTGACCTCCTCGAAACATCTCTGAAACGACTGATCACATCTCCCATCTTAGCTTCTGTAAGACTGCAATCCCTGCTCTTCATCTTCAAATTGATCCTGAATTCTCCTGATGCCTTCCCCTTTTCTCCAGCCCCTTAACGACAGATATGCTCAAGGGCTCCAAGGGTTCCTTTACACACTCTCTAATCAAACTCAACCAACATAAATTCTTGAAGCATTTTTCTTTCTCTTTTGTAAAACTGTAACTTTCTAGGTCAGTAATGCAGAGGCCCCTTCCTGTCTGTTCAGGATACAGTGAGAACATACTATTCCCCAACTAGGCACAAAGCTCCTCGAGGGCAGAGATCGGCCAGGCCTTTTCATCTTTATAACCCAGTCCCTGAAACAAGGTGCTGCTTACATTTTGATTGAATAAAGAATAAATCTGCTTTTGTGGCTTGAATGACTTCTAAGCAGGTACATTATTCAAAATATATTTCTTTGTTCCTGACCTCAGTTTTCCAGTGCTGTATTTCCAACTATACGTTGAGTATTTCTATTTGGATATGTTCCAAATTATTTCAAACCTAATATATTTTAAAAAGGATCTAATTCGTCCTTCTCTACAAACAGCTCCATTCTGAGTTCATTCTGCCAGTGGTCCGACGGTTCTGACACTGAGGTTAAACATCAAGAACTCGTCTTGGAGCGTTCGCCTTTATCTTTCCCAGCAATGAGAAACCAACTCTGTCAAAGCTGTTTTTCCTTCCTGGTCTAGTACTCTTCCTCGCATCTGGGTTACAGCAACAGGTTACTTAACTTCAAGCACTTTGCTTTTATATGTTGCACGCTCCCTCAAACCCTCGGTAGTTCCCAAGTGCCCTCTTAGAGGTGGCAAGACCCTGACATTGTCTCAAATGCCCTCTTCCTGGTTACAAGAAGAATACTGTTTTATACTTTTCTAGGCAGACCCTCCAGTGAAGCCAGATTAGGCCCCTACCTGCAGGCAGTGTGGCTGGGCAACATGGTATCTGTGTCACAAAGGGGAGGAAAGAGTACAGACAACTCCTTAAAGGTAGCTGAGCACCAGTGCTGTCTATAGCATTTTAATGAGGTTTGGACTCTTTCACCAGGCACTAGGAACCACTGAAAAGTTTTAAGGGAATATTACATGCTTAGACCTTTGTTTGGAGCCCTCGTGGTGCAGCAGTTAAGAGCTCAGCTGCTAACCAAGAGATCGTCAGTTCAAATCCACCAGCCACCCCTTGGAAACCCTATGGGGCAGTTCTACTCTGTCCTACAGGGTCACTATAGTTGGAATCAGCTCAAAGGCACACAACAACATATACCCACTCCTCACTTACTGACATGGTGAGGTTCCAAAGACCAGGTGGTTATGCAAAAATGGAGGATGACCACCTCAGATCACAAAATGGAAGATGACTACATCATTACATAACTGCCAAACCACTGAGAATCATGGCCCAGCCAAGCCGACACATAACCTTAAGCATCACAGCCAGCGTTACTCTCTCGCCGTGCACCTCGGCGTTAGTTACTGCCAGATGTACGTCGTCAATGCGCAAATAGTTGGCTAGATTTTTTACTATTGTTGTAAAATGTCAGATGATGAGATAGTTGGTAAGTAAGGAGGAGGTGTACTTAAGATTTATACGTTTTACCATATGTAAATTACACCTCAATAAACTATTTTTAGCGTTAAAAGAGATGCTTGTAGAATATGCAGATGAAAGTTTCTAAAAGGCATTTGGAAACAAACGTAGCTGAGAAAAATCATGGAACTTTTATTATTACTATCATTTGCCTAGAATGCCTGTTCTCTCCCTCTTTAAAACCAAGTCCACTCCTCTGTTCAACTTCTCAGAAATCCCATGGGGTTGGGGGGTGATAAAGTAATTTGACTTAAAACTTAATAATCTAGAATTTACACTTCCAAATAAGTGCTATTCCTTTTCAAGTAATCTATTTGGAAGCCATGTACTTATTCAAACAATGCTATTGTTGCCCTAAATGACTGAACTCCCTGTTAACAGCCTTCTGAATCTCCTTTGGCAAACACTGTTGAATAGCTAATTCCAGATCGATTCCAGTCCCTTTCCCTTACCTGCTTTTTCTGTAGAGGTTAGGAAAGATAAACATATTCACTCTTCCAGCCTCCCTTGTGGCCAGGGTTGCCCATGTCACACAGTTCTGGCCAAATGAGACTCCAAGGAGCCTCTTGGAAAGGTTTTGTTTCCCTGATAAAAACTGACCTATCACTGATGTCAGCCGACCTCATTCTTTCCGCCTTGAATATGAAATGTAATGCCTGGAGTTGAGGCAGTCGTCTCAAATGCAAGAGAGACCAAGGGATTTAGATACTCGCGTTGACATCTCTGATTCACTAAGCCAAAGACAGCAGCCACCTACCTCCAATCATCTTCCTACCTACCTACCCATTGCAGTCGAGTCGATTCCCACTCACAGCCACTCTATAGGACAGAGAAGAACTGCCTCATAGGGCTTTCAAGAAGCAGCTGGTGGATTCGAACTGCCGACCTTTTGGTTAACAGCCGAGCTCTTAACCACTCCATTTACTTAAACAACCATCAGCTTACTTACAGCTAAAGGCATTCGCAACTGATGTAATCCTTAAAGTGGGAGATGTTAATCCTTCGCAACTGAAATTGATTTTTTATTAAATATTCCGAAGTAACTGCTAAATAAAGTAACAAGTAATCAAAACACCACTTTAGGCCAAAACAAATGTGTGATATAAAGTAATGGGAATACATTTACTATAAAGACCACAAGTTATAACCCAGTATCGTGGGTTTCTAATAGTACTTTTTTCCTGGCAGACGAAGAAATACAAAGGATGAGCCTCCTTTCTATTTCCAACAGCTTAATACTACCAGGTTCTAATCCAAGACTGTTTCTTCCACATCAAATCAACTCTTCGAAGTTTTGAAACACAATGTATGAAAAGAACACAGAGACACCAGGTTGAGAATCTGGCCTCGAAGAAAAGCCAGGTCTTTTGCCTAGAATAGTACCTACCTTGAAAACTGTACCAGAGACAAGTGTGGGGACACCGACATGTCAAATATCAAGCTGGCCCCAAGTCAAGCGCAGAACTATCAGACACAGCGCACACACGGAGAAGGCGCGACCAAGGCTGGGCACACAGACCTCTCGGGATGGATCAGACACCGTATCAGCTCACGGAACACCTAACTCCATGACCTAGGGAGCACTCACGCGCTGCAGGGAGCGAAAAGCTAAAAACTTTTTTCCCAGGTCTCCCTGCAGTTAGGAGGATCAATCAGCTAACCAGATAACAATGGCAACGCCATGAATTGAGACCCGAGTTTAGTGAGGGGAAGGCAGGGAGCGACGCATGAGTTTCCCAGCAAAAATAATGGTGGAGGCAGACAGCTCCCTGTTGGGTCAGCAGATCCTGATTTGGCAGCAGTTTCCCAGTTATCTCATTTATTGCTACATAACCCAAAATACCAAACCCACTGCCGTCGAGTCAATTCCGACTCACGGCAACCCTGTAGGGTTTCCAAGGCTGTAAATCTCTACGGAAGCAGATTGCCACATCTTTCCCCTGCGGAGCTGCTGGTGGTTTTGAACCACTCGCTGAACTTTCAGTTAGCAGCCGGTCACTTTAACCACTGCGCCAAGAGGGCTCCTCTGCTGCAAAACAAAACGCCCCAAAACTTATGCCCACCCAACAGTTCTGTGAAATATGATGTTGTACAAACACCGTGCCAAATCAGGCCCCTGGAGGCCACTGTTCCCCTGCCCAGGGTGGCCTGGAGGGTGGGGCCGGTGAAACCTCACAGCATGGAGACACCCAGGGCCCAGGGCAGCTCAGTGCGGTGCGGCCAGCACAGGTTATCCACAATTTTTTATGTTGTGTTTGTTCCCGCGGTGCGATAAATCGCCTCTGTAACTCCCACCAACCCGGCGTCCTTGGGACCCAGGATCTTGGGAGAGAGGGAGAGGCTTACGGATGGACTGGGGTGCCTTGGGGCACTTTTGGCAGAGCTAAAAGAGCTTTCTAACACTTGCCTGAGTAAGGCAGAGGCCCAGGGGCCAAAAGAGCTTTGTAACACTTGCCCTAGCAGGGCAAAGGCCAAGGGCTAGAGACAGCATGGCTGGAAGAGGTTGTCCTGATGGAAGAACTGTATCCTGAGCATTCCTGATTCTGAATTGTAACCTGTTACTTCTCTAATAAACCCCATAATCGTGAGTATTGTCTGTGAGTTGTGTGTGGCCACTGCAATGAATTAACCCCAGCACAGAAGCAGAGAGTGCCGTGCGAAGGACGGTTGGTGTCAGAATTGGTAAAGGTGGCAGAGAGGAGGCATGTCTGACCTCTGCCTCATAGGAATCAGCCTTGGGCTGTTGATCTTGATCCTCCTTCCCCCTGTGAGTTAGAGATCAGAAGCCACCCCCATGCATCATTTTTACAGGTCTGGCTCTCCGATATTTGTCCCATCCTCTGATCGGGTTTCTGAACTCTATTATAACCTTATGGGACCACGGACATATCTGAGGTCGGATATTGCCCGAAAGGATGTTACGCAGCACGTGACGGTATTCTGTGGGTTATCTACACTCAGCTGAGCTGTCCTGCTGCTGGACTCCCTGGAGTCACTCATGCATCCACCGTCAGCTGACTGCTCGACTGGAGCTGGAGTGTCTGAGATGGCCTCACGTTATCTGGAGCCTTTGTGCTGGTTGTCAGCTGGGCCGGACATCTCTCTCCACACAGCCTCTGCAAGGCTTCTTGAGGCCCAGGCTGTGGAGTTCACACATCACTTCCACTATGTGCTACTGGTCAAAGCAAGTCAGAAGGACAACCCAGCTTCAATGGGTGGGAAACAAATGCCATTCGGGATGCGAACAGCTGCAAAATACCGTGGCCATGGTATAACCTACCGCACCAGCTGTGGCAGCGATTTCTCAATCCTGGCTACATATCAGAATTGCCCGGTAAGCTCTTATAAACACCCCACCACAGCCCCACTTTATTCCAGTAAGGTCCAGTCCCCGAGGGTGGGGCCTCGACAGCAGTAATCTAAGGGCCTCCTGGGTGATTCTGACCACAGCTAGGGCTGAGATCCATCACAGATTTGGGAAAAACTCTAGTGTACATACAAATTACCTGGGGATCTTGTTAAATCGGATTCCAATTCAGCAGGTCTGAGATTCTGCTCTTCTAACAAACTCCTGGTTAGAGGTTGACAAACTATGGCCTGAAGGCTGGATTTGGCCCTCCAGCTAAGGGTGGTATTTACAAAAACGGGAAGCTAAGAATGGTTTCAATATTTTTAAAGAGTTGCTAAAAAATATATATATATATATGACAGAGATCATACATATGTGGCCCTAAAATATTTTCTATCTGGCCTTTTACAGAAAAAGTTTGCCAGCCCATCCTAGATGATGCCTATGCTGCCAGTCTATGAACCACACTGAACAGCAAGAGCTAGAACCTGACCTCCCCCATCTTCAAACGAGTTTGCAATCCACTATATTTCTACTTGAACTAGAAAAGTTTGTTAGCTACAAATTAATCCTATCCAACTAGGTAACAAAGCAAAGAGCTCCAGTACAAAAGCTCCACTAGGGCAGACTCTGCCAAGCATTTATTGGCTGACTCCTGGCATCCATGCCCTCTCTCCCCTTCCTGACCAACCCAAAACCAAACCCACTGCTGCCGAGTCAATTCCAACTCATAGCGACCCTATAGGACAGAGAAGAACTGCCCCGTAGGGTTTCCAAGGCTGTAAATGTTTACAGAAGCAGACTGCCACATCTTTCACCCTGGGAGCAGCTGATGGGTTCAAATCGTCCATCTTTCAGTTAGCAGCTGAGCTCTTTAACCACCGCACCACCAGGGCTCCTTCCCTCCTTCCTAACCAATCCCAAACCAAACCCACTGCTGACTCACAGCGACCCTACAGAACAGAGTAGAAATGCCTCACAGGGTTTCCAAGGCTGTAATCTTTATGGAAGCTGACTGCCACATCTCTCTCCCTCGGAGGGGCTGGTGGCTTCAAACTGCTAACCTTTTGGTTAGCAACCGAGCGCTTTAACCACTGTGACATCAGGTCTCTCTACTTCCCCTTCCTAACAGTACCCTGGAATTCCCAGCTATTCTGGTCAAGCTCCTGACAGACTTAAACCAACCTGCACATCCCATGCCCTGCCAACTTCATGGGATTCAAGGGTGGACGTGTGTCCGAAGTCAACCAATCAGATCCAATAAAAATTTAAGATTTTGTTTGTGATACCGGAGCAGAGAACTTTTTCTGCTGGATTTGAATCTAGAAATACATAGCCCCCACGTGCTGCTGGCAGCTAACCTACAACCACAAGCAGACAGCAGCACGCTGAGAGAATAAAGCCAACAATCAGAAGCAGAACCAAGCCGTGGAGGAAAATGGGGTCCTGGTGACAATCTGAGACACTGGATCTTACCTCACCAGAAGCCAGCACTACCTCTGGACTTTTCTACTGCATAAACCAATAAATTCCCTTAACTGTTTAGGCTGGTTGGAATTGGGTTTTCTGCTGGCATAAGAATGCTTTTAGAAAGTTTGCAAGCAGCCATCCAAGGCACAACAATCGGTCTCTATTCCTCCGGAGCAACAGAGGAAGGAGAGTCAGGAACAGGAGGAGGATATGAAACTGCCTCCATGAACAAACGCCTCCTTTGCCACGAGACCAGAAGAACTGGATGGTGTCTGGCTACCATTACTGAACATTTTGATCCAAGATTCTATAGACGAATCCTGATCAAAAGGGGGAAAATGCAGGACAGAATTTCAAATACTTATGGACTCCAGACTTCCTGGAGCCATGAAGGTTGGATGAACCCCTAAAACTATTGCCCTGAGAGCATCTTTAAACCTTAAACCAAAAATATCCCCTGAAGTCTTCTTAAAACCAAAAAATAGTTTATCTTAGCTAGCAAAAAATGTCTGCCTTGAGCGTTATGCTCTTTTAAGATCTATATAGGATTAAACTGACAACACCAACTCAAAAAATTAGATAGGAACCTCAGGAGCAGTGAATTTATGTTAATGGAGGAGGAACAACTCGGAAAAAGAGGGTGAGAATAAGAGTGACACTAAACGGTACACACAGAAACCACCCACTGGTGTCTGCTTTACTGTGTATGTTCTCAACAAAATAAAACTAAAAAAAATTGTTTTTCCCAAAACACTTAAAAAAAAAAAAAAAAAAGGTTTTTAGAGATAACACGTATGCTCGTTACGCATTTTGTGATGAGGTACATTCTCTCTCCTTAGGGAGCTTTTGTTTTAAATTTCTTAAAATGCAAAGCAAACCTGGAAAAGCATAAATGTCTCCAATAGCAAATGTCTGAGATCTTATTCACAGGTTAGGTTCTTCAGCTCTACCCATTTCAGATGGGCATATAAGACGGAATAATAAATGACTTATGACTTACCTAAGTTAACTTTGGAAAACAACACAATAAAATGGACATGGGGAGAGAAGAGGGTCCCTTGAAGTTTGTACCTAACTTCATGAAGGTAGGCCTGCATTTCAGCTCTGCGGCTTCAGTTCTTCTGCCAATAACTAGTGGAGTGGAAGCAGTCTAACATGCTGAGTGGGAAGAGCTCATGAATATTTGACTTACCACTACCCACAGGACTGTTAGGGCTCAGTCTTTTAAATATAATCCCATAACTTTTAAAAGAAAAAGGCTTACCCCTATATTTGCTGGCTTAATGGCAAGTGAGGTAATACATGGTTTTATAAAGCAAATTGTTTTTAGAGTATGAGGATAAAGACAATGCAACCTGGAAAGATGTATGAACAAGTCAGCAGTAATGTCTAGATTACCAAAGACCTGTGTGAACAGATGGATATACAACAGTTTACCACTAGAAATGGTCTAATGTCCAAATGGACACAAGATGTGTCCAAGAACACAAAGATCCATACCACTGAAAACAAAACAGATGGGGGGAGGGGGCTCTACATAAACTATGTTACATTTTGCACTTCAAAAATTATTCTCTTAAAATCCACTTGGAGCTAACAGATGGTGAGTTAAACAAGCAAAATAACTTAATATGCTTGGCTTGCTTAGTTTTTAAGGACTTTACCTAAAGATATATTAAGACTGTCACCTCAATCTACAAAACGTAAGCCATATAAGTGCGATTTTGTTCCTCTGGAGAGTTCCACACAACTGACAAATTACGGGGATTTCTACTTTCAGTCCTAAACCAGGTCATTCAGACGTGCTGCCAGAAATCTGATAATAGTGAAATTTTTGAAGAACCTACATAAGACCTTCTCCTTTTCCTGTGAAAAGGCAGGACATTAAATATTCAGGCTTTGCGGACCCGCTGAACATTTCTGTCGTATAGTACTGGTTTCTCTCCCCTCCCCACCCCACCCCACCCTGTAAAAGAATGAAAAAAATGTAAACACCATTCTTGGCTAGTGGGCCGCAGCGTGCAGACCCCTGTATTACCATCTACAGTGCTTGTTAAAAACGCAAATTCCTGCTCCACTTGAGGCCTATCACACCCATCAGATGGACCAGGCCAGGCTTCTGCTTTTTAATGCATCTCCGATATCGCTCTTCTGCATACTAATTTTAGAACTAAAGGAAATCAAAACAGACCGAATAAAGGTTACATCCAAGATATACCTCCTGTTTCCTATAATTGCAGGTGCTTATCTGCAGAGACAAGGTGGCAAATGCGCTATTTCAAGCTTACCTAAATTCTCGCATAATGCACATTTTCCTATTTCACCACAAAAATGTCATTTTGAAACTTTCGATATCCATGGCAAACTTTTCTAAATGGCGCAAGCCGTTTGCAGTCAGCTGCTAACCTCGAGGCTGGTGGTTCAAACCCAACCAGCAGCTCCTTGGAAGGCCTGGAGATCTGCTTCCACAGAGATTACACCCAAGAAAACCCTACGGAGCAGTTCCATTCTGTAACACACAGGGTCACCATGAGTCGGAATCAACTCGACAGTAACGTGTTCTGCTGTTGTTTATTCAACATCACACGTGCTCCGTTTCCTACTGCCACACCATCCCTTCTCTTCTACCCAGATAGCTGAGAAATTATATGAGATCGTCTTCAAAACTCACTTTCTCCAAGAAGTCATCCTGAAATGAGTCATGTTCTTTTGAGACCACTTATTTGCTCTGTTTTCCCTCTGCAGGTGAGTACGGCACATGCACATCACACAGGCGCTGTACTATGACCAGTGTTTTTATTCTTCATTTGTTCTTTCAAGTGATCCTCAACCCCAGTTTTCACTGGCAGCTCTTCATTAATCAAATACGGTGATGTGTACGCAAATCTTACATATTTAACACACCTGTTGCTTCCTAATAAACGTTCAGCTTTCTGCCTCCCTCAAACCAGGCAATTTGGAGTACGACGGAATCAAGACCACTGAGATCTATCACTACCTCCACAGTTAACCTGGGTGAGTCAATTAACCTTGAATCACCTCATTCTCCACCTCCCCAGAAGTTTAAGATTAGTGCCAGAAGCCCCACGTTAGAGTGTATCATTAAATTAAAGATACAGTGCGTGCAAGCTTTTCACAAATTCCCTGGTAAGATTCACTTGGAATGCCTGTTAGAAATACAGGTTCTTCCACACTTCTCTGGTGATTCTCATTTGGTAAGACTGGGGCAGGCCTGGGAAATAAGATAGTCTAGAAGCACTCCAAGTGATTATGATTAGGCAGGCAATGGCTGCTCCATATTGAAGCCTCAACTATTTACTGCAGCCTAGCCCACGTGCTGATAAACACCCCCTGTTCCTTGCTACCACCAATCAGTCAGAAACCAGGAGGGTGGATACTCTGGATGAACCATCAGGAACAAATGTCAAACCAGATATACCTCGGATTCGTGGACAACTGAGAGATTTCCCTCTTCAGTGCGAAATTTAGAATCGGATTATTCTAACGCAAAAGCAGCAAATACTGATACACCATACGCTTCACTCTGCTTCTACGGGGGAAGACGCAAGTACAAGTCTTCTTCCCAGATCATCTGGAAACCAAATATTCCACTGTCTCAATTCTTCAAGAAAAGCCTCTCCTACGACAGAAATACTTGCAAGAGGCAAAGTGATGCCCTCTTCCCACTCTGCCACCCCTTAGCTAAAGAAGGTAATCTGTTGCAGGGGAACACAGGCTTTAAAACTGGACTGATACAGGAAAAAAATCGCAGCTCTCCCATTCTACCAGCTGTGCAACTTCAAGGCAAGTTCAGGTGCCTCCCTTAAAAAAAAAAAACTGGTTGTCCCCGGACACCCTGCTCAGAAGGGAAGCCACTCCTTTCAGCTAAAGATTAGACACACGTGAGGAACGTGCTTCTCAGATCAAAGTACAGGAGACCAAACGGGCAACACCTGCCCAAAAGCAAAGACGAGAAGGCAGAGCAGGAGACCTAGAGGAAGGGACAGGGAGCGTGCTGACACACTGTGGGGATTGCAATCAATGTCACAAAACTGTGTGTGTATCAATTTTTGAAAGGGAAACTAATCTGCGCTATATATTCACCTAAAATACAATTTTAAAAAAATGGGTTCAGTATTTTCCTCTCAATTACGAGGCTCGGCAGGCAATTAACCCTCAGAGGCTGGTTCCCTTCCGGTCAAGTCCCTCCCGATGGAACGGGCCATCGTGGGCTTGCGGGGAGCTGGGCCGGTCACTGTGCCCCGGCCCGGGGCAGGACGGAGGCGAAAGGCGAGGAGGAGACAGTACGGGGCGGGTGAGAAGCGGGTGAGCCGGCGGGCCTCCGCCCTGGGGATGCGCGGCCGGAACTCAGGGGCCGGGAGGCGAGAAGCCGAACGCGGCGGCCATTACCTGCGTCCGAGCAGCCGCGGCGAGGCCAGGGCCGCACTGAGCTCCTCGCAGCTACGGCCGCCCAGCAGCGGAGCCCACGCCTGGCCGCAGCCCCAGCCTCTCCGCGCCCAGCCTCGCCACGCCATCTTCCCAACCTCGGCTCCACCATGGCCCGACCTTGCCAACCCCGCCGTGGAACCACTTCCGGGGCAAAGGAAGGACCATAGAGCGCCGAAGAGCAGCTTAGAGCGCCCCCGTGCGGCTGAGTGGAAGCCGGCTCAGCCTTCCCTGATCTGCATGGGCTAAGCCTGGACCTGGGTACTAGGCATTCTACCTAAGTTATTGGATTGAATACAAAACACTCCTTGAGGTAGATATTACCATGACTGAGTTACAGCGGCTCAGAGGCTCAGACTGGTGAAGAGACTAGCCCAAAGTTACAGAATTTTCTTAAATTACTTCTCTACTGAATCCCACCATTACATGTCGTCATGCTGTGACGCTTAGGAGGATATGATGCCTCATATCTTTAACAAGAAACCCAAGCTTGAAATGAAAATACAGCTTTCTAGATAAAGTTCAAACGTCATGATTCAGCCCTTGCCTGTCAGTCAGCTTTATTTCCTGCCATTCCATCCCTCCAACCCTGGCTGCAGCCATATTGAATGGCTTGCGTTTTCTCAAAGACACCCTGCTAGTTCCCATCTGTGCGTTCATGTATCCCTCTCACTGCCCTGAAACGCTTTTCCCTTCTCGCCCTCTCCACTTATCTAACCAACATGTCCTTTGGACCAACTTCAAATGTCACCTTTTCTAGGAGGCCTTCCCCAGACCTCCAGTCTGATTTAGATGCCCTTCCTACGTGCCTTTATACAGCTTTATGCATAGCCCGGAGCCCTGGTGGCACAGTGGTTAAGCGCTTGGCTGCTAACCAAAAGGTCAGCCATTTGAAACCACTAGCTGCTCTTGGAAACCCTATGGGGTGGTTCTGCTCTGTCCTATAGAGTCGCTATAGGGTCACTGAGTCAGAATTGACTAGACAGCAAATGGGTTTGGTTTGGTTTTATGCATAGCTCTATAATAGCATCTCATTCATAGATACTCATTAATCACCTACAGTAGGCCAGGCAATGTGTAAAATCTAGGGGCATAATTTAGATAGACACCATCTCTGATCTCACAGAGATCCTAAGCTACTTGGGGGAGAAGGGAGCAAGGTAATAAATAGGCAATTACAATTGTGAGATGTGCTATGATCAGAGAAGCATAGGGTGCCGTGGGGCTTTAGAGGAGGGAGCCATAACTCAATCAGGACAGGGCTGGCAGACAGGGAGAGAAGGCTTCCCAGAGAAATTGATAGAGATTACCAAAAGAAGAAAAGGGCTGGAATGTTCTAGGCACAGAGAATAACATTTGTGATGTCTACCAGGGCACAACTCATTTGAGAAGTAAAAGTAATTTCACTTTGGCTATGTCATAGTTATTAAATCTGGGATTTGATTTTACCTTACTTACAAGCTAATAAGTTAGCCTATGATTGTTTCATGGATGATAGCAGAAGACAGAAGACTCCTGGGTCAGAGACAAAAGACTTTATTACCCAAGTGTTGTAGACTGAATTGTGTCCACTAAAAACTTATGTTGAAGTCCTAACCCCTGTTCCTGTGAATGTGATCTTCTTTGGGGAAATAGAGTTTTCTATTGTTATAGTTGGGCCAAACGAGGTCATACTGGAGTAGAGTGAGTCCTAGACCTAATCCCTTCTGAGACATGTATTTTATAAAAAAGGAAAACAGCCACAGGGGAAAGACAGATGCCATATGACCACGGATGATGATGGAAGCAGATGCATCTACCCAGGAACACCAAGGGTCGCTGGCAACTACTAGAAGTTGAAAGAGAGCCAATGTCCTGAATTTGGACTTCTAGCCTCCTGAACTGTGAGCAAATAAATTTCTGTACTTTAAAGCCACCCACTTTGTGGTATTTATGTTACAGCAGCACTAGGAAGCTAAGATACCAGAACGCAGCAAGCAGCTTGAGCATCATGATTGTGTGGGTTCCCCTTCATCCCTAAGCGCCACGGTAGCAATGCCATGGGCCAGATAGTTGTAGTACGTGTGGTGGTTTGCATCTCAACTAAAGAACACTGAGCTTGGGGAATCTACTGCTTTTTTGTTTTTCAGCCTTAATTAATTCACTTTATTTTTCTTGTATAAAAACTGCCACAGCTGGATCCTGGGTTCTCTGCATAGAGACTCCGATGTGGGTCTTTACAAGATGGTCAGTGAATTCCTGATAGGGAGACTTGGTAAGCACAGTCTCTTTCCAGAGGTTAGGGGTGAGATAGCTGTAGGTCTTGGAGATAACATCAAAAGTGGCCTTGACTCCACCAGCCTGAGACCAAAAGAACTAGATGGTGCCTGGCGACCACCAGTGACCATCCTGACAGAGAACACAACAGAGAGTCCTAGATGGAGTAGGAGAAAAGTGTGGAGCAGAACTCAAATTCATGTAAAAATACCAGACTTAATGGTCTGACAGAGACTGGAGGAACCCCCGAAACTATGGCCCCTGGACACACTGTTAACCCAGAACTGAAACCATTCCTGAAGCCGACTCTTCAGACTAAGATTAGACAGGACTATAAAACAAAAAATAATACATGTGAGGAATGTGCTTCTTAGTTCAATCAGATACACAAGACCAAATGGGCAGCTCCTGTCCGGAGGCAGGATGAGAAGGCAGGAAGGGTCAGGAACTTGTTTAATGGACACAGGGAACCTGGGGTGGAAAGACAGAGTGTACTGTCACATTGTGAGGATTGCAACTAATGTCACAAAACAACATGTACATAAATTTTTGTATGAGAAATTAACTTGAGCCGTAAACTTTCACCTAAAGCACAATTTAAAAAAAAGTGCCCTTGGCAAAGTTGCCCAGGGTGGCAGTACAGCCCCAAGCTGAGGTGTACAAGTCGTCAATAGTGGCCGTCATCAACAGCTCCTTGAGCACAGGGCGTAGACTATGCCAGCGCCTTTGGGGGCTGGGATGAGGCACATCAGCGTAGAGCTATGGCGGCTGATCACCTTGAGAGGAACAGTGTGGGGCTTGCCAATCTTGTTTCTCCAGTAGCCCTGCTGAACGGGGACAAAGGAGAGCTTGGCCAGGATGAAGGCCCCACAGAAGGCAGTGGCCACCTCCTCGGAGCACTTAACACCCAGGCTGATGTGGCTGTTGTATCCTCCAATAGCAACAGATGCCTTGAACATGGTTCACTGGCCAGCATGCATCTGCTTTTGCACAGGCATGAGTTTCAAAACCTCATCCTTGAAGTACATCCCCCAGGAAAAAGCCAGTGATCTCAGACTCCTTGATGGGAGAAGAGATAGATCTCCTCCAGGGACTTGATCTTCATGTCCTTGACCAGGTGGCCTAGCTTGGTAATGAGGAGCCACTCTTTGTCCTTGGCCTTGTCTCCATGAGCTTCACAGGCTTGGCCCTGGCCCAGGAGGCCACTGCCGAAGCCTCTGTGAAAGCTGCTGTGGCCTCCCATTCTAGGGCCCCAGGGCCTCTGGGCCCTCCTGCAGCACCGGCATCATCCCCATTTGGTGTTTTCTCAGATTAATGGGAATCTACTGCTTTTATAGTAAGTGGTAAGCAAGCCTGTTCTTTATCCTGGAAGGAGACTGTCTTAGGCTGGGTTCTCTAGAGAAGCAAAACCATTGAAGCATATAAATAAATATATATAGAGAGATTTATATCAGAGAAATGACTCATGCAGTCATACAGACTGGAAAGTCCCAAGTCCATGGGTCAGGCTGGAGACTTCTCCTGACTCACATATTGGCAGGAGCTGGCAAGCCCAGCAGGCTGCTGGCTCACAGGCTGTGGATGCTAACAAATCCCAAGATAGGTGGATAAGCTGCTAGCTCAAGTCCCAAGAACTGGAGGTCAGATGAACAGGAGACAGCTACAGGATCCAAAGCAAGCAAAAGCCAGAGAGATTGGCCAGAAAGTCCACCTCTATTGGATGCAGGCCACATCCTCAAGGAAACTCCCTTTCAGCTGATTGGCTACTCATAACAGATCTCAGCATGGAGGTGATTACCTTATATCAGATCTCATTAAGGAGGTGATTACATCATCAGATAGCTGCCAAACTATATCATAACTGCCAAACCACTGAGAATCATACCCCAGCCAAGCTGACACCCAACCTTAACCATCACAGAGGCATTGCCTCATTCCTCAAGAAATGCTCTTCATTTCTGCATCTTGTGAGTGAGGCACTCACTGTCCTTTGCTCCTTTTGGGGGATGTTTGTATAGCAAACAACCTTGGAAGATAGAGATAATGTTTTTCTTCAGGGCAAAAGGCAAGTTTGCTTACAGACTTGGAAGATAGAGATAGTATTGCCCTACAGAGAAAAGGCATATTTATTGCCCATTATAAAAGACTCAAGGAGCCCTGGTGGCACAGTGGGTAAGTGCTCCACTGCTAACCGAAAGGTCAGTGGTTTGAACCCACCAGCTGCTCCCTGGGAGAAAGTTGTGGCAGTCTGCTTCCATAGAGATTACAGCCTTGGAAACCCTATGGGGCAGTTCTACTCTGTCGCATAGGGTGGCTCTGAGCTGGAATCGACTCAATGGCAATGCATTTAGTTTTTTGGTATAAAAGACTCAAGTTCCCTACGCGCAGGGCTCCTCTCCTATCATGCAACTCACTGAGTGTGCAGGTGTCATCTGGCCCTTTTGCACTGTCTGGTAGGAATTGGGGCTCAGAGAACCAGGACAAAAATACTGATACTCTAGCTAATGCTATTGCTGTGAGTACCAGATTGTTCTTCGCCTCTGACCCAGGGGACTTGTGTTTTCTACCAGCATCAATGAAATTATGTCAGGCTAACTTGTTAGCTTTCAAGTAGGATAAAATATCAGATCCTTCTCAGTTCTTAACAGGGATCTATGAATTTATAGTTTCAGAAGGAGGACTTCTCTAGGGGCTGACAAGAACTTAGGTGTGGTCATAGGGCTGACAGCTGGAGAGGAATGAAGCTGGACGCCACCAAAGATGAGGAATCCCAGAAACTGAGCATCCTGAGTGTGGGCTGGGTTGCTGACATGGACTTGGGGTCGCCAGGATGATGGTAGGATTTGGAAGGAATCCCAAGACTTCAGTGAAGAAGGGGTAGTGAGCAGGAGATGGGTAATAGTTCCGAAGAGGTGCTAGAGATCGAGGGTAGAGTCTCAACAAAACAGAAATGCATGCTCAAGGTGATTGGTGGATAAGTGTCTGAAGGAATCATTAGGGCAAGGGGATGATGTGGCTCACCTCCAGAACCCAGGGGATCTAGGGCTGGGATGTGCTGGATGTTCTCTGCTTGCCCCTCCAGATCCCTCTCCTATCCTGCTCCAGCCCTCTGGAGGCTGACCTTTGTGGACCACATCAATGGGCTCCTTTGCCCTCTGGCTTCCAGCTGGGCTCAGCCAATTGCAGGCACCAACAGGAGATTGGAGGGTGGAAAGAGAATGAGTTTAGGGCACTTATTCCCCCCTTTGGAACCCTGGTGGCACAGTGCTTAAAAGCTATGGCTGCTAACCAAAAGGTCGGCAGTTTGAATCCACCAGCCGCTCCTTGGGAACCTTATGGAGCAGTTCTACTCTGTCCTATAGGGTCGCTATGAGTCAGAATCGACTCAATGGCAACGGGGTAATAAGTGTACAAAGGTATCTCATTTTGATTTTCATTGCATTTCCCTAATGTAAGTCATGAGTTGTTCTAATAAACAAGGGTTGTCTGGAGACATAGGGTTCAAAACTTGGGGACCCCTGGGGGACAGGCAAAAGGAGTCCTTGATGGAGAATTTGTTGGGAACCGCTGCAATGGCTGCTTGCTAGCTTCCTCTTTCCCTGTCAGAGGCCTGCAAAGACTGCACTTCCTCCCTCTAGTCAGAAGAGGGCAGGAGAGGGCAGGAAATAAGCTCCCTTCCTTGGTTTATCCAGCCCCACCATCAAAAGCACAAAGCTTTTTGCTCAAAGCCTTTTTCCCTCTGAACCTACTTCCCTCTGAACCCACTTAGGTGCTGCCTTGTGAAGCTCGATTCCCCAAATTAACCTTGTGAAATGATTTAATGCCAAATCTTAACTAGCCTTGTAAAATCCTTCCCTACCAAAGCTAAGCTACCTAAACTGAGCTACTTTTGTAGAATCCTTGGTAAGTCTGCCCTCCAATGTCACCCCACAGAGCTTGTGTTAGGGGAGCCATGAGTAGCTGAACTGAGTGAACCCCTCTTCTTCCTCTTCCCCGACTTTGCAGGAGCCGAAGGAGACTGAGGAAGGACCTCGTAGGGGACCAACCTCCTTACCTAGCTGGCTACAGGCCATCCTCCCTGGGACCTGGGCTGGGGCTGCTTAGGTGGGGCACTGCATAGATCTCCTGGGGCTGGAGCTGCAGAGTGCCCCCAAAGATATAATCCAGCCTGAGCCCCAGGCTCCACTGACATTTGAAACTCAAAGACCCCGCGGAGGGTGGCAATCTCAGGAAGAGCTCCATCTGGGCCAGCTGGTGCCCTGGGCACATCCGGGGGCCTGGAAACAGAGGGAAAGGTCAGGGGGTGGCAGCTGTCCCTGTGTCGGCCCCACCATGCCCCCTACCCACCACCCAGGACCCAGCTATGCCCAGTACCTGCAGAGAATGGCAGGAAGGCCTCATTGACAATGAAGTTTCCTTCCTTGTCCAGGAAGTGACTGGGGTTGAGCTGTCGGGGAGTCTCCCAGCACTTGGGGTCGTAGAGCACGGAGGCCAGGTTGGGCAAGATGATGGTGCCCTGCAAAGAAGCTGGTGTGGCTCAGGGGTCTCAGGTGGCCCAGTGCTCAGTCCTGACACTGGGCCAAAACGAGCTCAGAGAACACCCAGTGTGCTGGTAGGATGGACCAGGGGTCAGAGGGCCTCAGGAGAGTCAGTGGGTTCCCTCCCTCCAGGCTCACATCAGTGAACAGGCTGAGCATCAGGCCTTCATGGCTAAAGGAGACCCAACTTTTCCCTGAAGGCTCCCAACCCAAGTCTAGGGACAGAGTCACTGCCTCGTACGAAGAAGGCAAGAGGCTGTTGGGCACGAATGTAGGGGACCAAGTATCGCACAGGGCAACAAACACAGTGTGTGTGTGTGTGTGTGTGTGTGTGTGTGTGTGTGTGTGTGTGTGTGTGTGAGGGCAAAAAACACAGTGTGTGTGTGTGTGAGAGAGAGGGGGCAACAGTGTGTGTGTGTATGTGGGGGGGACAACAAACACTGTGTGTGTGTGA
>NW_004444028.1:7010157-7048174 GCF_000243295.1 Trichechus manatus latirostris | reverse complement strand
GTGTGTGTGTGAGAGAGAGGGGGCAACAGTGTGTGTGTGTATGTGGGGGGGACAACAAACACTGTGTGTGTGTGAGAGAGAGAGCAACAGTGTGTGTATGTGGGGGGCAACAAATACTGTGGGGGGGGACAACAAACATTGTGTGTGTGTGTAGGGGGAGGGCAACAAACACTGTATGTGTGTATGTGGGGGGGCAATAAACACTGTGTGAGTGTGTGTGTGTGAGAGAGAGAGAGAGCAACAAACATTGTGTGTATGTGAGGGGGCAACAAACACTGTGTGTGTGTGAGAGAGAGAGAAAGCGTGAGAGATAAAGGGAGTTTAAGGGTTGGGGAGAGGAGAACATAAACCCTAACCCTAACCCTAGGCCTTACTGCATCTCAGAGGAGAAATGAGGGCCTGGAATCCGACTGATCAGATGGGACAGGAAAGGGTCCAAAGGCGGTCACCTGTCAGGGTAACTCCTGCCCCTTTCCACAGGGGCACCGGGCTAACCAGAAGCAGGAGGACAGACAAATGGAGCAAGGACTGAATTGATCATGGTTCCAGGAGCCCAGGACACAGCTTCAAGGCTTCTGAGGAAGGCTCACTTAGCAAACACCACAGAACTAAAGCAGCCAACCCTGTGGGGGCCAGAGGGCTGGCCAAGGATTCTTGGTTTTGACAAAGATAACTAGAAATCCCAAACAAGGCCCGCAGAGTTAGAAGACTCCATCCCAAACTGAAGACAATAAAGAATGCATCAATTCACAACATTTAGCTTAGCTAGTTGAGAATGTCTGCCTTGAGCACTGTGCTCTTTTGAGATATAACCATATGAGATTGAACTGACAACGGCAACCCAAAAGATTAAATAGGAAACATAGGGGGCAGTGAGTTTATGTTAATGGAGGAGGAACAACTTGGAAAAGCAGGATGAGAAAGAGAAAGAATGTAATCAATGTCACTGAATTGTACAAGTTGGATATATGCAGAACGATGTTCTGGATATATGCAGAATGATGTTAGGGATATATGCAGACTAACCGTCCGATATCCTGGATATATGCAGAACGAAGTTCTGGATACATGCAGGATATTGTGTCTGATATTCTGGATGTACACAGAACAATGTTCTGGAAACAAGCAGGATATCACGTCCGATATTCTGGATATATGCACAACGATGTTCTGGATACATGCAGGATATCGTGTCCAATATTCTGGATATATGCAGAATGATGTTCGGATATATGCAGAATATCACGTCCAATATTCTGGATATACGCAGAAGGATGTTCTGGATACATGCAGGATATAGCATCCGATATTCTGGATATATGCAAGAGGATGTTCTGGATACATGCAGGATATTGCCTCCGATATTCTGGATATACGCAGAAGGATGTTCTGGATACATGCAGGATATAGCGTCCGATATTCTGGATATATGCAGGAGGATGTTCTGGATACTTGCAGGATATAGCGTCCGATATTCTGAATATATGCAAGAGGATGTTCTGGATACATGCAGGATATCGCGTCCAATATTCTGGATATATGCAGAATGATGTTCGCATATACGCAGAATATACTTCTGATATGATATTCTGGATATATGCAGAACGATATTCTGGATATATTCAGAATATCCTTCTGATATTCTTGATATATGCAGAATGATATTCTGAATATATGCAGAATATCCTTCTGATATTCTGGATATAGGCAGAATGAGATTCTGGATATATGCCAAATATCCATCCGATATTCTGGATATATGCAGAATGATATTTGGATATATGCAGAATATCCTTCTGACATTCGGGATATATGCAGAATGATATTCTGGATATATTCAGAATGTCCTTCTGATATTCTGCATATATACAGAATATCCTTCTGATATTCTGGATATATTCGAATATATTTCAGATATTTTGGATATACTCAGAATGATACTCTGGATATATTCAGAATATCCTTCTGATATTCTGGTTATATTCAGAAGGATATTCTGGATACATGCAAATGTTCTGGATATATGCAGAATATCCATCCACTATTCAGGACATACGCGGAACAATGTTCTGGATTTATGCAGAATATCCATCCGCCATTCTAGACATATCTGGAACGATGTTCTGGATATATGCAGAGTATCCATCTGCCATTCTAGACATATGCAGAACAATGTTTTGGATATACACAGAATATCCTTCCAATATTCTGGATATATGCAGAATGATATTCTCGATATATGCAGAATATCTTTCCGATATTCTCGATATATGCAGAATGATATTCTCGATATATTCAGAATATCCATCCGATACTCTGCATATGTGCAGAACGATGTTCTGGATATATGCAGAATATTGCGTCCAATATTCTGGCCATATGCAGAACGATGTTCTGGATACATGCAGAGTATCCTGTCCGATATTCTCAATATATGCAGAACAATGTTCGGATATATGCAGAATATCCTTCCGATATGATATTCTGGATATATGCAGAATATCCATCCGATATTCTGGATATATGCAGAATGATTTTCTGGATATATGCAGAATATCCATCCGATATTCGGGACATATGCAGAACCATGTTCTGGATACATGCAGAATATTGCATTGGATATTCTGGACATATGCAGATCGATGTTCTGAATACATGCAGAATATTGTTTCCGATATTCTCAATATATGCCAAACAATGTTCGGATATACGCAGAATATCCTTCCAATATGATATTCTGGATATATGCAGAATGATATTCTAGATATATGCAAATAAATATATGCAGAATATCACCTCCAATATGATATTCTGGATATATGCAGAATATCCATCAGATATTCTGACGGATATATATGCACAAAATTCTTCTGATATTCTGGATATATGCAGAATGATATTCTGGATACATGCAAATATACACGATGTTCTGGATATATGCAGAATATCGGGTCCGATATTCCGGATATATGCAGAACGATGTTTTGGATATATGCAGAATTTCCCTTCCGATATTCTGGGTATATGCAGAACGATATTCTGGATACATGCAGAATATCGCGTTCGATATTCTGGATATATGCAGAACGATATTCTGATATATGTAGAATATCGCCTCCAATATGATATTCTGGATATGTGCAGAATATCCGTCAGATATTCTGGATATATGAAGAATGATATTCTGGATATATGCACAAAATTCTTCCGATATTCTAGATATGTGCAGAATCATATTCTGGATATATGCTGAATATCCGTCTGATATTCTGTATATATGCAGAATGATATCTGGATATATGAAGAATATCCTTCCGATATTCTGGATATGTACAGAATATCCTTCTGATATTCTGGATATATTCCGAATAGCCTTCTGATATTCTGGATATATTCAGAATATACTTCAGATATTCTAGATATATTCACAATGATACTCTGGATATATTCAGAGTATCCTTCTGATATTCTGGATATATTCAGAGTGATATTCTGCCGAACGATGTGCTGGATATATGCAGAATATCTGTCCGATACTCAGCATATGTGTGGAACAATGTGGTGTATATATGCAGAATGTCCATCCGATACTCTGCATATGTGCGGAACGATATGCTGGATATATGCAGAATCTCCATCCGATACTCTGCAGATGTGTGGAACAATGTTCTGGATATATGCAGAATATTCTTCTGCCATTCTGCATATATGCGGAACAATGTTCTGGATATACGCAGAATATCCTTCCACCATTCTGGATATATGCAGAATGATATTCTGGAAATATGCAGAATGATATTCTGGATTTATGCAGAATATCCTTCTGATATTCTGGATAAATACGAACGATATTCTATATACGCAGAATATCCTTCCGATATTGTGGATATATGCAGAATGATATTCTGGATACATGCAGAATATCTCTCCGCGTTACTACAGCTCTGAACAATCACCTTCAGATGAAGTGCTTCCTGGCAAGAAGCTCTTTTCCTCCCAAAAATGTTTATAGTCTTTCCTGGGTGTTGTTCTGGACTTCTTGCAAAGTGACAGATCTTAATTCATGGAACAGGCTCAGAGCATAGCCTGTCCAGTCGGCAAAAAGGGCAACTCTCCCTCCAAATTACGGAGCCATCTGCCTGCTGAGTGCCCCCTGGGGACTCTCTGACACTTTCCCTCAGTAAATAGCAGGCTTGGAGTTCACAGTCAAACAGCCTGTCTGAAGAGAGAGGCTTGACGTCCAACAGCTGTGTGAGGGACTGTTGCTATGGTCGCTATCACTCAGCTGAGGAGATGGTTAAGGCAGATTTTTATTTGTTATATTGAATGATCTACTTTCAGACTTTGATTCTCGTTTCAGGAGGCATCTCTTGCCCAAGCTTCAAGAGCTCAATATTGATTCCAAGCTGTTAATGGCTCCCCAGAGCCTTTACCACAGAATAATTCCTAGAAACAGACTGACAGAAATGGGCTCGTAACAGGGAAATTTCTAATTCCAAATGGCATAAGATAGAGCTGAACCCTAGTTCCCTCCTTTTTAACTTGACCTCATTTGGCAAAGCTTTTAGAAGACCTGGACCCAGGCCCTCCTACCACTACCAACAGCAAGATGAGCTGATGACGTGGTCCAGCCCACACATTCTGGAAGAATCTTGACTAAGCTATGGCCCTGCTGGTCATTTACGGCAAAGGATGGTCCAGCCTGCCCGGCAGGCCAATGAACTGTGCAAAACTTCTCTGCTCAACATGCCAGCTCATTTATTTACTAAGGGAGGTCTTTTTGGAGCAGTATGAGAGGCAAGGACTTGGTGGAAACAACACCAAGAACTCTGGAGTCAGGAAGACATGAATCTGAAACTCAGTTACTACAGTACTTGTGTGTTTGGGGCAGTTACTTGAGCTCTCTAAACTGAAGTTTCCCTGCTTGTAAAAAAGGAGTAACAACAACAACACCACCTATAGGATAGGGTTGTTGTGAGGAAGAAATGTGCGGAGGTGGGGTCTTAAGTCTGATCATTAAATTAATAATCACATCCCAGTAGGCCCTTTGGGTCAAGTCTGCCCCACACCAGGATCTGTAAGTGCTGAACCAAGACTCTGATGATGGAGATGGGGCCTCCACACTTTCTCTCCACTTCCCATCCACAGTGCACCACATGGTATCATCACAGCGTCCACCAACAATGGGCTGGAGCATCAGTGAAGAGCCAAGGCCCCTTTTCTGAGGAGTCTTGGGTTCCTGGCCACCACATCTGTGTACAGAGGGATCGTCCTGCACCTGCACACTTAGATGAGTGATTTTGCTTCATTTCCTAAATGGCAACCTCATCACCTACACACCTGTGGTAGGCTCTACCTCCATCACAGCCCACCTCTGGGATGATCCTTGACTCTCCATGTTCATGTTCTTGTGTAATTCCCTCCCCTTGTGTGTGGGCTGGATCTAGTGATTCCCTTCTCATGAATCTAGTTTCTCCAGGTGACTCTGATGTACCTTGAAGTTTGAGAACTACTGGTGTAGAAGAGCCTGGAAATGTTAGTGAAAAGGCTTATATTAAGTCAACATCATCATGACTTCGCTCTTCTATAAATTGCCTCCTCTCCAAGTCACGTTCCTCCTTCTCAAAACATTACTTAAGAGACTATATGTCTCTGAAACCTTCTCTAGCTAACCCCATCAATCTCTGACCATTACTTCCAAACACCTCACCCGCCTCCCACTGGGGCCCTGCTTGCCTTACCCTGGGCTGAGTCCCCAGCTCTGTTAACTACATTGCATGTGGTCCGATCTTCTCCACATGCCCAGCTCCTGAGGGCAGGTGCCAGGCCTCCCTTTCTTTGTGTGTTCCCACAGCATCCACCAATTGCTCAAGGTCCAGATTTGCTACTTCGTGATGTGGACTCACTGACAGAAGGATCTGGAGGCTCACAAGTCCCTGCCCTACGGTGCTCAAGGCTCCACTGTGAGAGCACACAGTGACCCCATTCTGAGAGCCGCTTCATGGTGCTCCTCTCATCCATGACCAGACTCTTGTCTGGCCTCCTTCTCTCCCCACCGCAATGTGAGCTACCGAGGCCAGTGACAATTCTCAACTGGTTAACGTGCTCAGCTGCTAAATGAAATGTTGGCGGTTGGAGTCCACCCAGAGGCACCTTGCAAGAAAGCCCTACCCATCTGCTTACAAAAAAACAGTCATTGAAAACCTTATGGAGTACAGTTCTACTCTGACATACATGGGGTTGCCATCAGTCAGAATTGACTAGACAGCAACTTTTTTTTTTTTTACCTAGAACATCCTTCTGGTGTCCAATGGCTTCAGGTGGTAGTGGCTTTGGCATTTGAGGGTGATAGTCTGGAGGGTGGTTTTGATGGGGTGGTGCTGGTGGTGATGCGGGTTTTAATGGAGGCTCTAGCATGAATGGAGGTAGTTGGGCAGTGGCTGTGATGGTGATGATTCTGATGATGGTGGTTTTGAGTTTGTGATTTTGGCAGTGGACTTTTGAAGTTGTTAGCCTTGGTGAACGTGATTGCTGCTTTTATGGGGGTTGATGGTAGAGGTGGTTTTGAGGTTATTAGCTTTGATGGTGTTGCTGGCAGTTCTAATGATGGCGGTAGGATAGAAAGATGAGCCTGTCATCTGCATTGTGGCCCACTGTCACCTGGGTCCCTTGGCCAGGGATGTTTCTCAGAGCCTCTTCAAATCAGACACAGATTTGAGGCCATTTCTTTAAGGAGAAATTCATTACCCTAGTGGGAGAATGGAGCCCTGGTGGTGCAGTGGTTAAGACCTCCACCGGTAACCAAAATGTCCACTGGTAACCAAAAGGTCGGCAGTTCAAATCCACCAGCCACTGTTTGGAAACCTTATGAGGTAGTTCTACTCTGACCTATAAGGTTGCTATGAGTTGGAATCAACTCGATTGCAATGAGTTTCGTTTGGTTTTAGTGGGAGACTTGCCTGCTCAACATTCCCAAGGGTGTTGAACTTTGACAAACTTCCTCTCCTCCTGCCTTTGCCCAACTGTCACAGCATTCTGGCTGCTGAGGATGGGACACAGCTCCTGGAACAGAGACACACTAGGGCACCTGGCCAGAGTGTGATCAGATTCCAGGAATGGCAGGTCCCAGGGACACCGTGTGCCCCCCCACGTCTGGAGTGGAGGCCCCAGGGCACCAGCCTCTTCTTCACTGTCACTTGGCCAAGGCGCCAGTGTCTGCGAGATTATGGGATGTCCCCGTGCAGAGTACGACTGCCATGTGGTAGCCCGCCCTCAAGTCGCACCTTCCCCCTTGCTAGTCTCCCTGTGATTCCAGCCATAATTGCCACCCTGGCCATAAGGCTCCTTCTTTCCTTTCTACAATTCTAGGCCTAGAATGGCCAAAACTCAGACCCCTCTCCCTTGTTTTTCTAAGAACCCAAGTCAATTAAAATGTCCTGTCTGAACACCTTCCCTGAATGAGGCATTTCCATGCCAAATTTCTAAACCAGTCCTCTCTACAATGCTCTAAAGGATGCTGTTGTTGCCATTTTACAGATGAAGAAATTGAGACTCAGATGGGTGAAGTGATTTGCTCAAGAAAGTGGCAGGGCTACAATTCTAACCCAGATTTTTTGTCTCCAAGCTGTTTTTTTCTCTTTCCACAGCTGCCTCCCTGCTGGGGTGGGCCAGCATACTCAAAAGGAGGTTTACTGAAGGCTAAAAAAATAAAAACAACCCGTTGCCATTGACTTGATTCTGACTCATAGCCACCCTATAGGACAGAGTAGAACTGCCCCATAGGGTTTCCAAGGAGCAGCTGGTGGATTTGAACTGCCGAACTTTTGGTTAGCAGCCAAGCCCTGCATCACCAGGGCTCCCGAGGCTAACAGAGAACAAAAGCGAGAGACTCAGAGCTAGCCCTGCAGCAGAGTTTATGATCCACCCTCAGAGGCCTCCTTTCCAGGGCTCAGGGTGGTCCAGGCCTGCTGTTTGCCTCCTGTCTGCTGCTCCATCCAGAAACATCTCCTCACCCCCTCCCTTCTCTGCCCAGAGACCCTTTTCCAGGGGACAACCCCTTCCATGGTCCTTGGAGAAACAGTGAATGAGGAGTACATAGCTCCCCGGGTTTCCAAAATTGACCTCTGAATAATGCAGTTCTGGGGGCCAGAAGTCTGAAATCAAGGTGTAGGCAGGGCTGCACTCCCTCCAGAGGCTCTAGGCAAGGATGCTTCCTTTTCTCTCCCAGCTTCTGGTAGCTCCAGGTGTTCCTGGGCTTGTGGCTGCATCACCCCAATCTCTGCCTCCGTCTTCACGTGGCCTGCTTCTTCTTTCTGCGTGTGTCTCCTCTTCTGTCTCATAAGGACACTTGTTATTGGGTTAACAGTAATCCTACAGATTGAAGCCTGGAAAATTCCAGCCACCCTTCGTTGCTCCAGGAGCCATGCGAATAATGAATTTTCCAGACAGACATGAAGAGGTGTCCATTTTGAGTTCGCGTCTGCCTTCTCATGGCAGGCTTCTGGCATCCAGTGCTCTCTTTACTGTGCCTGATACCTTGGCCAGGGAATGGATAATCGCCTCCTTTGTAGTGTGTGATTAAGAATTTCCACTCTACATTTATGTGCTATTTGGATTTCTAACAAAAAAGCATGCATAAAACTTTCACAGTGAAAAAACATAATACAAAGCAAAATATATATGCTTAGGAAAGGCTATAAAAATATAGCAATATAACATTGGCTACTTTTGGTTAATGGGTATTTCAGGAGTTCTGTGTACCAGTTGCCGTTGAGTTGATTCTGACTCATGGTGACCCTATGTGTGTTAGAGTAGAACTGTGCTCCATAAGGTTTTCAATGGCTGATTTTTCATAAGTAGATCACCAGGCCTTTCTTCCGAGGACCCCTGGGTGGACTTGAACTGCCAACTTTTCGGTTAGCAGCCTGGTAGGTGTCATTTGCACCACCCAGGGACTCCCCTAAAATGTAGTGGCTTAATAAAATATTGTATTTTGCTCAGAGATTTAGGAAGGGCTCAGCTGGGTGGTTCATCTCTGATCTATGTGGCATCAGCTGGAATGGCTGGGGCTGGAGGTTCCACTTCCAAAATGGCTTCTTCACTCACGTTTGATGCCCTGGTACTCTTTGACCTCACTCTATATGGTATGTCATACTCCAGGGTCTCCCCATGTGGCTTATACTTCTCTCAGTATGGCGGTCTCAGGATAGCTGCATTTGTACATGGTGCTGGCTTCCAAGAGGCAGGAAGTGTGAGCTGCCAGGCCACATAAAGGCTTTGTGTAGGACTGGCAAGTATCACTTCCACCATATTCTATTAGTCAAAGTAGTCACAGGGCCCACCCAGATTTAACAGGTGAGGTATAGAAATAGACTCCACCTCTTGATGGGAGAGTGGCAAGGTCATAACGCAGAAAAGCAGGTGAGATGGAAGATACAGTTGCAGCCATCTTTGGAAAATACACTCTTGCCACAACAGGGCTATAGGTAATTTTTGGTTTCTTATTTGCACTTTTCTGCATTTTCCAATATTTGTACAATAAGCATGTGTTACTTTTATCATCATAAAAAAAGTTATTAAAAGAAATATGGTACCAGGCTTGCTGGTCTGACAGAGACTGGAGAAACCCTTAGAGTATGACCCCCAGATACCCTTTTAACTCAGTACTGAAGTCACTCCTGAGGTTCACCCTTCAGCCAAAGATTAGACAGGCCCATAAAACTAAATGAGGACGAGAAGGCAGGAGGGGACAGGAAAGCTGGCAATGGGGAACCCAAGGTTGAGAAGGGGAGAGTGTTGGCATGTGGGGAAGGCAACCAATGTCACAAAACAATTTGTGTATTAACTGTTTAGTCAGAAACTAATTTGCTCTGCAAACTTTCACCTAAAGCACAATCGAGAAAAAAAGAAAGAAATACGGTATGCAACAGTGCAGATAGTCATCAGTACAAGATAAGGTTCCATAGAATTTCAAATTCTCATGGAATCCAGACTTTCTGGAGCCATTGAGGCTAGATGAAACCTGAAATTATCGCCCTGAGATAATCTTTAAACCTTAAACCCAAAATATTCCCTGAAGTCATCTTTAAAACAATTGAGAGTTTAGCTTAATTAGCAAAGAATGTCTGTCTTGAGCATTGTGCTTTTTTAACTATATAGGATCAAACTGACAACAGCAGATTGAAAGGTTAGATAGGAAGATCAGCGGGCAGAGAGTTTATGTTAATGGGGGAAGAACAATCAGGCCATGATCCCCAGTATTGTGTGGTTGTCCTCCATTTTATGATCTGATGTGATTATCCTGTGTTGTAAATCCTAACCTCTATGATGTTAATAAGGCAGGATTAGAGGCAGTTGTGTTAATGAGGCAGCACTCATACTATAGGATTATGTTATATTTGAGTCAATCTCTTTTGAGATATAGAAGAGAGAAGCCAGCAGAGAGGAGAGGGACCTCACTATCATCAGGCAAGAAGAGCCAGGAGTGGAGCACATCCTTTGGATCCAGGGTTCCTGCACTGAGAAACTCCTAGACCAGGGGAAGATTGATGACAAAGACCTTCCCCCAGAGCCGACACAGACAGCAAGCCTTGCCCTGGAGCTGGCACCCTGAATTTGGACTTCTGGCCTCCTAAACTGTGAGAGAATAAATTTCTGTTAAAGCCATCCACTTGTAGTATTTCTGTTATAGCAGCACTAGATAACTAAAACGGGCCAATAGATATGAGACAACAGAATTGACAAAAGGGGACGTTGGTGTCACATGCAACAGAGCTTGAACAGAGTGAAAAGCGGCTCCTCCTTTGAGCTTGCTACCCTTTTCAGCAGGTGGACCCAGTGCATCAATAAGAGGTGTTCTTTGTTTGGATCAGTGCTGCCCAACAGAACTTTAATGATGGAAACATTCTATATCTGTGCCATGCAATATAGTAGCCACAGGCCACATGTGGCTACGGAGCATTTGAAAAGTGACAACCAAGGAACTGAACTTTTCACTTCAGAGCCAAGCCTCTTGAATTTTCCAGATAGCAGTTTACAAAAAGGCTTGGTTTAAAATGTGATTTCCACTGGTGGTCAAACAGTTTAAAAGCTTTCCTGGCTACATTCAAGACAATATATTCAGAAACTTTAGAACACAGATCTCTTTGGATGGCTACTTCATTTTCAATGGGTTAACCTGAGTGAATCGGCTGAACCAGCTGCCAGGGAGTTGCTTATGTTGATTACATCCTTCAAGTTGTACAATCATTCTCACCCTCCTTTTCTGAATTGTTCCTCCATCGATGTACACTCACTGCTCCTAAGTTTCCTATCTAATCTTCCAAATTGCTGTTGTCAACTGGACCCCATGTGTTTCAGAGTAGAACTGTTCCACAGGGTTTACAATGGCTGTGATCTTTCAGAAGTAGATTGCCAGACCTTTCTTCTGAGGTGCCTCTGGGTGAACTTGAACTGCCAACCCTTCAGTTAATCGCTAAGCACTTAACCATTTGCGCCAGAAAGGGCAATTATATTGTTTGAATTGCTGAGAACCCTTAACAAACTATTCATTTTAAATCTATTTCACCAAGACCACCCACCTCACGGCAACCATGCCCCTTTCCCACTCCCACCCTCTGACGTAGCACAAGAGCTTTATTGGTGGCCGTGCCCAGAACGCAGGCTGTGGGCACCAAGGCCCAACATGACGTTTTAGGCATCCTGGGCCCCAGGCTCCTTGCAACCAACCAGCTCTGCTACTGGTCCTCACCAGACTGAACGCCCTTGTTAGATATTCAAATCCACGGCTGGGGTATTCCACAGCCAGACACGTGGCTCCCCTCCCAGAGAACTATTTTACACACCAAGAGTTATACAAAATCCAAAATAATTTTATTTCACTTTTTCAGATTTTCGCTTCCACAAGGTGTTTAGCAAACATGCTAAGGCGACAAAATGTCTAGTTGGTCACGACATGCAACACTGACCACTGGACGGACGACAGCAGCAACCACGCCCACCTGAGCTACGGCCCCACGGCACGAGGAGGATTTGGGGGAACACACGGAACCACACAGCAATCAGCAACCTGAGGTAGGTCTCTTTACAGTAAAAACTTCGACGCCAGTGTGAGACACTGATTAGCAAGAGCTGCTTGAAGTCGCGGACTTTGGGAGGAGAGAGACTTGCGACAACCGCAGTGAGAAGGACAGATAACCCACGAAGTCCTGGGCCCTGGCCTGAACTGTGGAGCGGTGGGCACAGGCAAATGAAAAAGTACCACCTAGAAAAGCAGCAGCTGGCTCCAGGGTTTGGAGCCAACAGGTCTAGGAGCTGGAGAGCTCTGTGCAGTGGCCAGCGTGAGGACCTGAGGGATGCTCTGTGGGTCCATTGATTCTTTTTCAGAAACGACAGCAAAAGGAAGGCAGGGAGGGAGCTCCGTCTCCGAGGAACATTTTTGTGCTGCTCATTCCCAACGGAGAGAGCAAAGAGGGATCTGGGGCCTTGCCCACTGCTCTCTGCCGAACAGTGAAGTGGCACAGGACAGAAAGCAGGGGCCCTGAGAATTCATGGTGCTCTGCACGGTCTTTGTCAGCCCTGGCCCCGGCTCCCGAGGGGGTGTGGGGAGGCGGCAGAGGGGGCCGCTGCAGAGCCCACTATGGCCCCATACCTTCCTTCTGGACACCCAGAACACCTACCTGGCACCGTGAAAACCACCACCTAGAGAAGAACAAACGCTACCCTTCCTACAGTCTAATAGCAAAACCAGATCTCCGGTACAGCAAACTGTACAACGATGATAAAAAGGAATATGCACTGCTATTAGCACAGTGCTCATTTTAATATAAAATAAACGCCTTACATTTCCACTGTAAATATAGGCTATGTACAGTTATGTATAGATAGAGCTACACGTATAAAGCTTCATTATAGGCCTCTGATACATTTATAATAATGGTTCCCTGAACCGTTTAGAGTGCAATTAAGAAAACTAAATTCTGTTTACATGAGTATGGAATAAATACAATAATCAAAATATGACTCTTCCTAAAAGTGAGACACACATGCCAATCCTGAACTGCTGGGCCAAAGATGAACTCGGGAAAGGCCAGGTTTCGGCAGGTGGACGGGAGACGCCCGCCCCAGGCAGGGAATGGCGAGGCTCCGGAGAAGGAAGACTTCACCGCGGGGCGGGGGGACTTAGCCCTTGACAGCAACCTTGTTCTCCACTGCCGCGAACATCGCATAGAACCGGGAGCTGTCGTTGGACAGAAGGACCGACGGGGTGTCAAACTCCACCACCTGCAAGAAAAGGCGACCATATGAGGGCGGAGTTCCCGCGAGAGGCTGTGGCTCCCGCGAGAGGACGCGGCTCCCGCGTGAAGACGTAGGTCTCGTGTGAGCACGTGCATCTCGCGTGAGGCTATGACTGGGGTCCTGCGGGGACTTGGAGGCTTCACTACCCGGGGAAGGAGGGCAGCCGCAAAGGCCCCTTAGGACAGAATCGCGGCGACAAGTCAGTTGACCCTGCCACACCCAAATGATTTTTTTCTTCTTCCCACTAACGAGGATGTCAGGGAAATGCCAGCCTTGAGCATTTCCACAGTAAAGGAATGAATCAGAAAGGTTCTATGAACTGTAGGGGAAAAATCCCATTTCTCCTTAGCAGTAAAGCAAAGCTAATGCTATCTGTATCTCTCTCAGTTGTTGTGACGATTGATTGTATGTTGACAGATGATAGGTAAAGCACTTAGCACAGTGCCTGGCACACAATAAACATTCACTAATAGTAGCTGTTACAGTAGCCGGAGCCCTGGTGGTGCAGTGGTTAAGAGCTTGGCTGCTAACCAAAAGGTCGGCAGTTCAAATCACCAGCTGCTCCTTAGAAACCCTACGGGGCATTTCTACTCTGTCCTGTAGGGTCGCTAGGAGTCGGAATCGACTAGACTGCAATGGGTATTATGGTAGCCATTATTATTAACAACAGAAGACAAGTTATTTGTTTTAAATGGCTTGTTAGTCCCGCATATTCCTTAATGTGCTTCCATCCCAGTGGCACACAAAGAAGTTATTCTACATAAATTTACATAACGTTTATTATGTGCGGAAAAACTGTAGTGCTGACCCCTGCCGAGAACCCAGAGATGAATGACGCCAACCCTCAGAGTTTACAGTCTAATAGGGGAGCTGGGGCACGTACATTGTTACTATCAGATGAGACAGACGTGCTACAAGAGAGCACTTCAGACCAAGTTTCGAGGATGCAAGGCTGTCTACAGCCAACAGCACCTGCAAGGGCGGAGTGGGAAATGAAGAAGACTGGGCTAGGGCCCGAGTGTGGACAGCTCGGACAAGCAGGCTGAGAAGTTTAGCACCACTGTATGACTGCAAAAAGCAAACGGTGGTGGCTGGTCTCAGAGCCGCCTCGGGCTGGTCTTGTGTGTGTGAATGCATCACTAAGTACGTGTGATCTCAGACCTAAATCTCAGCGTCACTGTTTGTAAGCAACAAACGGCAAGTAGGAAAGTAAAATGAGGACCCAGCGTGAGCGTCCCTGACTCAATCTCTTGTCTGGAGCACAGCCACTATGGACACTTATGTGAATGCTCAGAAACGGTGCTAAGATGGCAATCAGCCCGTCCCTGTCGGGGCCAGCTGTCCCCCCGTACAAGGCCACATGCTGAGCCACGGTCCCTGGTGGCCTCACTACCTGTCCCTGGGCCAGCACCATAATCCTGTCAGAGCCAAGAACCGTGTGCAGGCGGTGGGCAATCGTCAGCATGGTGCAGTCTGCAAACGCTTCTCGGATGGTCTCTTGAATCAGTAAGTCTGTCTCCGTGTCCATGGCCGCTGTGGCCTCATCTAGAATCAGTATCTGCCGGGGAAGCAGAGGAAAAGGTGTTGTTAGCTGTCACGGCGTCAGCTCTGACTCACAGCGACCTACGTGTAACAGAATGAAACGCTGCCCGGTCTTGAACCATCTTCATGTTTGAGCTCCATCAGACAATATTCAGAAAAGAAGGAGGGATCCGCTAAGTTCCTGACGCATTCTGATTAATCCAGGTCTTACTAGGTATTCCAGTCCTTAGATTTTATACTACATGTTGTTTTTTTCTATGTAAATACATATGTAAAGATACTGTTTTGCTTAGAATTGATACAGCTTTAAACCCTTATGCTTGCCTTGATTTCTACAAAAAAAAAAACAACTTGCCCCTCTTTGCTCCGAGACTCTGAACATGTACATTCATCTTTCTGGGTGTCCCTTTTCCTGTCTGCACAGTAAGGAGATTGGAGCAGATGACCTGGATGTCTCTTACACCTTTAAAATCTTTTAAGTCTGTGGTCTCCAGTACGACAACTGTTCACCAGCCAGAACAAAAGAAGTCCTTGGAAACTAAAGGCTGCAGGACGTAAAAAACCAAAAAAGAAAAACCCCTTCCACCCAAATCCTGTCGGGGCCAACTTAGCATGTCCCGGGCAGCTCCTCAGGAAGTACCTCCTGGCTCAGAGCCAGGTATACCTCCAGACTCAGTACCACAGGGAAGGCGACACTTCCGTTCTTCTCGCTCGCCCCCCGCCCGCCAAACGCCTTACCTTAGGGCTCCTTACCTTACAGTGCCGCAGCAAGGCCCTGGCCACACACAAGAGCTGCCGCTCCCCCACAGAGAAGTTCTCCCCGTTCTCCATCACTTCAGATTCAAGTTTCAGAGGTAGCTGAGCAATCTAGGGAGGAGGAAAGTAGAGATTAGAAGGATACAAAACTAAATTTTGTCAAAAACTTAGGGGCAAAAAATGAATTATTCTGAAACAGATGAAGGAATTACCAGCTAAGACCCTGGCTCAAACAGAAAGACAGCACAGATATGACGGCTGTGTCCTGTCGTTGCTGGCTGCCGTCAAGTTGATTCTGACTCACGGCGCCCCCAGATGTGTAGAGTAGAATTGTGCCCCATAGGGTTTTCAAGGCTGTGACCTTTCGGAAGCAGATTGCCAGGGCTGTCTTCTGAGGTGCCTCTGAGTGGGTTCGAACCACCAACCTTTAGGCTAGTAGTCCAGCGCTTAACTGTTCCCGCCACCCAGGGATCCTGACGGTGTCCTGGGACCCACATTTTCTAGGAGAGTCCCTATATCAAATATACTATCCTGTTAGCCTCATAGGAGCCCGGGTTGCACAGTGGGTAAGCACTTGGCTGCTAACCCGAAGGTCGCTGGTCGGAACCCACCAGCCTCTCTGTGGGAGAACGATGTGGCCACCTGCTTCCGTAAAGATTTCAGCCTTGGAAACACTATGGGGCAATTCTACTCTATCCTATAGGGTTGCTGTGAGTCACGATCAGCTCGATGGCAGTGGGTTTGGTTAGCCTCATGTCATCAAAATGCAATGAAATGGTAACATTTTCGTGTCCAAAACTCCTGTCAGGTGGTGGCCCCGAGTTTTATTCTGAAAATATGGCCATGCAAAAGGAAATGGGGTGAGCAAACTTCCTCTCGTTTTGAAGTTCAAAGCTGCAGGCCCACGGCTCGCAGACTGTCCTTGTTACTAGATGTGGAACCTAGTCTTCAGATGAAATCATAAGAGGAAGCCCAATAGAGAAGAGACAAAAATAAGAGCTTAGCTGGCTGAATTACAGCAGGGAACCCTGAGCCAGACTCAATCTGGGAACCCCAGAGACCCCACCCCAGGCTAGTGGTGATAATCTGCAGCCTGTGGGCCCCCTGGGGCCTGCTAAACTTCCCTCAGAGTGGACCCATGGGTACACATTGCCTGCAGACTCAATAAATTATATATCTTTTGCACACTTATGGACGTTTCAAAAGTTTGTTATACTATGATCAATGAAATAGAAGAGCATGACTGAATTCTAAGTAATTGTCCTTGACATCTTCTCAGTTAATAGATATTAAAACCTGTTGCTGTCGAGTCAATTCTGACTCCTGGTGACCCCCATGTGTTACAGAGTAGAACTGTTCCATAGGGTTTTCAAGCCTGTAATCTTTACAAAAGCAGATCACCAGGCCTTTCTTCGTGGTGCCATTGGATGGGTTCAAACCATCAACCTGCAGGGTAGTAACTGAGCACAGACTGCTCGTGTCACCCAGGGACTGCCAATGGCTATTAGAAGACCAGAATGACCACAGGTGGGGTGTGTTGGGTGATGTCAGCTTCCCTGACGTGTCTGAAATGCCTGAGAAAGCCTCTCTACAGTGCTCTCCTGTGGACATCCTGGGGGTGGAGAGACAGGCCGGGGCTGGGCTGCAGAGTGACAGCAGCACCACTGCGCGTCCACCTTGAGTGCCCAGCACTCCCTCCTCTGGGCTTCACTTACACATTCCTTCATGTGTGTCCTTTCTAGGGCATCCCAAATCTGGTCCTCGGTGTACTGGTTGAAGGGATCCAGGTTTGATCTGGGGAGAGGAAAACGTAACAGGAACTTCTCAGAGGCCCAACATTTAAGCAACTGTGTGGCAATAGCTGTCTCTGGTACAAGTTCAAACATTCAGGGACAAGGAGGACTCAAAACCCGTAAGGTCATGGATGGTTCAATCCCCAACCAACACAGGTGGAAGCCGAGGCAGGAGTGCCGGTGCACAGCCCGCACAGGAAGGTCTCTGAGGACAGGGTTGGGCTGCTTTCTTCTTTACAAAACTTTATTTTACTGTTTATTATTTTTATTATGCGGGTAATACAAGTTAGTTATAGAAAAATTAGAAAATACAAACAAGCAAACCACAAAACAAAACCCAGAACATATGAATCACCTATAATCACACCCCTAGAAATAAGCACTGTTAGCATTTTGGCATATTAGCCTTCCAGATTTTGCTACGCATACACATGTTAAAAAACAGCTCTCTAGATACACCACAAACTTACAAAAAGTGTCCCCTCTGTTCTTAATGCACCAGGTGTGAGCCCCGGCCCTGAGCACAGTGGCTTGAAGGCAGCTAGCCTGCCCAGGGAAGGAACGGATCCGCGGAGGAGGAAGGAGAGAGCGAGGGGCACCTGGAGAGGGAGGAATTTTCCTGGTACAGAAGATCAATTTGGAGAAGACCGTGGCTTATACCAAAAGAGGGCTAGCCATTTCTGCAAATGTTAAAAGACAGGAGAAAAAGAGATTTGTCACGAGGGTGGGGGTGAAGCGGTGATGGTGAAACAGGTATTTAGTGGCAAATGGAAATATTACCGTATTTTTTTTTTGGTATGTTTTTGGTCTTGATCTAAACATAACATTTGTAGGTCTAATAATTGGAAAGGCATTAGGTATCATTTGCTTGGTTCGTACAATTATGCTTGGTATTTGGGAGACAGGAAAATCTTTGGCAGAAACATGAACTTTAAGAAATACAACGTAAATTTGGACTCAGAAGTGCTGCTGAGGTCACCGGTGAAAACTGGGGCTGCAGATGGTAAAAGGGGCTGGTGACGTGTTCTGTAACAGGGCGACCCTGGGGCTAGGAGACCGGGACAGCACTTGGGTGGACCAGGTAATGGAGGTACTGGAACCAGATCATGTGTCTCCACATCTGTACTTACTAATTCTGGGCATGGCAAAGTAGAACTGTCCCATAGGGTTTCCAAGGAGCAGCTGGTGGATTTGAACTGCCGACCTTTTGGTCAGCAGCCAAGCTCTTAACCACTTTCCCACCAGGGCTCCAAGACACCCAGTAGCTGGTAACTATCAATTTTGACAAGGCACACGTGGACCGGCTAGATGCCAGGTCCCAATGCTTGTGGTTGGTCTGACTTACATATTCGGTGCATTTTCCAAGTGGATACAATACTCACAGGAAGCTGAATGCGAGGACCGGAAGCAGTTCTGATAACACCCTATCCGTGAGAGGTCTGGATAGAGAAGACTGCTCTCTATGAGCATCTAGGAAGAGCCCTCTTATTAAAGTGGTCAGCTTTGTCGATAATCTTAACTGAATCCCATGAAATGCCAGACCATAGGCTAAGCCTAAGGAGTTCACCTGATTCTAATCCAATGGACAAAACCAAGAGGCAATGAAAGTGTCTGATCTTCCTTGTCCCTGTTTTACTCCGGAGTCTGTCTGCACATGCCTCTGGGCTGATAAGATTAGTGTTTCTTGTCTTCCTGTCCAGCTGCCTTTGAGAGGAACCTTCCACACTGATATACCAACAGATTAGGGGCAGACTGAAAACTGTGTTCTCTGTCCCAAGTCTGATGAATTAAAGGTTAGTCATACAAAGACTGTTGGGAATTCCCACGGCGCAAGGTTAGGAAGACAATCTTCTGAGTGACATTTATCAAGCTGGCAATGCAAGTTTTCACAATAAAATCTCTCTCCCATTTGTGTGGTCGTATATGGACCTCCTCAGACTTTACATCAGAATCTCCGCCCTTCGGGGTTATAACAGGGGTCTCACTTTTGAATCACAGCCCTCAGACTTTTAAAATTATTTATTGACTTTATAACTACTGTTGTTTTATTAATTTTATTTCTTTAACAACTTGCTCCAAGTTCTTTAGAAGCATCTCTGGAAAGTCCTAATCAAACCCAGAAAGGAAGAACCCAACTCCATGGAAAATCATGACGGTTGGTTCCAAACAGCCGTCTTGTCCTGCTTTGCCTGGTCTCCTGCTTGCACTGCCCACCTTGGTCTCTACCCAGCTGGCACAGAACGCCATGCTGAGGAGTCACCTTTGCCCGTTGTGAGAACCAACCCCAACCTTGGGCAGTAGGAACTGGTGTTGGAGTCAACATGGCAGGAGGTTTAGCACCAGGCTCCTCTGTATCTTCGCCCTGCTCTGACTGTGGTTCCTGCTTAGAGTCATGGGACCCTCTTCTGTAGCTTGCATCTCCACGTTGTAATCAATCCAGCTCTGGTGATTAAACTCCTGTTGTGCTTCCAAGTGCTAAGTGCCCATCCTGACCGCCTACTCAGGTTCCCCAGGTTTGGGGCCTCGCCTTGCTCGGCTCCACGCTGAACTCCCAGGTTACAGGTATCAGCCAACTTGGGTCTGTGAATAGTGCCAAGTCTCTGCTGCTGTGTTCTGTCTGCCTGTGGAAAATCTACGTTCCCGAAGGCTGGATTCCAGCACCAGTAACTTGACAAACTGCCACTTGTGGCTCGATAGCTAATTCTAGATTTCTGGTTTAGCTTACGCCTCCTGCAGGAATGTTTAATTCCAGGTTTTGGATTTTACCACTCCGCTCAGATCCCTCCCACCTCTACGGGGCTGAGTCCTCTGCACGGAGTAAGACCTCAATCAATAGTCACGTGAGGCTGAGTGTGTCCACAGTGTTGGTTCCCAGGACAGCAATGTGTGGACAGTTCCCCTAGCCTTGGTCTAGGCCGTGATGCCTAATAATGTCATCAGATACCTCTTATCAGACAAGTACACATTACTAAGTACATAAAAGTGTGGTTGCCTGCTCACCGAGCAGCCCACCCCATCAGATTTTCTGCAGGTGAGGACTCAGCGAAGCTCCACCAGGCATGACATGCAATGTCCCCCTAGGCCCATCACACCACCTGACAGAGCCTTAGCAGACTAACCAATCGGTTCCAGGTACGTAAGGAATATTTACAATCATCCCCCCATCAAAAAAAAACCCACTGCCGTCAAGTCAATTCCAACTCATAGTGACCCTACAGGACCAAGTAGGACTGCCCCATAGGATTTCCAAGCAGCGGCTGGTGGATTCGAACTGCCGACCTCTTGGTTAGTAGTGGTAGCTCGCCGCAGCTCTTAACCACTGTGCCACCACGGTTCCTTACAACTTACAATCACCAGCAGGTGGTAAACATATACATTAAGGCAGGCGAGACTGGTCTTAGTGGGGAGCTCTATCAGGAACAGAAAAAATATGCCCTCATTAGAGAAGCCAGATGGTCCCGGGACTGACTCACAGACGGAACTGAGGGCAGTTACGCAGCCACGGCATCAGAAGCCGTCAGCTGAGAGGACAGAAAAAAAAAGATGTCTGAAACCCTGAATATGAGGGCACTTGTTTTTAATAGTCAGAGCTCTTGGGGTCCTATTGTTGCCCCAAAATACATTTTCATCTTTGCTTCTATTTTCTTTTTAGCCTGCTGGCCATTGCTACATGAGGCCTAGCAGCTCCTGCAGTAAAACGAAGCGGGCAGTTCACAATGTCTCTCGTCCACGGTGGGCGCCTCCTTAGAGGCCTAGGTCCCAAGAGCAGGAGGCTTCGGGACTCACAGACCATCTCTTATCAGGAAGATAAAGGAAGGCTCAAAATAGCTATTCAAAATTAAAGACCGATTTTCGGCCTTAGCTGTTAAGGGCAAGATAGGGCAAAAACAAACAAAGACAGTTAGAGGTGAAAAAAGGCAAAGGGGAAAGGGGAGTGAATGGAAAAGGCTGAAGAGGAGCAGAGAGGGTGGGGACGTTTTTTAAGATGGGAGGGGCCTGCACAAATCTGAAAGCACACGAGAAGGGTTGAAGAAGCTGGAAAAAGAAAGACCTCTGAGGCGGCAGGTCGGACTCTGGTTTCTGGAAACAGAGCACCTCTGGAGGTTGTCAACAGCGGTGTCGGGACCCAGGCTCCAGGAGGCAGTGTGCTGAGTGCAGTGACCAAGGGCCTGGCTGTTGCAGCCAGCCGGCCAGGTCCACGTTCCGGCAGCTGCTTAACCTGTCTGTGCCTCAGTCACTTCATCCACAAACCAGGCAGAGTTCTAGGACCTAGACCACATGCAGTCCTGAATATTAGAGGAATTAACACATGTAAAACGCTCACAACAGTCCCTGGTACATAGTAAGTTCCCGATAAGGTTGTCACTGTTGTTAGGTGCCGTTAAGTCGATTCCAACTCATACCAACCCCATGTGACAGAGGAGAACTGCCCCGTAGGGTTTTCTAGGCTGTCATCTTTCTGGGAGCACACCAACAGGTCCCAAAGCAGCTGGGTGGGTTAGAACCACCAACCTTTCAGTCCGCAGCCAAGTGCTTAACCATTGCAGCACCCGGGGTCCTTAAGGTTGGCTCCTGTTGTTGTTGTTGCTGCTGGTACTTTGCAGAGCGCTAGTGTCTGGCACAAACGATTTTCAACAAACGTTCGTTTCTATCTAGTACTGTTTATACCGTTAAGTCTAGACTTGGAATTACTTCCTGACATAGAAACTAGAAGCTTTTGGGGATTCCCAAGTTCCGCAGGGACACAAACTTTCCCAAAAGGAAATTAACAATAGAATAATTCAGAGACGAAACGGAAAGAGCCCGAGATTCTAAGAGCCTGCTTCTGCCACTTATGTCCCATCTCGAGTGCTAGCTGCTTCCGTCCGACAGTGCTCCGGGCCTAGGATGAACCCAAAACAGAACGAGGCAGTTGTAGATTCGGTCATTTTTGCTGTGACTAAGAGATGAAAGTCAGAGATAGTCCTCAAAGAAAAGAGAGGAATTTTAATGGGCAGATCCAAAGGGAGAGAGGGCTTCTGAATAGGAAGAAAGGAGGAGACTGCTTCTGGCTAATGAACAGATGCGAAGCAGAAACGCCCCAGGTGGGGCGAAGGGACCCATCACACAGAGGGACACCTAGACTCAGAGACGGGCTACTGAGTGATGGGGGAGGGTGACCAGTCTCCCTGAGGGGCAGAATGAGCCCCCGCCATGCCAGGCTTCGACAATCCACAGGACCGCAAGCACGCCAGCTGGGGGCTGTTAGGGCAGAGGCAAGGGTTGGATTTCCCGGGACCTCTGCGGAAAGGGAAAGGAAAGCTCTGCCGGTGTTTAAGCCCCCAATGAGGAAGGGCCTCTTTTCTTGAGGCTAACTTTCAGGACAAAAGGCAGAGGGAAAGGACTGGCCACAGGCCCAGAGGCCCATGAGCCCAGACGCAGGTGGATGGGGAGATATTGGATTGGACTCAGATTCTGGCTAATCTAAGGAAGGGTGTGGCCCCAAATTATAGGGTCTATAATTCGAAAGATAGATATCCTAGCCATCAGTGAGCTGAAATGGATGGATACTGGCCATTTTGAATTGAACAATCATATGATCTACTATGCCAGGAATGACAAATCTCCTGCAAAAGACTCCTTCAAAGTGTTAAAAAGCAAAGATGTCAGTTTGAAGAATAAGGTGCGACTGACTCAAGCCATGGTACTTTCAATGGCCTCACGTGTGTGAAAGCTGGACAATGAATAAGGAAGACTGAAGAAGAACTGACACCTTTGAATTAGGGTGTTCGTGAAGAATATTGAATATACTATGGACTGCCAGAAGAACGAACAAATCTGTCTTGGAAGAAGTACAGCCAGAATGCTCCTTAGAAGAGAGGATGATGAGACTTCATCTCACGTACTTTGGACGTGTTATCAGGAGGGATCAGTCCCTGGAGAAGGACATCGTGCTTCGTAAAGCAGACAGTCAGCAAAAAAGAGGAAGACGCTCAACGAGATGGACTAACACAGTGGCTTCAAAATGGGCTCAAACGTAGCAAGGATTGTAAGGCTGGTACAGGACCAGGCAGTGTTCTGTTCTGTCGTGCACAGGGCTGCTATGAGTCAGATCTGACTCACCAGCACCTAACAACAATAATGTAATTCAGATTATACGTGCACATAGAATTAAGACATCTATACCTTGTAACTTTCTCTGAGTTTTGGTTGATTTTGGTTTAACTTGCTTTCCCTGTAAGGATTTCTCGCAAGTTTTAATTGCTTGTTGGTATCTCAAGGAGAAGACGTGCCCACTCCCAATACTGGTTAACGGCTGTGCAGATACAGTTCCACATTTATAGTCTACAAGAGGTAGCTAAATATATAGCCAATCTATCCTGCTCTTACCTTGGGAAACTTACTATAGGCTTTCTAATCTTCTAAGAAAAGCAAAAGAACACCCAAAGCTGAATGTTCTTTGGGATCTGTAAGAAACCTTATGGGACAAAGGGAGAAGGATAGAAGGTCTGGGATTTAATATTTCATAAGTCAATGTCTACTCCTGACTGAAGAAGCTAAAATTACAGCCAGCAGAAAATTAAACTTGTGTGATTTCCTAAGCTTGCACAGCTACCTGCCCGAACAGCACTCTGTGCTCGGGAACTAAAAATAGAAGACAGCAGCCCATCACCCACCACAGCTTGTCCACAAATCAGTAAAGACTCCCTGAAGGAGAGAACAAATGGTCCCTCTTCCCACAGAAGCTCTACTTCCATGATGTTCTACAAATACCGTCTGCACGTGCCTGCTGGTCAATTCTGAACCTTTTACTCTGGAAGTCCCTGATTCACAAGCCCAAACGAAGCTCTGTGAGAATTTTAAACTTAAAATTGAGGTTTTCTGGTGGTGGCATTTTCAAGAGCAGTTCAGCATGCCTTATTTCTTGATTCTTCTCCAAATGATGATTAAAAACAAACAAAAATATATGGTTCTTTTTCTTGAGCTAAGAATTACAAGGCAGATTTTATTCTCAAAGACATTCCTGTGGCATCTAAAAATCGGGCGATTTATGGGAAGAAGAGCAGAACTGGCAATGTGTACTGAGTTCTTAGTAATGTTGAAAGATACCATTAAAATTGGCAACTTTAGCAGACCTAGGAGAGATGAGGCCCTGGTGGCAAAGTGGTTAAGAGCTACGGCTGCTAACCAAAAGGTCAACAGTTCGAATCTACCAGCCACTCCCTGGAAAACCTATGGAGCAGTTCTACTCTGTCCTGTAGGGTCACTATGAGTCGGAATCAACTCGATGGGAATGGGTTTGGTTTTCGTTTTTTTCTTAGGACAGATGAGAGCATGGAGCAGGAGGAAGATGGAGGATGGGTGATGAAGATGATGAGAGCAGCTACTGTTTACTGAATGTGTCCTATTTGTCAGGCTCTGCGCTTGCACATGGCACAAATGGTTTGTGCTCTACTACTAACCAAAAGGTTGGTGGTTCAAATCTACCCAGTGGCACCACGGAAGAAAGTCCTGGTGATCTACTTCTGTAAGATCACAGCCATTGAAAACTCTATGAAGCACAGTTCTGCTCTGAAACACGTGGGGTCTTCATGAGTCAGAATCGACTGGATGGCAACAAGTTTGGTGTTTGGGTTTATGCTTGTATAACTTGTATCAACTGATTCGATCTTCACAACCACACATCCAAGATTCTATTTGTACGTGTGTGCTTTTCTTTCTTTCTTCTTACCAACTTTGTTAAGAAGAGGAAGGGATCTAAGATGCATCAATTGGTCCCAACCCACCTGGCGCAAAGGAGAATGAAGAACACCATAGACACAAGAAAACTATTAGCCCAAGAGACAAAAGGGCCACATAAACCAGAGACTCCATCAGCCTGAGACCAGAAGAACTAGATGGTGCCCAGCTACCACAAGGACCGCCCTGACAGGGAACACAACAGAGAGTCCCTGATGGAGCAGGAGAAAAGTGTGGAGCAGAGCTCAAATTCATATAAAGAGACCAGACTTAATGGTCTGACTGAGACTGGAGGAACTCCCGAAGCCATGGCCCCTAGACGCTCCATTAACCCAGAACTAAAACCATTCCCAAAGCCCACTCTTCAAACAAAGATTAGACAGGACTATAAAACATAAAATAACACTCATGAAGAGTGTACTTTTTAGTTCAAGCAGATACACAAGACCAAATGGGCGGCTCCTGTCCGGAGGCAGGATGAGAAGGCAAGAAGGGACAGGAGCTGGCTGGATGGACATGGGAAACCCAAGGTAGAAAGGAGGAGTGTGCTGTCACATTACAGGGATTGCAACTAGTGTCACATAACAATATGTGTATAAATTTTGTATGAGAAATTAACTTGAGCTGTAAACTCTCACCTAAAGCACAATGAAAAAAAAAAAAGAAGAGGAAGGGGCTGCACCTCTTTGCATTCAGCTCTGGGGCTGGTTCTAGATTCAGTATTATCCCCATTATACAGATGAGGAAACGGGCTTTGAGTGGTTACGTAGCTTGTCCCAAGTCACAGAGCAGAGATCTGAGCCCAAATCTACGTGACTTCTTTTCCACCGCTGAAAGGCCTCCCTGCCCGGTTTCATTAACAAAGCGGCGTGGACAGGCAGCTGCCGCTCACTTCCGCTGTGGGAAACACACGGAGCAGTGGGAAAGCACTTTCCCAGACGCCACTTGGTCTCGCTCTGAGAGGGAGGCTCCAACACCGTGGTCCCACCAGGCCTCCGGGTGAAGGCACGAGCCACCTGGTGCCCACGGCCTACCTGACAGTGCCACCGAACAGCACTGGCTCCTGCGGGATGATGGAGAGCTTGCTTCGGAGGTCGGCGAGGCCAATGTCACTGATTCTCACTCCGTCGATTTTGATACAGCCTCCAGACAACTCCACCAGGCGGAAGAGGGCCATCCCCAGAGAGGACTTCCCTGACGAGGCAGAAGACATGCAGGAAAGTCGTTCAGTTAGCAAATAAAAGCTGGTTTACTCTCAGGGCAAAATCTTCTACTGTTCTATTTCTGTTCAGCTGTTAAGTCAACTGGTTAAGTGAGATAATGCATAAGATAAGAAACAGAAAAAAGTGACTGGATTTCCTCAGCTATCAAGCATATGCATTTACATCACAGCTTCAGCCTAAGGACTGGGAGGGACTGTCACACCTTCATGACAGTGAAAGGGAAAACAAAATACCTCCTTCTCACCTGAGGAGAGGGCCCTCCTCACCTGAGGAGCAGGGACTCAGGGGTTAATGCTTCTCAGGCAGTAGGAGGAAAGCTCTTACACGAGGGAGCTAGGGGTACACCAGAGGACAAGGTGTGTCTTGTCTCCTCTGTCCTCTCGCTGTAGCTGAGAGAGAACCAAGAAAGGGCATCTCATTGCCACCACAGCAGCTGGAAAACGGAAGCAGTTCCGGGGGTAAACACACAGAGGGGAGGAGGGGGTATTTTGTATGAATTTTGTGTAAATACACGAGTGCCTATAGATGACACTGCCCAGAGAGGGGACTCTGGTAGAGAAGTGGGTTTGGGGGAAGAACATAACGTGTTCAGTAGCATGGCGATGAGTGGAACAGTTTTTCTTAACTGAATCTTTATTTAAAAAGTTATATACGTAATACAAGAACACAATTATCAATCTCCCATCATCTTACTACACATTTTCCTTCAGTCTTTATCCCCCGAGTTGAGATCATACCAGAGATACGATATTGTGATTACTTTTCTTTTCACTTAACATTATGTAACAAGCACCCAACTATAATATTAAAAAAAAATTTCAAGATAAAATTTTAGTGGCTGCAACATATTTCATCATGTGGATGTACTGTCAGTCATGACACTGGTACCCTGATGCTGGACATGTGGTTTATTTAAAACTTATTATCACAAAGTTGTGACTTATATATCTCATCTTTCAAATTTTACTCCAACCTCAGATGGCTTCCTGAGCATGGATTTCAAGAAATGAAATTACTGAGTCAAAGGATATAAACATTTAAAACATGCTTCTCTATATAGTGCCAAATTAAAAAAAAAACAAGGTTTGAAATAGTCTTGTCTACCTTTCTGTAAACTGGATTCATGGTTTAGATTTAGAACTGCAGTTCCTTGCCTTAGCCAGATGCCTGGTTCTTTTTCTTTTTTTTTTAAAAAAAGAAAATTATTTTATTTTTGTTGTTGTTGAGAATATACACATCAGAACATAACCCAATTCAACCCTTTCTACATGTACAGTTCAGGGACACTGATTACGTTCTTCGAGTTGTGCAACCACTCTCACCGTCCTTTTCTGAGTTGTTCCTCCCTCATTAACATAAACTCACTGCCCCCTAAGCTTCCCATCTATTCTTACAAGTTGCTGTTGTCAGTTTGATCCCATATAGACAGATCTTAAAAGAAAAGAACACAATGCTCAAGGCAGACACTCTTTACTAGTTAAGCTAAACTACTATTTTTGTCTTAAGAAGACTACAGGGGGTACTTTTGTTTAAGATGTAAGGGTTAAAGACTATCCGGGGACAATAGTTTCAGGGGTTCATCCAGCCTCAGAAAGTCTGGATTCGGTGAGAATTTGAAATTCTCTTCCGTATTTTCCGCCTTTCGATTACATATGCTTGGTTCTTGACCCTCCTACTAACCCCCTGCCTCTGTTTCCTTGCTGAGATCACCACGAGGCTGTCCACGCAGTGGTCATTAAGGGTACAAGCATCCTGCCTTGTCCCAGCGTGTGCGGTTATATCCCAGCTGTTGGGATCTGCGCCCGGGGCAAACTTCTGCCAAACAACTAATGAGACTCTGCAAACATCTTTCTTCCTAACACAGCAATCCTCACGTCCATCTACCAGAAATGGGTTAGGAAATCTGAGTCCATGTAGCAGGCCTGCTCGTTCTTTCTCTCTTGTTGAGCTTTAGGTGAACGTTTACAGAGCAAATAAGTTTCTTGTTAGGACTGTTCTAAATGAGGCCTTCTCCTCCTAGAAGTAAATTTCTTCACTCAGGATTGGCGGACCTGTTATTGGACCCCTCCTCAGATATAAGAGGAAGGGGACACTCCCTCAGCGTTAAGGCATTCTTTGTTTGTTTTAAGATCCAAGCTAAGGAAGGAACGGTGCTGGACTTGGTCAAATTGTTCCACTTCAACAAAAGATGCCTAGGTATGGGTCATCTGGACTGGAAGACGTTTGCACCGATGGAATGTGCTGGCAAAAAAGGCAAGAACATCCTCACGGTGATGTCCTTGACCATGAGCACGGCAGAGCCAGGGCCTATGAGCCTTGGAAGAAGCTGTGTTAGGATTAGAAATTAGATTTTGTAAGGCGGGCTATTTATAATTACTTAATTTTTCTTCCGTATTTCTCTTCTGTCACTGCGCAGGGTTTAATAAAGGCTGGCTTACCTGTCTTAAGGGGAAATCACAGGAAGGAACACAGCCAGAGCCTTCAAGAGAGCACTGAGCTCCTGGGAGCCAATATCACAGAGGAGATTCGAGAGGGAGCAAAGTAAGCTGGGACAGCCACCCTCCTTGGCTGAAGATTCTCTTTCCGGCATGAAAAACCTGGTGGTGGTCTTGTCTTAGTATGAGAGAAATAGGAAATGGCCTTCTACTTCTTAGCCGTTTCTTTAAATTGCCCAGAAAAAATGAAAGGCCTTTTTTTCTCTTTTCTTTTTACAGCAAGAAAAAAAGCAGGAAGAGCTTTGTTGCCAAGGAAACACAGAGCCCAGAAAGCTAATGACTTTGGAACCAAGAGCTCTCTCATTCATGCTATGTTAAACAGGGCAGTAAAAGAAGATTCCATCTCTGAAACGCTACTCAGGGAGGAGAGAGGGAAAAGAAAGAAATTACTCAAGCCCTGACCCTAGAAATCTAAAGGGTAGATAGTAACACATTTCTAAGAATATGAGTGAAGTAAAGGAAGGCCAATTGTCTATTTGTTTGCAACGGATGTCAGCCCAATAAAATGATTTCCGCCTTCAAAGGGACAGAGGCTCCTTATTCAGAGCTGTGTCAGCTTCTGACAAATACCGGCCGTGCTGGTACCACATCACAAAGTTCTGACTTGATGTAAACAAGAAGGTTCACTGCATTGCTGCTTATACTGGTGAAAATGTCAACAATCTCAACGCCGTCCACCTGGGGATTGGTTAAATGTAAATGATGGTACATCCATAAAACAGAGTATGAAAAGACGCTGCATAAAAATTATGTCACAGAATATTAACTGGCATGGACAAACACTAATAATTTAGAAAGCAGGCCAAGAAACTATGTGTAAAATAATCTCATTTTTGTAAATATGTGTGCTGATAGAAAAAGTCTAAGAAAATATTCACTAAAATGTTAACAGCAGTTACCTGTGAGTAGTGGAATTATGGGTTATTTTTCCCCTTTGGGCTTGTTGTATATTCCAAGTGTTCTGGAACTTTTATAATTAGAAAAAGCATGACATGTTATAAACACAGGGCTAACAATGAACCTAGAAAATTGGCTTCAGAAGGGTCTGAGGCACTAATCAGTCACCTAACAAAGATCTGGCTGAAAGGGATAAAAGCAATATATTAAGCGAACAGCAAATCATGAACCCCAAACTAAATTCACACAGGTCCAAACGTTTCTCCAAAGAGGACTCTGCCTGTCCTTACCCGATCCTGTCCGCCCCACGATGCCGATCTTCTCCTTAGGTTTGATGGTGAAGGACACTTTCTTCAGGACCAGAGGGAGATTTTCTCTGTATCTCATCTCTGCGTTCTCGAAGGTCACCTCTCCTTGCTGGGGCCAGTCAGGAGACGGAGCCTTGTTCTTAATTCTGGCAGGTGCTTCCAAGGAGAGAGTCTGGGGAGACACAAGAGGCTAGTTCAGATCGACCACACAGATTCTGGGGGAGGTGGCAAGGCTCTGTCATGGAGGAGTAAAAGCAGGACAACCACAGAGGCAGCTGCCACCCTGTCCTTTTGCTATGGAAGATCCCTTGGCACCAAACTTACCACCACTAAACTCGGCAGAGATGGAGTACCATGGCTACTAAGTACCAACAGCTACCAAGCAGCAGCTTGGGGCAGTGCAGCGGTTTTGAAACTGCCTTTTGTCTTGAGGGATCCTTCCACATCACGGCCTTGGGGGCCGTGGGAAAACCTAAGGGGTGGGACAAGAGGCCTTCCACCTCTCCTCAACCACACTAGTTTTTATTGGGATTCCTTGTAAACATTCCACTCGAAACAGGATTCTACCATTTGAAAACCACTGTCCTAGACCAGAAGGAAGGAGATGGACATTGACTGAACACCTAATCAGATCCTGGCATCCTGACATCTCAGTCCTTTTAGGAGACACAGACTCTTGCCTCAGCTCTGCCACTAGGAGCTGCGTGACCTGGACACGTCACTTCCCCTCTCTGGGACTTAGAGTCTCAGCTGTAAATTGTGGGGACTGAATCAGATAATCTTGGGAATCTATTCTAGTTTTAAAATACTATATAACTGCTTGGGTAATTTTTGTCACCAGTAGTCACACCTTACAACGTTTTAAAACTCTGTGGCAACCAGCTATGGGGCTCATAGCCTCATAGGGAAATAAGGGCCAAAGACTGCAGTGCTCCAGGGGTGGTGTATAAAGTCTAGGACTCCAAGCTGGAAGGACTCTGCTGGGACAGGCATCCAGGTTGGGGACGGGCAGCAGGAAGCCAGTCCTTGGAGAGATGACTGGTCTGTAGGATCCACTCTGTACCACCTCTGACCATCACAACGTGCTCAGTGAGAGCGACATTAAACACTCTGCATGCGCATGTTCACACACGTATCCGCCACTGACCACAGCGGTGGGCAGAGAGGCCGACATACAAACAAAGAACGGCCGTGAGACTTGATCTGTAAGCTTTCATTCAAAGCACAACAACAATAACAAAAAGAATAGCTACTGGCAGATACACGAGACAGCTAGCTGCCACTCTTTCTGAAAAGAATCATTTGTAAGTTTAAGATACATCCTACAGCTAACGAGGTTCACTGTCAAAACCAAACGTTCAGTGAAGCGGGTCTCTGCCAGAAAACACAGTTTACATACACTCAGCTCTCAACTGAAAGGGCAGTTTGTCAAAACTATGTAAGTCAATTCCTTGGAACTTGGAATGTATTCTTTCCATGTAAACAATGCTGTGAATGCTGGTCAAGTCTCAGGGCAGTTCACAAAATACATAACACTTGACACGGAGTTAAATTTCAGAATCCTAACTACTCAAGACTCAATTTTCTTTCGGCAGAAAATTGCTTTCAGATTCCCAACAACGACACCAGCAAGATGCTGCCCACAGCAAGGATGCAGGTGCTCCTGGGGGAAGGTGAGGAGGGCTAGACAAGCTCGGTATCAATTAAGTTAACTGGTTTCTAAGCCGTGGATGCAGTTTAGAATTCGCCATGGAGCATGGGTCAATTGAGAACACAGAAGCCCATTCCTCCTCTTCCTCATCATCTTCACCACTCTACCCCCCAACCTCCCGCTTCAGACTTCCCGGAGATGAGGCTCACGTGTGTGCTTTTGTCTAACGCTCAACAGGAGGTTCTTAACTACCCCTGGTTAAGAACAGCTGAACCAGACAAAGAAAGAAGGCAGTACGTGGTTTTAAATCATGTAAGCAAAATGAATGCTACATTAGTCAACTAAAGTGAACGGACAAGCTCCTCAACACTTGGGATATGAAGTCAATGAACATAAACTCTCAACTGGACACAATTCATATTCTTAGAAACCCTAATGATAGTCTCTTCTCCATCCTAAGCATGCCCAAGAGACTGTGGGGTAAGATAAGGCAGAGACGATGGGTCTCCTCCTTACACATCCATCGGAGTCACTGAAGGTGAATACGACCCCATGAAGGGCTGATGAGTCACGGGACGGCAGGCAGACTGACCTTAATGTAGTGGTTGATCCTCTCCACCGAGGTGAATCGAGCTTCCGTCTCGGATGCCAGTCTGACAGTGAACTGGAACAGCCCCGTTAACTGATAATGGCAAGTGAAAACCCAAGAGTGAACTCATCATCGGTGCCAGAGAACCTCCTTCATCTGGGGAACCCTAACTCAATTACAGGAACTGTGGTGAAGTGAGGAGCTCTGGTGGCACAGTGCTTAAGAGCTCGGCAGCCAACCAAAAGGTCAGCAGTTTGAAGACACCAGCCACTCCTTGGAAACCCTGTGGGGCACTTCTACTCTGTCTTATGAGGTCACTACGAGTCAGAATCCACTCAATCGCGATGGGTTTGGTTTTTGGTTTTTTGGTGGTGAAATGAGTTCCTTCATGTGACCTTTTGCCTTGGTTCTTTGGAAAAACAGCGTAAGATTTTTCGTCAAACCCTGAGGAGTTTACCTTTGCCCTAGTTTCTAGTTTGAGGGTTTGTTACTTTTGTCCAGGTCGATTGACATTTCCTAGGTAAGCTGTAAACAATTTGGTTTGACAGCTTTTGTCCAGTCCTGGGAGAGAGCTTGCCCTGTGACTGGTATGCAACTTGTAGGGATTGGACTATGCAGATGAGGTGAGTTGTAGCCTACTATGCAAATGAAGTGCCTGTGGCTGATCAGTTTGTGGCCTACCCGCTGGGAGGTACCATGCCTTGAAATTGACAAGGGAGGGATGTACTTTCCACTTTGGGGGAGTCTTTCAGACTTTGCCTACATGCTCCCTGATCCTCAGTTGTGGCCTGTTGATACTGATCCCAAGCTGTACCCTGTTCTTTAATAAACAACTTAACTCTAAGTACAGTTTGTGAGTTCTGTGAACCCAAACAGGGAAATGAAGAGTGCTGAGGGGAGGGAGAGTGGCCGGTGTCAGGATGGAGTGGTACAGCAGCCTGGAGAACGTGGAAATCTGGGATACATTTGACCTCTGCCTCACAGGAATTGGCTTTCTGCTGATTCTTATATTTGGAGTTATTCATACAGGAACCCACTGGGCACACACCGCAGCTGGTTTTAGGGACTGTGTGTTCTCTTAACCTTGAACAAATGGAGACAACAACCTGTGAGCAACTAGTGAGAGTGCTTCGAGGAAGGTCAAACAAGACCTGGGGCTGAGTGAACCGTGAATTCAGAGCCCCTGTGAACTCCAGACTGAAGGTTCTGGAACAGAGCATAGACTACACGCAGTCTTCCCCAAGGCATAAGGAAGTCTGCATAACACAGACAGACATCTGTGCATCTGTGAAGACACACATCTCTAGGGTTCCTCTGGCTACTTCCTTATTTTTAGCTTTTTAATATGGAAACATGTAAAACATGTACCAGAGTAGAGAGAATAGTATAAAGAACCCCCATGTGCCAATCACTCAGCTTAAAAAGTTGTCAGCTTACAGCCAGTATTGTTTCATCTATACCCCTACCCAGTTCCCCTCTCCTGTACTGTTTGGAAGCAAATCCCTGATATCCCCTCATTTCATCCATAAATACTTCAATTTGTATCTCTTGAAAGTATAAACCAAAACCAAACCCTTTGCCATCAAGTCGATTCTGACTCATAGCGACCCTACAGGACAGAGCAGAACTGCCCCATAGGGTTTCCAAGGAGTGGCTGGTGGATTCAAACTGCTGACCTTCTGGTTAGCAGATGAGCTCTTAACCACTGCGTCACCAGGACTCCCTAAAGTATACTCTTTAAAAATACAATTCAATAATCTTAGCACACCTAAAAAAATAATAATTCCTTAAAATCTTATCTTCAAATAAGTAGTCAGTGTTCAAGTTCTCAATTATTGGCTAAGCTATTTACAGACCTTCAATCATCCTTAACCCAAAAAAGACCAAACCCGTTGCCGTCGACTCAATTCCAACTCATAGTGATCCCATAGGACAGAGCAGAACTGCTTCGTAGGGTTTCCAAGCAGCAGCTGGTGGATTCCAACTGCCGACCTTTCAGTTAGCAGCCGAACGCTTAACCACCGTGCCACCGGGGCTCCACCAGTAATCCCTACAAGGGTTTACATATTTAACAGCACTAGGAAAATCAGGGGTCTGGCAGGAAAATGCACATAAGAAGCATATTGAAGGGGCAGCATTTCTTAGAAGGCTAGGAAGAGGCCAGAGATGAGAGGTTAGTGAAGACTTAGTTAAGAAACAACTTGCAATGTTATGTTTTCTTTATGAAGAAAACAGCACCTGTTTCTTACATGCAACCAAATTAAATCCCTTCTTTCCTAGACACCACCCTTGCCTCTCTCCCTTCTCTGCCTGCCCCAACCAAATACAGATTGCCATTGCCAAATGAGAGCAAGAGGTGCTCTAGAGGTCCCCAGGGGAAGCGATGGCAGAGGGTGGAGCCCCCACCTCACTCTTCCAGCCCAACACAGACAGGGCTCAGGGGAGCAGAGATGATGCTCTGATCCCAGATACTGACCTGGACAGCGTAAGAGATGGCGAGACCCGCGTAGGCCGGGGGGATCCTTCCATGCATGAGGACAATCATCAGCCCAGTGGTGGTGATCAGGGCGATGCTGATCAGGTCCAGCCGCACGGCCAGCCACCTCATGGCACACGTGAACAAGAAGAAAGGGGCTTGGTTGTTATCCAGTAGCTCCTGGTACCTGTGAGGAAGACAGACGCCTGATGGGCAAATGCAGCACCACACGACGCTGTCAGGGAGGATGTCCAAGCTTCGGTGGATTTCGGAATGGGGGGCAGATATTTAAGTACTTCCTGCTTGTAACTCGGAGTACAACAGGAAACTTCAGGAGGGCAGATGATTCCAGGCCTCATGCTTAGGAGGCTTTCTCCTCACACATAGGGTTTTCTAGTTTTTCCTTTCAAAGAAACATATTGAAGGTGTTAGGGACAAAAATTTAATTTAACAACAGGAGGGAAGTATGGGAAAGGTGACAAAACAAGGAGGCTTGTGCTAAGGTTTAGAAAAACGTCTTATAGGTCAGGGGTTATTTTCTCAAAGAAAGAGAAGTCACGTAGGCCAACAGCAGAAATGGTCCAAGTCTAGAGGAAAAAAACTCTTAGGCTGAATATGAGCAGGCTGAAAGGATCTGCCGACACATCACACTGGGCAAACGGTACTTGTTTCCCAGGGCCGTGGAGCGAAGAACCAGGAGCAGTGAGCTAAACCAGAGCAGAAGGGACTTTGACATGGCACCAGAGAGGCCTTCTGAGGTGGGGACCCCACTGTCACCAGGGGCCCTAGAGAGCAGATCAGAACCACGTGAAGGCTCAGGGTGCCGTGCACAAATAACTCCAGAGCAGGAAGTCTTGCCAAGCAAATGCTCTTTACTTTAAAAAAACCCGATCTTCTCTTCTTAAAAGAAAAATATGTGCTCTTTAGAGAAAATTTAGAAAATGCAATAAAACAGAGAAACAAAATGTAAAATTCCAGTAATCTCATTACCCAGTTGAAACCAGGGTTCACATTCTGCTGCATTTTCTTCCAGCATTGTTTTTTCCATGCATGTATACTTACTGTATGTGTATATATAACACACCTATCACGCACAACACACTTCACTTAGTTCCCTTAAAGTAAAGACGTATTTTCCTGAGTGGTTTAACATTTTCTATAAAACTGTTTTTTTTTTTTCCCTAGCCTTCCTAGTCTACATCTTCTTTCTAAATTAATTAATTAATTTTTTTGGCACAGGTGATGTATGCACAAAATAGAAAATTTAAAAGGCTCAGAAGGTTTTATCATGAAACTCAGTCTCTGTCCCACCCATCCTTGAGCTCTCAGTTCCCCCTTCAGGAGGCAACTCTTAGCCAGTTCCCTGTGTCTCCTTTCAGAGATGTTCTGAAGGTTATACACGCGACACGTACTTCACGGGCAGCACACCACACACACGTATCTGTACCTTGCTCCTCCACTACTCGATCGTGGAGATTATGGCCTCTCAGTACCCCTAGAGCAACCTCATTGTTTTAGGGGCCACAGAGAATTCCACTGTATGGGTACACCACAGCTTATCTAACCAGTCCTCTGCTGAAGGACACTGAGGTTCTTCTCAATCTCTTATTAATACAAAATCTCCACAACGACTATCCATGTATGTACATTTTGCAAATAACGTTCAATGGCTAAATAAAATGCCAGTCTAATGCCAATGGCTACGTTTTACTATTCAAAAAGAGCAAAACTCCATCAAATATAGCCACCCAAGACTGAAAAGCAACAGAATCCAAACCTGTGTTTCTGGCTTCTCATTTGCTTACAAGGGAGTCCCACCAAGCAAATGAATTTTAATCAGAGACCATTCTCCCCTTAAATCACTAATTCCCTGAGTAATGACCAGTACAATCTCCAACTCTGGCTTTGAAGTGACTCATAGACGCTTACAAAATGCCTGGGATGCTGGCTCCCCCTGTCGCCCTCTGGCTCCCATCAGCACTGACCTGTGCAGAAATTCCTGCCCTTTGTTGTAGGCGTGGATGGTGGCAAGGCCCTGAATGCTGGATGTGATGTGGGACAGGAAAGGTGACTGCGTGATGTTGTCCAGACGCTTCAGTTCTCGAATTAAAACCCTGCAGAGAAAATGAGTTCTGTGTCAGAGTGGTCAACTAGCAACACTGGCTTCATCCTGCACTGGCAGATGTGAGAGCTTCCTGTTTACCTGGAGACAACGTGGAGAACTGTGAAGAGGATGACGAGGGGGCCCACTGCCACAAGGAACCAAGGAAAAATGCCTGCGATCATCCCAAGACAGAAGAACACCAGGATGACATTCTGGATGAACATCTCAGCCTGGAACGGCAGGCGCACATCAACTGGGGACCACAAAGGATAAATGTCAGACTACTGGGATTCAAAAACAAGGAAAACGGAACCAAAAATTAAAACAAACAAAAAGAGGCTCCACCCCTGGCTACTATTACGGAACATCTGGATCAAAGATTATAGAAAAATCCTGACCAAAAGGGGGAAAATGCAAAACAGAATTTCAAATTCTAATGGAAGCTGACTTTCTGGAGCCACTAAGGCTAGATGAACCCCCAAAACTATCATCCTAAGATAATCTTTAAATCTTTAACCAAAAATATCCCCTGAAGTCTTCTTCCAACCAAACAATATTTTAGCTTAATTAGTAAAGCATGTCTGCCTTGAGCATTGTGCTCTTTTTAAAGAACTATCTATATGGGATCAAACTGACAATAGTAACTTGAAAGGATAGATAGGAAGCTTAGGAGGCAGTGACTTTATGTTGAGGGAATTGCTTCTATTACCAAAGCCATTATTCTCCAACTACTGATCCTTTTTTCTCTGTTTCCAACTTTCAAATTCCAATCACCAGTAATTACCAATGATGCATCTTGACTGCGAGTTAGATCAATTTCAGACTGCAGAAGTTCGTAAAAATCTTCAATTTCTTCATCTTTGGCATTCCTTCTTTAACTTAGTAATATGAATTTAAGGTTCCTCTACTTTTTTTTTAAAGGGAGGGGAAGTATTTGGTTTTTATTGTATTATTCTTTGTGCTTTTTTGTATTTTTAAAATTAATTTTTAAAAGCATAATACATGCGCATTGTAGAACATTAGAAAATGCAGAAAAGTATAAAGACAGAAATGGAACGCATCCATAATTCTACTATAAATATTTTGGTATTCTTTCCAGTTTTAAATAATTTTTAAAAACAATGTCCCTACACATATTTACATTCTGCTTTGTGACTTAATATGATAT
>NW_004444028.1:7007841-7008946 GCF_000243295.1 Trichechus manatus latirostris | reverse complement strand
GCCCCCCACCCCTTCTCCAGCCCCTGGTAACCACTAACTTTGTTCTCTATACATTTGCTTTTCTTGTTTTTTTATATAAGTAAGGTCATACAATATTTGTCCTTTTGTAATTGACTTATTTCACTCAGCATAATGTCTCCAGCCATATTGTAGCATGTATCAAGACTTCATTTCTCCTAGTGGCTGAGTAGTATTCCATGGTATGTATATAATACATTTTGTTTATTCATTTTTCTGTTGATGGGCATTTAGGGTGTTTCCACCTTCTGGCTGTTGTGAATAGTGTGGCGAAGACCATTGGTGTACAAGTCTCTGAGTGTCTGCTTTCAAGTCTTTTGGGTATATGCCTAGGAGTGGAATTGCTGGGTCATATGGTAGTTCTATTTTTAGTTTTTTGAGGAATTGCCACACGGTTTACCACAATGGCTATACCATTTTGCATTCATACCAGCAATGGGTAAGGGTGTCAGCTTCCCCAAATCCTCATCAACATTTGTTATTTTCTTTTTCTTTTTAATCTTAGCCATCCTGGTGGGAGTGAAATGGTATCTCATTGTGGTTTTGACTTGCATCTCTGATGGCTAGTGACCCTGAGCATATTTTCATGTGTTTGGTGTCCATCTGAATGTCCTCTTTGATGAAACTCTATTCAAGTCCTTTGCCTATTTTATGATTGGGTTGTCTTTTTGTTGTTCAGCTGTCGAAGTTTTATATATATTTTGGTTATTAGATTCTTGTCAGATATTTGGTTTCTGAAGATATTCTCCCAGTCAGCAGCTTGTCTTTTCAACGTTTTTGGTAAAGTCTTTTGATGAACAAAAGTTTTAATTTTTATGAGACCCCAATTTTTTTGTCTTTTGCTGTTTGTGCTTTTATTGTATCAGATAATCCACTGTTAAAAGCTAGGACTGACAGCGTAGCCCCTGCTTTTTTTTCTAGGAATTTCATGGTTTAGTTTGCACATTTAGGTCCTTAATCCATTTTGAATTTGTTTTTGTGTATGGCGTGAGGCATGGATCCTGTCTGATTTTTCTGCATATGGAAATTCAATTTCCCCAGCACCATTTACTGAAGAGACCCTTCTTTCCTCATCAAATGGACTTGG
>NW_004444028.1:6981954-7006800 GCF_000243295.1 Trichechus manatus latirostris | reverse complement strand
GCTTCTTGGAAATCCTATGGGGCAGTTCTACTCTGTCCTATAGGGATGCTATGAGTTGGAATTGACTCTATGACAAAGGGTTTGGTTTTGGTTTTATTGAAAGACATCTTAGCGCCTTTTGATTTTTGGCAATTATGAATAAAACCACTATAAATATTTGTGTACAGGTTTTTATCTGGACACATCTTCATCTCATTTGGGTAAATATCTAGTAGCATGATTGCTGGATCATACAGTAAGCCTATGTTTAGGTTAGTAAGAAACTACCAGACTGTCTTCCCAAGGTGCTGTACCACTTTGTATTCCCACCAGCAATGAATGAGGGTTCCTGTCGCTCTACAGACTCAGCAGCATTCAGTGATGTCAGTGTTTGGGATTTTGGCCATTGTAACAGGTATGTGGAGTTTCTGGGTGGCACAAATGGTTAATTACTCAGCTGCTAACTGACAGGCTGGTGGTTCAAGTCCACCCAGAGGTGCCTCAGAAAAAGGGCTGGTGATGTACTTCTGATAAATCAGCCGTTGGAAATCCTATAGAGCACAGCTCTACTCTGATCCACACACATGGGGTCGCCTGCCATGAGCTGGAATTGTTTGGATGGCAACTGGGTTGGTTTTGGCTTAAGAGTGGTATCCCATTGTTGTTTTGTTTTGCAATTGCTTAAAGACATGAAATTGAGCATCGTTTTGTATGCTATTTACCATCTGTATATTTTCTCTGGTGAGGTGTCTGTTCAGATCTTTCGTCCATTTTGTAATTAGGTTATTTATTTAATTGTTGAGTGCGGTCCTTTTTCCATTCTTGCATGTGTACGTGTGTGCGTGTGCACTTGTGTATTTAACATAAATGCCATCACATTATTATATGTCAGCTGTGCATATTAGTGATGGTTTTGATCCCTCCTTACTTCTGGCCATGGCTTTACATTAACCCATCAATGTCTGAAACAAACTCCTTCCATGGAGGCAGTGTAGTGCCATTGTTAAAAAGATCAGCTTTGGAATACATAAAAAAGACGGGCTCAACACCCAGCTTTGTTACCTAATAGCTGTGTGGTCTTGGGCAAGTTACTTAACCTCTGTAGGCATCAGCTTTCTCATGCATTCCGTGGATGAAACCATACCCATTTCATAAGATTGCTATGAGGATTAGGATAAAAAACCAAACCCAAATCCATTGTCGTTGAGTCAGTTCTGATACATAGCAACCCCACAGGACAGAGTTAAACTGCCTCAGAGGGTTTCCAAGGAGCAGCTGGTGGATTCGAACTGCTGACCTTCTGGTTAGCAGCTATAGCTCTTAACAACTGCGCCACCAGGGCTCCGAGGGCTAGTGTAACACATGTAAAACACTCAGCACACTGCTTTCAACACAGTAAGCCCTTAATGAACATCAGGTGGCGTTACTTTAATTGGATTAGGGGGAAAGTGCAAGCTCTGGTGTCTGGCACTGCCCCTGCAGCACCAGGCAATCCACAGAACTTGTCAGAGGTTGTGGGCCTCCAGGAACCAACACATCACCTCAAAGCAAATATGTGCTGTGGAATATTCCAGAGGCCCCTCTCCGGGGCCTTTATGCCAACTCAGCCCTCTGAATTTGTTTTCAGGTCCAATAAGACTGAATTGGAACTTAAATGAAAGGTGAAACATCAGACAGGCCCTCAGCCTGGTCCAAGCTGAAGCATGGAGAAGACGCCAAAACTAAAACACTGCTGAAGAGAAAACCTGCAGGCAGTACGCTCTCAGGTCTAAGACGGCACAGGCCTGCATGTCTGGTGAATCAGCTAGGGAGACCAGAGCGGACAGTGAGCTCCAGTGGGAGCGCCGAAGCGTAAGAGAAAGGATGAGTGAGAAGTACCTTCATCCATGTCTTTGGAAAACCTGTTGAGAATCCTCCCTGTGGGGGTAGTGTCGAAGAACTTCATGGGGCTTCGAAGGATCCTTCGGAACAGCTCGTCGTGAAGCCGGGATGAGGCTCGCAGTGTCCCCTGAGGAGTGGAGCACACAGGAATCAGGGCCAGAGACCTACGGACGCGGGCAGCTCAGTTCTTACTCATCCTGGGCACAGCTCAGCAGGACCCTCCCAACGCTGGGAAGGGCAACCAGCCTGGCCTCACAGTAAACCCCCAGGGAGCTCCCCGACTCAGAATCAGCCCAAGAGAAAGCGTGCAGGGGGACGGGAGCCGAGGCCAGCACTGCACACCTTGACAAAGACGACTCCCCGGACAGCTTTCAGGAACAGTATGACTGCCATGGACAGGGCGTAGATGCTGGCGTAGTAGTGCATGAAGGGGTTGTCCTTCATGCTGTCGCTCACCACGGTCCTGTTCCCTCGAGTCACTGTGGTGTTCTGTTTGAAGGCAAGGCACTCTGAGGCTGGGCTCCAAAGGATTGCCAACAGCCCCCAGCTGTGCCACGCTCAGCTCCAGGGGGTCAGGATAACGGCCCCGGGACCTGGCTGTGGCAAAAACAAGGCAGGCTGTGCCCCCCTCCTCCTCTCTTTTCTCAGGGACGAGGGCAGACAGCCTGCAGATGTCCTAGTGACAAGGAGCTCTACTGCCCCACGAGTTGGCCGAGGGTTTTTGTGTCTCGTGACGTTCCTCTAGGGATTCATCTTTTTCATCCTGGGTCATTCCCGGGCATTGCTCCTTTTATTTGAAAACTAGAGCAGTTTCCCTAGGAATAGCCAGACGATATGCAGAGATGCCCACGTGCTTCGACAAATGACTTTCTCATTGAGGAGTAACCTTACCCCACTTCCTTGCTTGATCCAGTAACTCAACCACCAGGTGCTGAAGGCAGTGCTGCCCACATTCAGCATGAAAAGGATCATAATGACCAGGAACGCCAAGGGGCCACCCGCGGCCTGGATGTAGACACCATATACTGACCAGGGCACGGAACCCTGCCCCTTTTCTTCCACCTGCACCAGCTGCCCTAGGTAGGAAGAAAGAAAAAAGAACTCAGAAGGGCAAAGCTACTCTCCCCAGATTAAGCCACCTACACAGCAACCGGGCCCTGGTGGCGCAGTGGTTCAGAGCTCAGCTGCTAACCAAAAGGTCAGCAGTTGGAATCCACCAGCTGCTCCTTGGAAAGCCTATGGGGCAGTTCTACTCTGTCCTGTAGGGTCGCCATGAGTCGGAATCTACTCAACGGCAATGGCTTTTATATAGCAACAGAATCAGAGAGCCTATAGTTCACAAGGCTCTAGATTAGCATCATTTCCTCTTTATCAGAAGCATTCAGTCAGCCCTTTACTATTTACCGAGCGCCTGCTTGTGACCAGGATGAGGCCCTGCAGTGGTAACGAGGATGAAAGCCAGGCCCCTGCCTGGAGGAGCTTGGAGTCTGGTCGGGCAGGCAGATGAACATACACATCATTACAATGAAATGGGCTGAATGTGATGATAGAGGTGTATGCAGAGCAGCGTGGCAACATCCAGCAGGCCCACCTGACCCACCTGGGGGAGGTGTGGAGCCATGAGCAGGGAGGTTTCAAGGGAACTTTTCCGTGTAGTCTGCATTGTACTGTGAAAGGTGAGTTGGCCAGGTGGGGAGACAATAAGCAGGGAAAATAACAGAAGCACAGGCCCAGGGTGGGGAAACAGCAAGGTATAGACAGGTAAACACAGCACTTGAGCACTGCTGAGCATTATGTGAGCACAGGGTGTGGCAAGAGAGAAGGGGGATGAGCAGGCTGGGGTCAGAAGAAAAGCACTGGAACTCCGTCCTCCACACTAGAATGTCTCAAGAGAATGGGTTACAGGCGTGTTGAGATCCGTCTCCCTCAGCGCTGCTGGACTGGGTGACCTGGGACAGCCAGAACGTCCAGGCCAGGTGCCTCTGCATGCAGCCTCTTGCATTTAATGCAGGGTCCCATACACAGCAGCGTCTTCTATGTGTGCCGTATCAGGAAAAAGATGAGAAAGCATGGCTTTGAGAATGGAAAGGCTTCGTGCAGGAAAGTGAGGTGGATGGTCTGTTTAACTAGCTCTCTCAGCTCTCTGCGCAGAGGACAGATTTAAAAGGCGGCAGATTAGAGAACATTCCAGAGGCGAATGTAGGAGGACATGGTGAGCGACTGGCTAACCAAACCAAACTGGTTGCCGTCGAGTCGACTCCAACTCATAGCGACCCTACAAGACAGAGTAGAACTGTCCCATAGGATTTCCCAGAAGCAGGTGATGAATTTGAACTGCCAACCTTTTGGTTAGCAGCCGAGCTCTTAACCACTGCACCACTAGGGGTCCAAATTCAAGGGTTTCTGCCAGGGTCTTCCTCGTGCGGCCAGGTGACTGGTGCTCACATGTCAATACAGAGAAACAGCAGCACAGGGAGCCTCTGCCTCTCCTTCACAGCGATGCTTGATCATCTTGGAATAAGGAGTTAACTGGAAGGTCGGTGGTTCAAACCCACCAGTGGCTCCGCGGGAGAAAAGACTTGGCAATCTGCTCCCATAAAGAATACAGACTAGGAGACTCTACGGAACAGTTCTACTCTGTCCTATAGGGTTGCTATGAATCGGAATTGACTTGACGGCACCCAACAACCATCTTGGAGTAAACCACAAACACCTTGAACATTTTAAGAGTTCTGAGGATCCAGGTTTGTGGCTATCCAGATGTTGTTGTGTGCCGTTGAGTCGATTTAGACTCACAACGACTCCGCAGGACAGAGTAGAACTGCCCCATAGGGTTTCCAAGGCTGTAATCTTGACAGGAGCAGATCCCCAGGTCTTATCTCCCAGGCGCCATAGGCAGGTTCAAACTGCTGACCCGGTTAGCAGCTGGGGGCTTAACAACTGCTCCTCCAGTGCTCCTTGCTACTCAGATAAGAACACACGTTTTCCTAACGATGCTCCGGTTTTCTACAGTGCCTGCAGCAGGAACCCACAGATGCCTCCACCGGCTCTGTTTGCCTTTAAGGTATCTTAAATCACATTGAACTAAAAATCCCACCTTGTTTTTTTAAAGAAAGGAAAGAGGCAGGGAGTGGTAAATCAGAATGATCCACGCCTAACACTAAGTGTCTACTTAAGTTTTAAGAACAAGGAGGTGAAAACAGGCCCCCCCCCACAGCACCAGCACACCCAAGCAAGGCTCTGGACAAAAAAACATCCAGTGAGGAAGTAACTCAACAGAAAGGGAGGCTTTAAGCAGGACTACATTCCTTCATTTTTGTAAATTGACCTGCAGCTTAATCTTCGTGGAGGTGAAAATGCCCAAGGTGATTCAAATAGCTTCTCTAACTTCCAGGATTTGTTTCTGCTGCTAAGACAGACGGATTGAAAAACAGGACCAAGAACTCTGATGTGGGAACATCAAGTAGGGACCACCCTGCTCTGAGTCTTGGCTACGGTCCTGGCTCTAGTCTCATCAGGACAAGCCCACACGTGTACAATTCCGACACACGGGCACTCTTGGAGCTGTAACACCTCTGCTTTGCTGGGGGCCTACTTTTAAAGACCACAGGTGAGTCATAGGAAGGAAATGTGTACTTTTCACCATCATTCAGTCTTCCCTTACTCAAGATGACTCAGCCAGAATTACCCATGCTCCCACGCCACCCTGTCTGGTCAAAAGACAGCCTAGGATTGAAGGTCATTCTTATGGGCTTGGTCGGTCTAAACAAACAGAAGGTGCCTCCTGGTCTCCCAGTATTACATAAGAATTCTGTTATTCCAGAAACACCAGGCCATGTACTCTAGAACAACACAATACTATGGAACATCATGAATAACCACGAGCCATAGTTTCTGATAAACTTTAGCGGTCATTACCTTCCTCTGGCTTCACTGCTTTCTCCTTCTTTACTGATCCTGTTTTAGGGCCCTTGTCTTGTGGTTTCTTCTGTGAACCGCTGGTTTCCTTTTTTGAGTTAATCTAATAATATTAAAAAAAAAAAAAAAAAGGTGCATTCCATCACGACATGGTCATCAGGGCAAAGGTCCACAGGACAAAGTAGAGAACTAGCAATAGATGCTGCTGTTACTACTGGAGACACACATCCAACTTCCTCAAAGCACCACCTATACTCATTTCTTCTACTTCCTTAACTCCTTACATCTTTGAGATCTGAGTTCCCACCCCGTTATTCCACTGACACTGCTCTACCCACAGAGTTGCTGAAGACTTTCTGAACTTCAAACGCTGTGAGTGGCCTTTATCCGGTTCCCATCTGCTCCAACTTGTCCAAACCATCAGGGCTGGGTCACTGCCATTCTCCCCAGCCCTGATCCCCCCACATCACTAATCCATAGAGCTGATCATGTCCCACTGCCAACCCGGGAAAAACCTAAACTTCTCAGCCTGGTTTTGCAGGACTCCCATGTCCAGGCCCTAACCTAACTCTACAAGTTTCTCTCCAACTTTACCGTCACCACCGGCTCCTACTCTTCAGCCTCCTGACTTTCATACCATTCCCTGTGCCTCGCTGCAATCTCCCACTTCTCAACTGGGCTCCGTGCTGGAGAAAGAATGGGGTGCCCCTCCCACATCCCAACTGCATTCGCAGTTGTCGCCATTCCGATGGATTCATAGCTTACATCCTCCGTGAGGTGACTTACACTGTCCTAGAATAAAGCTCACTCTTCTCGGTGCTTCCACGACACTTTATTAGTGCCTCCATTATAGCCCTTATGTGGCCTGCTGGTACAGTACCTGTAAGAGCATCAGTCTCCTCTAGAAGGTCAACAGCCCCTCAGGGCAAGAGTGAGCTCTCACTGGTGGCTATAACCCACACAGGGTCTAGCTTGGAGAACTGATACCAACAGTCATCAGATTGAAACTGAGGTAAGAGTAACTACAGAATGCTCTTCTTCCCAAGTTTTCACCTACATCTTTATATGGGAAATTCCCTTAACGTCTGTCGTGGATTGAATTATGTCCCCTAAAAATGTGTGTATCAATTTGGCTGGGCCATGATTCCCAGTATTGTGTGGTTGTCCTCCATTGTGTGATTGTAATTTTAGGTTAAAGAGGATTATGGTGGGATTGTAATACCCTTACTAAGGTCACATCCCTGACCCACCCAATGGAAAGGGAGTTTCCCTGGGGTGTGGCCTGCACCACCTTTTATCTTACAAGAGATAAAAGGAAAGGGAAGCAAGCAGAGAGTGGGGACCTCATACCACCAAGAAAGCACTGCCCGGAGCAGAGCGTGTCCTTTGGACCTGGGGTCCCTGTGCAGAGAAGCTCCTAGTCCAGGGGAACACTGATGAGAAGGCCGACAGAGAGAGAAAGCCTTCCCCTGGAGCTGATGCCCTGAATTTGCACTTTTAGCCTACTTTACCCTGAGGAAATAAACTTCTCTTTCTTAAAGCCATCCACTTGTGGTATTTCTGTTACAGCAGCACTAGATGACTAAGACAATGCTGATACCTCTGCATCAGTCAGCCTCATGCTCTCACTGGGCTTTCCAGATAAGACTCCTCCCCCTCAAGAGACTTCTTTAATTGACATTAAAAAAATCATAATATCAAATCATAAAAAATCATAATACTGAATTTAGAGTCACACCTGGGACACACGAAAGGGCTCTGATGTTTGTATTATCTACTGCGGTGTGGAGAAATGCACTGGTAAAGGGAAAATGACCATTTCTGACCACTTTCAAGATTAAGAAAATTATACATTATTTCATTTAATCTATGTAACAACTTTAAGAGGCAGGCGCAATCCCTGCTTTTTTATAGATTATGTACATTTACTAAGATAATGCTATTTTTGTCTTTCAAGAAACCACCCCCATTTTTTAAATTATTTTTGTTGTTGTTGTTGAGAATATACACAGCAGCACATATACCAATTCAACGATTTTTACCTGTGCAATCCAGTGACATTCCCACCTTCCTTATCCAAACTGTTCCTCCCCCATTAACATAAACTCATTGCCCCTTAAGTTTCCTTTCTAATCTTTCAAGTTGCTGTTGTCAACTTGACTGAAACCACCCCCATTTTTAAGATGAGGAAACCAAAGCTCAGAAAAATTAAGGGGCATACTGAAAGCAAGCTCCCTTCGCTACCACATGCTGACTCTTGGTATTCTTTTGTTCCTCGGATATTCCGTATTTCAGTTTCTCTCTCTCTCATTTCTCCCTCCTGAAGAGTCCAAAGTACCCTGAAAATGCTAGGGAGAAGCCATAAAATCCAAATACAGATCAGGGTGTCTCTGCAGAAGTTATTGAGGACACGTGGAATGTTCGAGTTCTATCAAAAGGCCTAAAATATATCAGCCATGGACAGTTAGTTGTACTGTCCCTGAAATCAAACAGGATGACACCTAAAGACCGAATAAAAGTCCCAGAAAAGGTCCCAATAACGTTCTGCTTTCATCCCTTTCAGATTTCAAACTGACCTGGTAGCCAAGACTACAGCTGTCAGCCCAGCCTGAATGCACTCCCAGGACCTCAGGCAACCACAGAATAAAGAGTTAAACACGAGGACAGGATAGCAAGAAGGAAAGCCTGCCTCTCTCCACCACTCACTCGGCCATGTGTCCTCTGCTTAGAGAGAAGAAGACGAACACACCACCACTTAAATCTTACCTCCACCGGGGGTGTCTCTCCCAGCAACAGGTTATTAAAAATGGTAGCATAGTCACCATTTAAATTCATCAGTTCCTCATGGGAGCCTCTTTCTGTAATACAGCCATCCTTCATGAAGATCACTTCATCACAATCCACCAGGTACTAGGGACAAAGGCAGGGACAACATAGTGTTGCTGATGTCTGTGCAGATACGTTCAAACACCCATCCCTTAGTCAGTTCAGTGGTACTCAACTGGCGTGACTGAGCCTCCCAGGGACAACTGGCAAGATCTGGAGACATTCTTGGTGGTCACAGTTTGGGAGTGGGCACTGTTGACATCTAGTGGGTAGAGGCCAGGGCTGCTAACCATCCTACAGTGCACAGGACAGCCCCCCGAACAGAGACTTAGCCAGCCCAAACTGTCGGCAGTGCCGAGACTGAGAAAGCCCACTTCGGTTTACGGTGCCTGTGACGTTGGGTCAAAGAGCAGTTCCTCCAGAATCTTGGAATGAATCCACTGATGAAGCCACACTGGCCTTACACCAAATGTCACATCCTCTCACTGTACTCAGAGTGCTCGTAATTACAGACTTTCTGTGGCAGAATGGGGCGTGAAGCCCCCCAAACTTGACAACATACACAGACAGATGGCAACCTTCTTCAGCTGCTCTCCAAAGTGGCTGCTTATCACGGAGTGACAGAGGGGAGACAAGCTTGTCTTCTCAAAACAGTTCCCGCTTGCAGAGATACTAACACGACGCTTTCCAAACTACTTCATACCCAAACTCCGTTCTCAGCCTACTCCTCTCAGCCCTTTTACTTGCTGATTTATCCGCAGAAGCTATCAGGCTCCAAGCAGCGCTGAGCCAGACGGCCATCTGGTATACTGACACAATGAGCCAGGGGGCTACGTGCTGAGGAAGGAAAACTCATGAATCCAGGAATCTCTAGGAGCCCCAAGAAGGTAGGTACCTGGACCAAGCCCACCTCCCTCTTTCTGACTTCCCCAGCCATGGCGGGCAGCCTGGGAAAGAAAGCACCATACCTGTAACTGGTGGGTAACAAACAGAACCGTCTTGGACTTGAGGTGTTTCCGGATAGCGCTGTTGAAGATGTGGTTGCCCACGTGGGCATCTAAGGCACTGAGGGGGTCGTCCAGGATGTAGATGTTCCTGTCGCTGTACAAGGCCCGGGCAAGGCTGATCCTCTGGCGCTGCCCACCACTCAGGGTGGTCCCCCGCTCGCCAATCTACAGGAGCCCAGAAAGCAGGGTGAAGCTGCCAGCTCACCTCTGAAACTCTCCCCTCCCGGACCCAAACAGCTCCTTCTCTGGGATTCCCAGCCTGGACAATCTGCCACTGTGATCCTTCCAGGGCCCACTCCAGAACTGTGGGAGCCAGTCCAGACTCCCCGCAACATAACCATCTAGTTACCAACCAATCCTACATCTGTCTTTGCCAGTAACCCTTGGCGCTTCCCTTCAATCTATTCTCCACACAGCAGAAAGATCTTTCCAAAACACAAAGCTGACCATATGCCACCCTTGCTTAAAACTCTTGTTCAAGAGTCCTTTATCCCCTGAAGGATGGAACCTAAACACCCAAACGTGGCAAACAAAGCAGGCCCTTTACCACCTGGCCTCCCCAGCAGTTCTCAGCCTCTACTGCACAACCCCCCTCCACACTAAGCCGTGTAAAATTGTGTATATACCAAGGAACACACACCATGGCCCACCTTGCCACTTCCTGTCCCATGTCTGCTCAGTGCTGGTACCATCTCCTCTGTGAAGCCTCCCCCACCTCTTCTCTACCAACACTCAAGAGAAAAAGGACTCTTTTTCATCCCAGTATTTTGTGCCTGTTTGTTTGGCTGTCTCCCCCTCACGGTAAGCTTCCCGGGGGTGTACACTATTGTCCTATTCCTTATGTTCCCAGAGCCAAGCAGTTTCAGGCAGGCAGTAAACACCTGAGAAATGTTTACTAAATGGAGGAATAAATCAATTGTCAAATGGAAACTGGTTCTGTATTTTTAAAAAATCTTGTCCTTAAAAAACTACTTAATTAATTTTCAAACTTTCTGTGCATCGGAATTACCTCCAGGGCTCATTAAAACAGACTGCTGCTTCCCCTCTGGCCCCGGACTTTCTGAGTCAGTATGCCTGGGACAGGACCTAAGAATCGGCATTTCTAACAAGTTCCCAGGTGATGCTGACGCTGCTGGTTTGGGGACCACAGTTGGAGAGCCTCTGAGCCAATTAAACCATTCACCAAATTTGGTTTGAGGCATTTAACTGAAGTCAGCTCAAAAAATGCCAGCCTCAGAGACCCCAGGGCAGCTCAAGGGAGACAAGCTTCAACACTGAAGAGCGCAAACTAGTCCCAAAGACACGCCCCCGGAAACTGCTGCAGGGCAGAAAATCTAAGAGAGATGGCTCTGCTCTGACGCTTCTTTCTTCCTAAGGGAAGTGTGCTCCCTACAGACTGTATCTGAGCACAGACGCTGGCAGAAGGAAACTCAACATGCACATGCTTGATCTTGTGGTTTGAAAAATGGAAGAGAGTAAAAAGTATCAACTCTGAACCAACAATGGGATTTTTTTTTTTTAAATCCACGTGACATATAACATATTTATACGCATAAAACAGCAGTGTTAATATTCCCGCCCTGGGAACAAATGCTTTCCCGACGTAAAGTCCCAATGAGAACAAAACTCCCCATGTGGACTCTTCTTCAAAGCATTTAAGGTGCTCCAAGGAGGGGCTCAGGCACCCACCTCCCAGAACCCTCTCTGCTAAACACACTGTTTCACTAGGGCCAGGAGGCCCGTACCTCGGTGAGGTCGCTGTTGGGAAGAATGGCCAGGTCCGGCCTCAGGCAGCAGCTGTTCAGCACTGCGTTGTATCTGAAGGACACAAAGAGACTCAGCGTCAGGGACACGGTTAGAGTAGAGCCTGCTGACTTGGGTTGCCTTGCGTCTCACGTGGCCAAGACGGGAAGCATGACAGAAACCAAACACTCCTTGCCTTTCTTCATCAAATTCCTTCCCAAAGAGGATGTTGTCTCTCAGAGTGGCATTGAGGATCCAGGCCTGCTGGGCCACATAAGCGAAGGTCCCACTGACTGCAATGCTGCCCTCTAGAAGTGTCATCTAGGGAGACAGACACCATCCAATGGTATCAGAACTCACAGCCATCATCCTCCGCCAACAGAACCCCCCGCATTCTACAATGGAGTCTAGAGTTTTGGCAATTTCCTTGGATACTTTTTGGACCCAAATCCTGACCCTCCTTTTGTTCCACAGACAGCTACAGCAGCTACAGAGAAAATCGAAGTTCTCCTTGCTCACGTGCGGTGGGAGCAGCACCATCTATACACCAATGAACTCTCTGCTCAGCAGCCCATTTGCTCCGTGACATCCTTTCTTCCTGAGAGCAAACTGTTTTAACTAAGGAAAGCACAAACAAGAAAACCCTTTCAGGATTCCCCTGCAGAGGATGCTGTAGGGATTCAAAGCCAGCTACTGCCTCAAGATGAGGGCAGGCCAACTCATCTACAGAATTAATCCAGGCTGCGGGCTAGGCCAGCTGCTTCTGTAAAACGAGGACCAAGGGGGAAGAAATGCAGGTTAGACACCAACTAGTATCACACAGTGTCCGTGTAACGACGATGCGTCCCCGCTCCAACACAAAGGGCTTCATGAGTCATGAGCTTCGAATTGCCTTTTCAGTCCCAGCAACTGATATGAACGGATTTATCCATTTTATCCTCTCTCATGGTTCCATTTGGGACCAATGGTAGACATTTGTCTTGGGTTAGGGATGTGACCTACAGCTTTGAAACGAAGTTTCACTAACCAGCCTGTGTAATACTTGCACACGCAAGCTCGTCCTCTCAAGCACCATAACACACGCTGCACACACACAGGAGTACCTGCCACAGGCCGTAACACAGCAGTACTGACCCACCCCCAACCTGGGCAGCACTGATGATGCGTTTCAAAGGGTTCAAATCCCCACGGAGGGTCTATGGTGGAAATACAACTCTCCTGGCGGCTGCTGCACAAACACCCCATCCTGCAGCACTGCCCACAAAGAGTTAAACTCTATAGAGAAGCAGGTGGACCAACAGCTCCTGGTCATGAATTGATACAGAAGCAAAGCCCCACTCGGTTTTCGGTTTGCAACCTAACATTTCCCAATCAGCTCTTGAAAAAAAGGAGCATCCTGCTAGATTGCTGAGCAATAACAATTGACCTTTTTCTTCTTCTCTTCCCCTCCCCCAGGTCTCTCTCTCTCATTACTGGCCCTCGAATCTGGCTGATTATCAGAAATCACCCAGGAAGATTTTTGCTTTTTTAAAAAGCCCAGTCAGTGCCTGGGCCCCACCACTACAGAGTCTCATAAAGTGGATGTGATGGGGCCTGCCCCCCAAAGGACCCCTCAGATGCTCTCGGGCACCACTGCTCCCACGGAGAGTCACAGCTCTGCCAATTGTGACAGCTGATGCAGAATAAGACAAGAAAATACTCCATAACCTGGATGATCTAACAATACCCCGCCTAACCCCTCATCTCCCCATTTGCTTTATTTCCTCAGTATGGATAAAAGATCCTAAGGACTCCATCTGTCAGGAGGTAGGAACAATCTCACATTTCTCCTCACCTCAACCATTTAAGTCAAGCTGGTTTACGTCATATTTAAAAGCAGCTGGAAGTAATTATCTTATTATTATTATTCTTTTTCTAGTTACTTAATCCGAAAACATAGTAAAAAATAATCTGTTTTAGCTGGCTGATCCTCGTCCCTGCCCCCCAACTCTTTTAACACCGAGAGCCCTCTGCTGGGCCCCTCTCTGTGCTTTTTACTCACTGCCTGGAGCTGTGCTTGGGTATCTAGAAGGCCTAGTTCCCCAACTGACCATGGACTCCCAGAGGGCGTACTCTGCTTCATCTCTTAGCTCTGACACCTCTCAACACAGTGTGGAATACATATGGCACTGAATAATACATGCTGAATAAAAGAAGGCATGGGGAACAAACGGCTCCAGCGGTGCGTCAATCACGTAGTCATTCTCCAGGGGCCCACTGAGCCCCTTCAGACACAGCGCTGTTAAGGGGTGGAAGCCTGGAGGGGGGAACACGATACAGACCATCTGTTTCCACCTGTCCTGACTCTCTTCTAGGAATGAGCTGATCTTCCCCGAGACTTTTGCTAACCGGAGTCCAGAAAAAGAAGCAGGTAATAACAAAATCTTACCTGGCCTAAAATGGCTGAAATGAGAGAGGTCTTTCCACTTCCCACGCTGCCACAGATTCCAACCAGTTTACCCTGGACAAAGTACACAGAGAGAGGAAGATCATTCAGAGAAGTGACTGTTCATCTCTAGGTACAGCTGACTTCTTTGAGGAGAAACACACCAACCATAGCCCATCAGCATGGGAACCATCATCCTGATGACCCAACAAGTCACTTACCTGTTTTCTCACTTGTCACCACCTACCTGACTTCACAGGGTTTCTGTGAGGACACTCTGAGGTAACAGATATGTAAACCCTTCGGAAAAATTAAATGTGCCAAGCACATTAAGATATAAGGTATCCCACAATCACTTAGAGAAAGGCACAGCCCCTTTGCTACTTCGTTGGGAACCCATGTTTTTCGTTTTTGTTGTTGTGTTTTGGAAGGGAGGGCAGGACTCTTAAAAATTATTTTATACTTTTTCTCCAGGTTTTTAAAATAAATTTTAACAAAATTTTCAATAAAAACTATGTGCACCATTGCTTCCACTTTTCTTCAAAATATTTCAGAGAGTCTGAGGGATATTTATGACCTCAATCCCACATAAAAATAGAAGACCAAGTCTGTCATTAACTGAATATCCTCGGGCAAGATCATGAGTGCTCAACGGATAATGTTAAAAGTTTTCAAGAACACGCTAGATGATTTACCAACAGTCCCTTGTTTACCAGCCCTGCACTGGCTCAAGTCTTCCAAGGAAGGACTGAATGAAGAGTGAGGGTGTAGAAAGAGCACGGACTCCGGAGGCAGAATCCCAGCTCCACTACCCCACTGCCTTTGAGTCAATCCCTCTCCTAGCGACCTTATAGGACAGAGTAGAACTGCCCCATACGGTTTTCCAAGGCTGTAATCTTTACGGGAGCAGATTGCCACATCTTTCTCCCGCAGAGCTGCTGGGGAGTTCGAACCGCCGACCTCTATGGTTGGATGCTGAGCGCTTTAACCACTGTGCCACCAGGGCTCCTCCAACTCCACTAAAACCAAAAAACCAAACCCGTTGCCACTGAGTCAACTCTAACCCATGGCAACCCTACAGGACAGAGTAGAACTGCCCCATAGGGTTTCCAAGGAGCAGCTGGTGGATTTCAACTGCTGACCTTTTAGTTTGCAGCTGAGCTGTTAACCACTTCACCACCAGGGCTCCAATAATCAAGACAGTAGTTATGAAATCAGAAGTCTGCTCAGAGTTAACCGGAGTAAAACACTGACTTGAGTGTCCTTCAAATGATGCCCTACGTGAATGGCTTCAGATGGTTTGAGGACTAACTCTGAAGTCACGTCTTCCTCTGTGTACAGCTTCCAACAGCTAGAAGCTTGGTGCTCTCTCCTCAGCCGAGCTCTGGACCTGCCTCACCTGCCTCTAGCCGGTTGCCACCTTTGACACACACTCAGTCAGAGCTTTCTACTCCCTCCTCCTAGTTACGGAGACAGACATCTCTTACTACCTCCGCCACTATCACCTTGGTCCAAGACACCCTCCTGCCTCCCCTGGGTTACCTCAGTGACAGGCTCTGAACTGTCCTCGCTGCCTTTCTCGTCTCCTTGTGCACTAGTCTGAAACCAGCAGCTAGGATGACCCTCTTCATACAGAAGTCAGGTCCTGTCCTTCTGCTCAAAACCCTCCCCCGGCTTCTCTGACAGGTCCCGTGCTGCCTGGGCTGTGATGTCATATACCTCAATGATCCTTTATTACATTAAAGATAAATAACTGCCACGTAATCGTCGGTACCAGTGCCCGGTGTACGCCACGCACAGTGCAGCGGTGGTGAGACGCTCACACCAACTGTCACCCTCAGCACCCTGTTCTGGTCAAAATCGTGGAAAATCTACTCGAATGCCTCACTTCCCTGCTTGTAGAATGAGCACCCTGTGCGATCAGTTTGTTCTTAATTTCCCTTGTTAAATGCTCAAGTGTTCCTGTTAGAGCTGCAGCTGGCCAAGTACGCTGCTGAGTTCAAAATCGCTCACAGTCCCAAGGAAACTTGCGGAAAGGAACAGCACCTGCCTATTCTCGCCAGCAGAGCTGCGGGATCGGGGTGGAGGAGCACGGCAGACGGGGTGAGGCTGGGGCAGAGGCAGACACGTTACCTCTTCGACGTCCAGGTCGATGTTGTACAGGGTCCTCTGTAAGCGGAGGTGCCCCAGGTGGATGTGCCTGCCCTCTTCCTCCTCAGGACTCGGCCGCTCGTCGCTGTCCAGCAGGAGGTGGCCCTTCTGCTCCGCCAGCGCCGCCTGGTGCTCGACGCGCCGCGGTTGCCTCTCCTTGTCTCTCTTGCCCCTGGCGGCCCTCTTGTCTTTTTTCGTTCTGGGGGGCAGCTTAGGCGAGTTCAGGATACTGGAGTGGGAGGAGTCCCATGCCAAGGTGGCATTTTTCATCTCTATCTTGATGTGAGGGCCGGCTGGTTTTCTCTTTATCATGTGAACCTCTTCCATTAGAAACAAACTCTGATAGGAGTTGTGAGAGAGGTGCAAAGATGGGACACTGCATCAAGACCAGGGGAGACAAGCCTAGGGCGCACACTCACGAAGCGAAACACATCAGGCTATACAGTGCAAGGAAGCTGAAGGGTAAAAGGGAGCTCATTAGTGCAGCCCAGCCTCAGGCCCACTGAGGGGTGCTGGGAGTGTGGGGACGCCCTCAGGGGGTACAGGGGCCTTGTCAACACCTGCCCAACACTCCACACTACAAACCACACACTCAACTACCTCTTCCTTTCCTACCAGCCTAACATGGGCCAATGGACACTCAACTAATGGTGCATACCCCCTGTTCTCACTTCTCAGTTTCTGAGTAGCAGGCAGTAAAAAAACCCCTGGCGTGCTGAGCTCCTGCAGACTCTCATCACCCTGCTTTCCTTCCAGGCCACTCCTGCAAAACCCCAAAGCCTGTCCACATCCCTCACCCACATGTCTGGGCAGCGGAGAGGCTGACGTGAGATGTAACTAGCCTTAGATTGCTAAGATGAGCTAGGATTTGAAAACGGCATCTAAGGTTTTATCTACACTAGAGTCCACTTTTCCAACAAATTCTCACGCCTTCAAAGTCCTGCCTTGGAACTTGTGAGAATTCAAAGCAGCAAAGGAACAGATGCGAGCGAATGGCATCTCCCTGAGAAACATCCCTTGGAAAGAGAACAAGACTTTTTCCTCCCACTCATTCCTAGAGTCCCACTGAGTTATGTCAGGGGAAGAAAGATGGAACGCTTTAGGAGGTAAGTGTTTCTAAAGTTAGTTCTAAAAAACATTGGCCACAACAAATCACAGCCCACGACTTTCCCATTAAGACTTTGAACCCACTTCCGACAACTCTCTTAAACCAGTGATCTTCTCTACAGACTGCTATCCCTGTTAGTTTCCCAAGATGAAAAAAAAAATTTTAAATAAAAAATTGTAAACAACATTAATCTGTTGCTGCTGAGTCGATTCTGACTCATAGTGAACTTATCGGACAGAGTAGAACTGCCCCACAGGGTTTCCAAGCAGTGGCTAGTAGTGGATTCCAACTGCCCACCTTTTGGTTAGCAGCTGAGCTCTTAACCACTGTGCCACCTGCATCATAAAGTCTTAAAGAAAAGATGGCTTTTAGAGTCAGGATTTTTTTGCTTATTTACTGAGAACCTCCAATTATTCTCAAGTTTTCAGGTGCTATTAAATGTAATTATGAACAAGAAAAAAAAAATCCCTTTCCCTAAGAGTAAACCCTATCTCCTGGATTCTATATTTCTAAGCTTGCTCTTTTCCTTGCTTAAATCACCACATCTCCTACCCATTCCTAATCCCCAGTCTTACATGGCATATTTCTCAATTTCCTAGATAATCTCCATTACTGATAAACCTTAGGTTTAGTTCCTGCTTTTGAAAACAGTTGCTGGTTTCATTTGCTCACAACCTTCCTGAGGAACTGAGCTGAGAACAACACGTCAAATATTTTGACCACCTTCCCAGAGTAAGACCATATGCTGACAGATTCCCATCACTTCTCTTCCCAAAGCATTAGTAAAAGGATAGAGATCCTCTAGGCCTCAACAAACTTAAAAAATATGCTCATGCCTACTAGTTTGCAAGGCTCTTTACCCACGTTTTCTTCCCACTGGCGCCCTACAGCCCTGCACTCCTCCCAGAAGGACTGCAGCTTCAGGTCACACTGAGATGTTGAGGCAGACAAGGGCCCCACAGCACTTGAATTTGGATCTACTTGGATTTGCACACGCCAGGACAATAGAATCTTGGAGGTACATTGACCAGCAACTTGGACACTGCCAATCCAAATGCTCCTCTCGTTCACTAGAAGAATCAAATCAGAATGAATCTGCTGAGCAGACAAGGGGACTGCTCACACATCTAGGTCAACTGACATAACAAAGCTTATTAAGAAAATGTTCTGCATCCCACTTTGGTGAGTGGCATCGGGGGTCTTAAAAGCTTGCAAGCGGCCATCTATGATGCATCAATTGGTCCCAACCACCTGGAGTAAAGGAGAATGAAGAACACCAAAGACACAAGGAAAGTAGTAGCCCAAGAGACGGAAAGAGCCACATAAACCAGAGACTTCATCAGCCTGAGACCAGAAGAACTAGATGGTGCCTGGCTATCACCAATGACCGCCCTGACAGGAAACACAACAGAGTCGCAAATGGAGCAGGAGAAAGGTGGGGTGCAGAACTCAAATTATAGTAAGAAGACCAGACTTAATGGTCTGAGACTGGAGGAACCCCGGAAAGCATGGCCCCTGGATTCTCTATCAGCCCAGAACTAAAACAATATCCGAGGCCAACTCTTCAGACAGGGATTGGACTGGACTGTGGGACATAAAGTGATACTCGTGAGGAGTGTACCTCTTAGCTCAAGTAGATACAAGAGACTAGATGGGCAGCTTCTGTTCAGAGGTGAGATGGGAAGGCAGAGAGGGTTAGGAGCTGGTTGAATGGACATGGGGCATCAGGGGTGGAAAGGAAGGAGTGTGCTGTCATGGCATGGGAGAGCAATTAGAGTCACAAAACAATGCATGTATAAATTTTTGTATGGGAAAAAATAATAAAAAAATTTTTAAAAAGGGGACTGCTCACAGGCTTGACAGATAAAATACAGGAGACCCAGTTAAATTTGAATTCCACATACACAACTTATTCCAGAATAACTTTTTAGTATAAGTATGCCCCATAAGGTATTTAACTGGGTATCCTGTGTTTTTATTTGCTAAATCGGGCAACTCTACACTGGAGGGGGCTTCTGACTGCCTATCTGCAGGTTATCATCTTCCTAGAAATTTTATATTCCCTTTTCTATCCTTTATCCATACTACAATATAGGAAGCAACACGTTCTTCCACAAGAAAGATACACTTCCAGGGTAGATCAAATAGAGAAAAGACTTTACTTGCGTATCTATCAGATCCCCAACTCCAATTAAAAAAGAGAAGGACGTTGCATAAAACAGGATGACAAGGGGTAAAAAGTAGGGTTCCACAGCATCTTCACTGAATTTCAAGGTCTGTAAAATAAATCAAAGAAGCAATTCCCCATCCTTGTTAGTCTCTCATCTTCCTCCTAGAGATGACAGGAGAGTAGGTACTTCTTGGGGAGATATAATCTCAGGCACAGTTTTACCCCGTCAAAAGGCTGCCTTTCCTTAGATAATCCCCCAGGATTGAGGCATATTGCTTTAAATGAACTCAGAAACCTTCATAATAAACAGTCCCCCCAAAATTTAGCAAAGTCAATGCAATTCTAGTTAATAAATACCTAAAGGTAGTGAGAATAAATGCTTAGAGTCGGGGAAGGACTGAGTAATAATACTTCTTGTGCTGGGCTAAATGTCTACTTAAAAAAAAAAAGGTTGCCAAGATGAATAAGACAGAGAGGGAGTGAAGTCTCAGGGGGCATGTAATGGAGTTGTGGGTGATTTTCCTTCTGTTATCAATGCTGAAGCTTCCTGGATGGAGGAAGGAGCTAAGATGTGAACTGCCACCTGCTAGAAGAAGTCCTCAACACTGATCTAAGAAGTGAAGGGAGGCATCCTCAAGAAACAAGAGGGAACAAACCTATACTATCCACTCTTACTCTTTCATCCAAAACTCCACCAACTCCATTCACTAACAAGGATACAGAAACCATCAGGATGAAAACGAGGGGCAGGGAGGGGTGATTTATGGCCAGAACATTTACTTTCTTACTTCTACAACTGGATATTGGGAGTCAGAACAAAGCTCTGATTCCCATTAGATCACTCTTTTCATATGACTCTGGTTCTTGGCCTCCTAGCAGCCAGGAACTTGGGGGTGGGGAGGTGATGGGTGTGGAAGAGGGTTATTGATTACCTTTCTTGACCAAAGTTCAACTGGCTAGCTGTAAACAAAACAAAAAACACCAAATCCACTGCTGTTGAGTTGATTCCAACTCATAGTGACCCTATCGGACAGAGTAGAACTACCCCATAGGGTTTCCAAGGAACAGCTGGTGGATTCCAACTGCTGACATTTTGGTTAGCAGCCCAACGCTTAACCACTGTGCCACAATGGCCCTAGGGTAAGACAAGGACAATATAAACAAATCCTGGGAAGCCATTCTCCATTCATCTTAAAAGGAAAACCCAATTCGTTTTTTCTGAATCTCAAAGGTGATGACATTAATCCCTCAGACACCTGAGCTTGGAGCCTGCAGGCGACCAGAAGTGCCTTTGAATTGGTCTCGCTGGATGCAGAAGGATCAGCAGGAGCGAATCTGAGCGGTGGAGCCTCGAGAAATTCCAGCCCACACAGGTGCTGCTCCTTTGTTGTCTTGTTTTTTTAAAGTATTAACCATTTTCAAATATCTATCTCCCTCCGCCCTCCCAAATATATCTCCCTCTTGTATCACAGATTTGTATTTTTCTGGAGGCGTATAATCAACTAACCACCTGCAAGGAAAAAAAAACTGATACTCACTTAACTGCACTTCTCATCATGATCTAGCTTTATGCCTATTCCCATGTCACTGTATCATGACTCGCAACCACAGGGCAGGAAAAAGAAAGTGTCAAAAAGAACTTAGCACAGAGACCAATCGAAATGATAGTCACAGATGAAGGGGAGGAAAAGCTGACAGCCACCTGACAGTTCTGATTGGCTAGGTTCAAATCACTTAAAGGGCCAGTAAGTTAGGACGTATAGGGGCTGCTGCTAGAGGGGACCACTGAACCCCTGGGAGCCCAGACCCAGGCTGTCTACCAAGGGTAAACATTTACATTGATTAAAAAGGTAACTAGTCTTGTTCCTTAATTCCATCTCCTCCACTGCCCTCTTTCTCGCCAACTTGCCGAAACTTTCAGGGCAACAAACCAAAGAACAGCCATTGTTGGGGTGCCCACTGGGGCAGAGGCAGGATTAGTTCTGCCAGGGACACTCCTGACACTGGCGAGGGGGAAGGAGCCACTTACCTTAAACCTGTCAATAGCAACAGACGCTTCTGAGAGGGATTTTACTGAGAACGGCGTCACTTTCAAAGCAAAAGTCATGGAATTGAAGACAGTCACCACCGTAAAAGCCTGAAAATAAGGAAAAAGGAGGAAACTGAGTCTTACTAGTGAAAAAACCAAAACCCATCGCTGTCGAGTCAGTTCTGACTCACAACGACCCTATAGGACAGAGTAGAACTGCTGCACAGGGTTTCCAAGGAGTGGCTGGTGGATTCGAACTGCTGACCTTTTGGTCAGCAGCATAGCTCTTAACCACTGCGCCACCAGGGCTCCCCAACTAGGCTATGCAGATAAAATGACAAGCCATCCCACATCTCCTTTCAGGCTTAACGAAGGCTTCAGCTTAATTGTCAGATGTTAGTATACACAAGACACATTTTTTAAAAGGTAAAGTTTATATATTAAAAAAAAAAAAAAAAATCCAAACCTGTTGCCATCGAGTTGATTCCAACTCATAGAGACCCTACAGGACACAGTAAAACTGCTCCATAGAGCTTCCAAGGAGCAGCTGATGGATTCGAACTGCTGACCTTTTGGCTGCTAATCAGAAGGTCGGCAGAGTTTATATGAGACCTTCAATTAAAATTCTCAGTAAATCTGAACCGAAAGATGATCTGTGTTTCCAGAATTAAATCTATAGTCAGACTGACTAAAAATAACCTGCATGCCATTTGCACATAAGGACTGAATCCCCCCTCTTCCATTTCTTTGGCTCAATCACATGAATGAAAAAAATACCTTCTAATTCTTGGGGGGACCTCCAAATCCATCAAGAAGAGGACAGGGCATCTCCATGATACTGACCTGGGCTGCCGTCAGATCGAAGCCAAGGGTCATGTGGACCGAGAAGGTCACCACGCTGGCGATCACCACCACAATGGGAGCCACACCAACAGTGATGCTCTGGAAGTACCCAGCCTTTTCCAATATCCGACGCTCCTCCTCCCGGATTTCTAAGAAGGAAAAGCAAGTCCAATGAAACGTTGGGATACTGCTCCACTTGCCAGCAAAGAGGACTGTGGAGGTCTTCAGCCACACAGAAGTTCTAAAACAAGCCTTTAACACCTATGATGCAAAAACCAGGGCGCCATGACTATCACCTACTACCGTGGAAGAGCTACCCACTGGCACACAAGCCTGGGGTTTGCAGCGAATCAAGGAGTCACTCTGTATCGACACAGTGATCATCCTCTGCTTCTTTCAAACTCTTCTTGCAAGTCTTCTTCTTTCTTTTTCATGTTTAGAGGGAATGAGCACATCGATGATAACTGCAATTGGCAGTTGGTTTGTTCACCGGATTGTGGCTTATTTTCTGGTGGAGGAATTACAGGACAGACTGCACAACAGCAGTGGGACAGAGGAGGGCTAACACTTCCTGGAATGTCTACTGTACATTGGCTCCAGGGCGGAGGCTTTCACACAAAAAGCTGTAAGGATGATTGGAAGAAGGTGGGTGAAACAAAACTTCGGTAGGCAGAACGATGTTTCTTAAATATTTGCAAAACTGACACCCTTACGGACAGCGAGGGCACAGTACTAAAGGCCAGGACCGTTCACACGGGGAGGTATTTTCAAACACATTTTTAAACCTAAAAAGTAACTCTTCTGAGAGGCTATGCACTGCCCTTGAATGTATTCACACTCCCCAGGATGTTGGGAACTATCTTCAGAGCTAGTTTATAAGTCATATTAAAAAAAAAACCTGACAGGGAACACAACAGAGAGTCCCTGATGGAGCAGGAGAAAAGTGGGCTGCAGAATTCAAATTCTAGTAAAAAGTCCAGACTTCATGGTCTGACTGAGACTGGAGGAACCCCAGAAGACATGGTCCCCAGACTCTGTTAACCCAGAATTAAAACCATTCCCTTGGCCAACTCTTCAGACAAAGATTAGACTGGGCTATAAGAGATAAAATGATACTTGTGAAGAGTGTGCTTCTTAGCTCAAGCAGATACATGAGACTAAATGGGCAGCTCCTGTTTGGAGGCGAGATGAGAAGGCAGAAAGGGACAGGAGCTGGTTGAATGGACACAGGAAATTCAGGGTGGAAAGGAGGGGTGTGCTGTCACATTACAGAGAGAGCAAACTAGGGTCACATAACAATGGACGTATACATTTTTGTATGAGAGACTAACTTGAGCTGTAAACTTTCACTTAAAGCACAATTAAAAAAAAAATCAAACTCACTGATTTGAAACGTATCCTATACCTTGTTCATGTCTACAAGGAGCAAGAATGCTCTTTCCAAATTTACACACACAGGTAAAGATACCAAAGTCAGGGGCTGAGGGATGAGCAGAATCTCCGAGAGGTCATAAAACTAGACTCCGAGAGCCAGACGGGACCACCAGCGGTCACCCTGTCAACAGCACTCTTGGCAAAGCCCACTAGCATCCGTTTGTCCCACTGCAGAGGTAACACACTCAGTGACTAAGGAAGCAGCCCACGCACGCTGGGACCCCTGTGGTGGTCACCCTCTCTGGATGGGCTGGAGCTCCACAGCCCGTAAAATAAAGCATGAACCCTAAAACTGCGCACGGTGCTCCTGAAGGTTTTATCAGCCGAACGGCCGGGGAAGGAGCGGCCTTGATCCAATACTGTATTTCCACACAACTTCAAGTTAAATTAGCTTCTTTTTTAAATTTTATCATGGTAAAATACATATAACGTAACATTTGCCCCTTGAACCACTTTTAAGTGTACATTTCAGCAGCATTAATTACATTCCCAATGCTGTGCAACCATTACCGCTATCTAGTTCCAAAACTGTGTCGTCACCCCAGACAGCAAGTCCATACCCATTAAACAAAAATCCTCTGTCCCCCCGACCAGCCCCCAGAAGCCTCTAATCTGCTTTCTGTATCTATGAATCTGCTTGTTCTAGACGGTATCACATAAGCGGAACCATACTTTTCCTTCTGTGTCTGGCTTATTTCACTTAGGTTAACGTTTGCGAGGAGCCCTGGTGGCGCAGGGGTTAAGAGCTCGGCTGCTAACCAAAAGGTCGGCAGTTTGAATCCACCAGCCGCTCCTTGGAAACCCTCTGGGGCAGTTCTATTCTGTCCTATAGGATTGCTATGAGTCGGAATCAACTCGACAGCAATGGGTTTTTTTTGTTTTTTCTTTTCAAAGTTCATTCATGTCATACCATGTATCAGAACTTCATTCTTTTTTATGGCTGGCTAATATTCCATTGCATAGATATACCACATTTTATTTATCTGTTCATCTACTGAGGGACACCTGGGTTGTTTCTACCTTTTATGCATGAACTTTTTAACAGCAATGCATTCGGTTAGCTTGCTATGAGGTTATGGTCAATTAATAGCCCAGATGTTTTTTATTTAAATTAAGGTCAAATGAAGGATACCTGGTGGTGCAGTGGTTAAGCACTCAGCTGCTAAACAAAAGGTCAGCAGTTTGAACCCACCAGCTGCTCTGTGGGAGAAAGATGTGGCAGTCTGCTTCCGTGAAGATTTACAGACTTGGAAACCCTATGGGGCAGTTCTACTCTGCCCGATAGGGTTGCTTTGATTTGGAATCCACTCGACAGCAGTAGGTTTGGTTTTC
>NW_004444028.1:6966034-6981854 GCF_000243295.1 Trichechus manatus latirostris | reverse complement strand
ATACATTTTTATACTTTATTTGTTGCCTTTAAATACATCCTCCTTAATTTAAAATCTACTTTTTTTTTTTTAGGCCTATCATTCCAACTTTTGTTAAGATCTTTTTGAACCTCCAATTTGTGCTAATTATTCCTCCCAGTTTTATGGCGCTTACACATTTGATGTGTCTATGTCTGCATCGAATTTACTCATCAGGACGGTAAGGTACTGATAGCCTCATGACTCAACGGAAATCAGTTATTTAAGCAAACAAACAATCCCTAGGGAGCGGCAGAGCTAGGACCAGAGTCCAGCCGTGGAGTGCTTTCTCCAGCATGCAGCCCAGTTAGGATCACAGAACTACCTTTGGTGCATAGATAACCATAGAGGGCTGGGGGCAAAGGTAGACCTCCTTGAGGCTAGGCCGGAAAATCGTGGGCAGAATGAGGGTATAGGTAGGTAGTGCTTTGAAACCGAATGACCTACTCCTAACTTGTGTTATCCTGGGACCTTCTTAGGGCATTTGTGAAATGAGGATATGGGTTCAAGTCTCTAAGATTCCTTTCAATGTAAACATTTTATGCTATGATGCTCCTGTGACATTAGGATTCCTAGTATCTAATGTGCCCAGGAACCAAAGTGTGTGGATGATCAGACCCAAAGAACCCAAAGACCTTCACTACACACACATATGAAATCTTCACACTCACTTTGAACGCTCTGAGAAAACGCTTTGACCCAGGCATACATTTTAATAAATTTAATGTAGGTGAGGACTTCATTCATCTTCTGGACACGGTCATCTGTAGCGGCCACGCATTTTCTCCTGAAATATGCAGTGAACCGTGATGCAAACATCTGAAAAGAAAAGCAAAGTCCTGCCAAATTAGAGCTCATTCAGACTTATAAACTGCCTAGCCTTTCTAGGAAATACATCGGTTACTCTAAATAAAATGAGCATATAATCCTGTTTTCTGGGTCAGGCCAGATGTTTTTTAATAAAAGTGGTCTAATAAATTACCGTCAAAGATTAGTTAATTCTTATCCCCTTGCAAGGCAATTAAAACAAATAAATATTTGTTCTCATATCAATCACAGATACTTAGTGCTCTCAAAAGGGACACAGGAGAGGCGTATCGGTTAGCATCGACTCAAGATGGAGTAACTCAATGAAGAAAACCGAAGACACAAGGGAAAGATTAGTCCAAAGGACTAAGGGACCACATCTACCACAGCCTCCACCAGGCTGAGTCCAGCACAACTAGATGGTGCCCGGCTACCACCACCAACTGCTCTGACAGGGAGCACAATAGAGAGTCCTGGACAGAGTTCGAGATAAATATAGAACAAAATTCTAACTCACAAAAAAAAACACTGACAGAGACTGGAGAAACCCTGAGAGTATGGCTCGTGGACACGCTTATAGCTCAGTAATGAAGTCACTCTTGAGGTTCACCCTTCAGCCAAAGATTAGACAGGCCCATAAAACAAAACGAGACTAAACGGGCTCACCAGCCCCGGGGGCAAGGGCCAAAAGGCAGGAGGGGACAGGAAAGCTGGTAATGGGGAACCAATGTTCGAGAACGGAGAGCGTTGACATGTCATGGGGTTGGCAACCAATGTCACAAAACAATGCGTACTAACTGTTTAATGAGAAACTAGTTTGGTCAGTAAACCTTCACCTAAAGTACAAAAATAATAATAATAATATCAAGACGGAGTAACTCAAACCCTCCTGTGCTACCTGGGAGCACCTGCTGGCCTTCTCCCTCATGCGGAGTCTCTCTTTTTTCATCTCATTAGGAGCCACTCACTTCCTCTCAAGTCAAAACTCTGCCTATATGAACTAAGCACTGAGCTCTCTTTCCAGACTTCTTCTGCTCTGAGGAAATTTCCCATCAGAGATGTGATACCTCAGTGATACCTACTAGAGCCCAATGGAAGTAACTCATCTCCCAAGGAGAAGCTGCCAAGATAAAGATAGGAGGCTTACTCACCATTGCTGGATAAAAGAGGATAAAAACAGCTGATCCCAGGAAGCCCGTAGGTCCCAGAATAATTACATTATAAATCATGCCTAAGATGGCAACAACAGGTCCTCCAGCCAGCAAGCTGCCGACGGCGGCTGCTTCAAACATCCTCTGCCCATCATTAGAGCAGATGTTGATGAGCTGCGGGACACAGACAGCAGTGAGAGGGCGCTGCAATGACGCGGGCCACTTGTCTCAGGAGGGTGAAGGACAGAGCTGGGCCCCAAAGGAAAGAAAGAGCTCAAGCTGTAACTTGCTCTCTGCCCTGAAGCAAACACCCCTCCCTCACTCACCTCGCCCAGAGACTTCTCTTTAATGTTCTTCAATTTAAGGATCTTCTTGAATGCCATGGTGAGGATGGCCCCCCGCAAGCGGACACCAGTTCGGTAATTCAACGCCCAGGTCAGTGCCAGCGACCAAGATCGTATGATTTCTGTCAGAAAGAGGCCCAGGACTAACAGCAAGCTGTACTGCAGGTTAGATTCTGCTGCCTGGGCGTACTCCAAGAGGTGCTTCACCATAAAGGCCTACAGGGAGAAACACACACCACCGTCAGCATCTCCACAGCACCCACGCACAGCGCCACAGTTTTGTGTTAAATTAGAAAGAGCAGGCCCCTCCACTGTACAGTGGTGAAGTACGCAAGCAAGGCAAAGCCTCCCTGGAGGACCAAACAGGACTGACAGCCGGCCTGCGGTGGTTTACTTAGGGCATTTCGCAGGAGGTGGCTCGGAGCCGAGGCTCTGTTCCTGAAGTATACCATCAAGACCGTGACTCTTTCTAACGTCACACAAACCTGTCCGTGAGCTGAGGCTGATTCTAAACACTTGGACATCAAAAGTATATCTTGGACCTTATTGCAGTATTTCCACACATCGATACATTTCTTTAAGTGAAATTAAGACCTTTTTTGGGGGATCGTTTCAAACGTGCTTATTTGAGAAAAAGGAACAGTGTACCTACAGTTGTACTGGGGGAGGGTGAGAAGTGCATTTGCAAAACATTCCTGAAAATAAACATCAGCAGTTTAATGGTACAGGAGACAGCAAACACAGCAGACTATCAGAAATCCAGACACCCTCCCCACGGGCCCTCCCCGCACCCCGCTCCCTCCCAAAAACAAAAACATGTTACCTCAGGTAGCATATGTCTAACACCACCTGCAGAGAGGGGAGGCAGCCAGCCCCCAAGAACCACCGAGTGGCACCTCCAGCTCTGAGGTCCTGCAACGCTGGGGCACACACTCACACAAGGCACATTCAGCAACAGCATTAAATACCAGGAGGTGGGCGGTAACGTACTTTTATTGAAAATCAAAAATAAAGAAAGAAAAGTACCATCTTCAAAGAGCATCTCACAAACACTGTACAACAGCAGGAGCATTGTGGTAACATACAATGGGATCATACAGAGTCAAGTTATACAGGGCTAAGCCATCTAACAGGTCATCTGGCCTCCGACTGTTGTTTTAACTACACACAGTGGAAATACAGAACAGAGCCAACATCTATTTCCAGAGTCCGAAGTAGTACATCAAGCTGAGAGCACTTAACGGGTTAGGGCTCCAGGAGTCGCAACGATTCTGCAACGGAGTAGATATTCTCTAGGAATAAAGACCTTGAGCTGAAGAAAGAGAATTAAAAAACAAAACAAAACGGAAAACTCCCCCAAAGTGGTACTCGGTTTAAAATCGCTGGCACTAGAGGTTCGCTAGGCTGTGAGGAATTGCCTCTGCTCCAGACAGAATACAAAACCTAGCCCCCGAGGAAAACCCAGTGGCATCCTTCACAGTCTTTGCAAGTCCTTGCAGCTAAAATTGGTTTTGCCAAAAATGAAACAAAACAAACCACAACAGAAGAAAGCCAAAATCGATCCCCAACCCTGAAGGATAAAAAAAAAAAAAATTAACTCAATGAGAACCCCCTCCATCCCATCTAGCCCGGTTCCTTATAGCAAAGGTTACCGCAGCTGTAAGCCAGCGCCCAATGACAGACAAAACTGAAGCCAGACACGAGTGTTCTGAGGTAGCTAATGCTGCATTCCAGAACCCAGATTCTCTCTGGGATGGTTTGTATTAATCTCCTTTTTCCGGAGAGTAAATTAATACCAGATGTCCACTAGATTCTAGGAGATCCCCACCAATCAGATTTATGTCAAGTTCCAGTAAATAACCTGATGGAATAGATTTCCAATTCAGATGACTATTGTCTCCCACCTCTCCCCTCCCTCCGATTTTTAGGTGTATATCCATTGTGTGGGTCACAACTGTATACAGCTGGGTTGTTGGTTTACTAGCAAGAAGATTGGCTTCTTTTCCAGTATGCAATCCAAAATGTGGAACTGAGTCACTGAATGGCAGGGTCAAAACCCTCTCTCGTCACGTGAAGCAACTCAGTAAGATGGCGGAGCAGTAAAGCATTTTCTCACACACCACGGCCGATGGACCAGTCTCCAAAGGAAGGCGTGAAAGGACAGCAGGTTGTTGTTGGGGTTCCTTCCTTCCCATACCTTTATAGTGCCATTTTTTTCAGCACGGGGTACTAGCATCAGCCCCTCCCAGAGGGGCGGAGCAGGCAGGGGAGGTAAGAGACATAATGAATGTTTATACTAGGTAAAATTTTCAAAGGGGAAGGAAAAGAGGAAACAGCAGATTAAAGAATTTCCAACACATACGGTTTTAACAATCACATTTCAAACCATTTTGCATGGGATAAAGTAAAGAAAAAGAAAAAATAAAAAAGAGGTTTGCATGAAAAATCCAACCAAAACTTATTAGTTTTTAAAAGTTACAAGTTTAACCATTTAAATTTAAACAAACTGGGAGAAAACTTGAGACTGTCAGCATAGCTGTCTGGCTGTGGAAAGCAGTCCCAGTGAAGAAACTTTACCTTACCTGAACTCTTGGCGAGAGACTCTGCCCAGCTTGACTCTCTCATTCTGACCGCAGAACACAGCCATCCTGAAAATTCTAAAGAACAGCTTCTGTCACTGGTTCCACTACAGAGACTCCCCCCAAATCCAGATCCTGACAGCGCCAAGCAAGCTGCAGCTGGAGAGAGGTCGGAAGGGCAGGAAACTTACCTCTCTAAAGGGCTTTTCACTGTCCTTTCCCCAAAAGGCCCTCTGGGAAAGTTAGCATTCACCAAGAGAACACTGCAGGGGGCAGCCTTCCCTTGCATGTCTACAGGCGGATGCTAATTCTCTACACACAAATCAGAGGTCAGGCCTGTTCCATGAAAACTGTCTTAATCCAGAGCATCTCTCTGGAGGTTTAGCCACCTGGCTGCTCATCTTGGGTCGGGATCATATTCATGGATTCTGGTGCTCTGTGAACATTATCGTGGCCCCTGTGCGCCCTACACTGAGCACTGGTCCTCTGGCCTCAGAGAAACCTTTGGATCACTTTGATGCTTAAATGCCCGGCCTGGGCTGGCCAGCAGTTTAAACAACAAAAACAAAAACCCAAACCACAGCTTGTTGTGTTTCCTTTGTTCCACGTGTGGCCACCAGGGTTCAGTGACTTCTGAGAAGGGATAAGATGTGTGATGCCGTATTTGGGGAGCCCATCTTTGGGGAGTCTTCGTCCTTACGTACATTTCTGTAAGAACAGACTAAGCCAGTTTGAAAGTCATGCCAGATTAGAAAATGTGCGAAAATCTGAAACGGATGCCCCTCAAAAGGATTTAAAACGCTCATTCATTGCCAGTACAAATCTCAACACCAGCCTGGCTCTTCAATTTCCAATTAAAAAGAAATTCATTAGAATCAGAGCTCCAAAAAAAAAAAAGTTGGCCCTGGTTACACTTTTAAGTCTTTTATCAATAAAAAGGGACAGGTTCAATGCTTTTGTGACTGGTCTAGGACAGGATCTCCTGAAAGAACACTGGCTTAAGGCGGTCTTCCCCGGAGGGCAAGAGAAGCAAAAGCCTGCTGCTGTTTTCCTGTTAAAGGAAGGCTCTCAGTTTTCCCGGGATCTAGAGGAATTTACTAGAGATTAGTATTCCAGTGTGCTGCGCCTTAAAAGAGTAAGGAATACGCAGAGGCTCAAGGGAATGACTGGTAAGGCACCAAGCTGAACATGCATAGCTAAGTTTTTTTTTCTCCCCAAGTAAAAAGTCAAAATCCCAACAATCCATGGATTTTTTTAAGGGGGGCGGGGGTCAATGAATTTCTTGCACTGACCAGATGGAATCAAGAAAGCCCATTATCACCATATCAAGAAAGCCTTCTACCTCGCTACCCAGCTGAAAGAATTCTACAGAAGAAAGACCAGGGCAGCCACCAGCCCTGTAGTGAAACAATGACAGAAGCTCTTCTTGGCGGAGGTTGCTCCTATGAAAACGTTTGCCATTTTGGACAATAACATAACGTTACATAGCATTGAGTTACATGGTCCCTCTTGCTTGAAAGTTACAGAAAAGCATGTTAGTCAATGAATACAGACCCCCAATACGAGAAAAGTAAGTACTGTTCTCTGCTTCAGAAAAAAAGATCAAAACTTTAAAAGGCATCGAACATTAAAAACAATAACAACAACAAAATAAAACCCTGTAGATTAGTTTTCCTTAATTACCATGCATCTTAGGTGTATACTTACCAAACCCATGTACCTCCAGCTTACCCACACACGAGAAACGCACAGTACAAGCTGTGCCACTGCTCCGATGCCTCAAGGCAAATGTGTAGAAAATAGGTTTAATCCAAGTCTCAAGTGTGAGGCCACACAGCAGGTGTAAGAAACAAGCGCCCAGAAAACAGCGTGAATGTCAAAGGCTCTCTTACCTACTCTGCTTTGGGACAGACTAGGAAAACACCATGCTGCCACCCCTACACTCGACACACAGTTTACGCTATAAACCAAAACTCAATGGACTCCAGGTCAGACTCTAAAAACCTCAACAGCCCTCTAGCTTCTTCAGGGCTCACTCGCCACAGAACCGTCCAACAACACGTGCTCACTCTGCCTCCGTGGCCCATGCCCAGGATTCAGTATGTCACTACCGCCAGCTCACCAGCCTTGCCACACAACACTCCTCTCGCCCACTCACAGCACTGCCGAGACACGGCTGTCCCAAACCAAGACTGTCATTTCACGTCAACACACCACAGAGGAGCACAATCCTGTTCGGAACCAGAATCAGTTCAGTTTCACCCCCGCCCCAGGGAAGCGAGCCAGTTTCATTTCTCCACCGGCAACGTGGCCCCCTTCTCCTTCCAGCTGCTTACAAATCACCAACCACTCTGAAGTCAATCGTCCCCTTTCAACAGACCTGGAGGCATCGCTAAGGCTGCTAACTAGCCCAAAGGTGAGCACAAACCCCTGGAACAGAACAAGAGTGTTAGAGCTGGCCATGGCCGGGCCCCTGGAGACTGTCAGAAAGGATGGTTAGAACTTACTGGTCCACTGAAGCCAGCCAGCTGCGTGATCATCAGGCACACGATGGACAGGATGAGCCTGGTGCGACAGAAGATCCACACAACCCTTCGGAGGGAAGCAGCGTCTGGCCCAACTTCATTCAGCTCTTCTTGCCACAGTCTCTCTAGTCTTAACAAGGGCACATGTCCTCCGTTATACATCTCCACAGGTGAAAAGGCACACCCTAGCTTCCCTCCTGCCATCGCTTTTGGTCTCCAGGCTTTGAAACTACTCACAGAATTTCTCCTCTAAAATTATGTACGTAGTCACTACCTCCACAGGCCTGGAAAAAAACGCCCTTGTTGGATAGCTACGTATTTACTCTGTATAGGGAGGCTTTCAGGATTCGGAAAAGGATGAGAACAAAGGTCTTTTCTTCCACCCAGAAAAACTGTCTCTCAATAAAACTTGTTTGTGGATAAGAACTTCCTTTCTCAAGGGTCCCCAACCCTTTCTGAAGGATCCTGTGGTAACATGTAAAGCTGTAAACTAGAGCTTAATCATGACAATCGGCTACCACAAAAATGTACTCTGTCACAAGGCAGCAACATAATCTCCCTGCAGACTCAGGAAGAGAAGCGGGGCTGAGAGAGAGAGAGAAAGCCCGTGGTTAAAACAGGATTAAAGCAGATATAGGAGATCAAGCCGAAGAGCAAAGAGAAAGTCATCCCCAGGCGTCCCTCCCTCCACAGGACAGCTCAGATCTTAAAAGGACACCGAGCTGTGGGCTTCACACTGCTGGACCCACACGCCTAGCTCAGGCCCTACGTATCCAGTATTGGGAGAGGAGGGTGAATCGGAGACGCCTACCTTCTGCAGTTCACGTCGGAAGACTCGTACTTGGACAAAGGCCACACGTCCTCCATTAAGAGCTCCCCCTTCTTGTAGGCCACGCGGGCCAGGGAAGTTAGCCAGGAGAAAGTCATACAGGAGAATAGCCCAGCATTGTCCACGGGGTGCTGGTGTCTAAGGAGAGAAATCACAAAACTCTCAACACAGAGGCTGGCCGGCATTTATAACATTGCTTAGAAAACAGAGCTCCCGACTAAAAACAGGTCTTCCCAAGTGGTTGGATTTTAGCCCCGAAGTGTCAAAAATGCTCTTGACGCTTCACGGATGAGTTATGAACCAGCAGAGCCTCTTACTTGGAAGTGGTCCGGATGGGCTTCAGAACGCTTAAGCCATGATGGTACTTTCCCCTGGGATGTTCCTCATCCAGGATTCTCAGCTGAGAGTGGACGGAGACATCCAGGGAAAGACCCTCAGCTCGGGCCGCGGTTTCCAAGGCATCCTGGCATTCCACCTGTTTTAAGATACGAAGAGAGGAAAAAGCACGATTAATGAACCTGAGAAAAGCAGGGGGGAGGCCAATCTAACGGATCCAGCGACTCATACTGCAAACCAGATTCATCTTAACTGAGAAATCACAAGGGTCAGGAGGTTACACACTAGCTTTGTATGCCGGGAACTTGCTAAGGAACCTTAAACAAGATATTCAAAATTTATATTTTTATCACCAACATGTTTTAGCTTTCATTTCCCAGTGTGGACTGAGAGTCAATTACTTTGCTACCAACTACAAACTCTATTGCCTGTTTTCTATGACAAAAACCTCACAACCACCCCCAACTAAATAGCCAGGTCATGCAGAAAGACCCAAGATGTACACAGGGCTCCTCTCTCTCTGCCTTATCAGCAATTGGGAGAGCGGAACATGGGTCCTCCCCCTGGCTGCCGGCTAAAGAGCTCTAATACCCAGAATTCCCTGCAGTATGAAGCAGAGGGGTTCACGAGTGGAAGTACAAAGTCATACATATTTACTGTGAAGCTTATAAATGTCCATTAAATTAACAAAAAACTCAGGTCATTCGAGGTCTGACTGAGGCAGAGGAGGGTGGGCCAAGACTCTGGACACATCTATCCCCATTTATCCTAAAAGTAACTCAAAGATTATGCCTTCCTGTTGCAGAAGTAGCAGAAGCCTCATGTCCCTCCAGTAAGGATGATAAGTGCATTCACTACCCTTTTCTCTCTGAGTAGTGACGTTCACATGGTCATAAATACTTCCAGCAATTACTGTAAAATAGCAAGAAAAAATAGATCCTCAAGTCCAGGAAAAGTTAAGTGGTGCAGCACCTAACATACAGGAAAATACACTTGAGCTTTTAGGGGCAAAGGGGCATCATATCTACAACCTACTCTCAAAGGGCTGGGCAAGAAAGAGGTTTATATATACCTACACTGAGGGAGAGTGATAGAGCAAATGTGGCAAAATGTTAACGGGAAATCTGGGTGAAAGGTAAACAGGAATTCTCTGTACTTTTCCTGCAACTTCCCTGGAAGTTCGAAATAAAAACATTAAAAACTAGTTATTTCGATCAACAAAGTGAAAAGAACATACAGATTGGGAGAAAATTTTCAGGAACCATGTATCAAATAAGGGCCTAATAACCAAAATATATATAAAACTTCTACCACTTAACAACAAAAAAACAACCCACCCAATCAAAAAATGGGCAAAGGACTTGAACAGACTTGAATATCCAGAGAGGACATTCAAATGGCCAAACAGCAGATGAAAAGATGCTCAACATTATTAGCTGTTAAAAAAAAACAAAACAAAAAAACCCATTGCCATCAAGTCAGTTCAGACTCAGAGAGAGCCTATAGAACAGAGGAGAACTGCTCCATAGGGTTTCCAAAGCTGTAAATCTTTTTTTTTTTTAATTTTTTTTTTTATTGTACTTTAGGTGAAGGTTTACAGAACAAATATTTTCTCATTAAACAGTACACATATTGTTTTATGACATTGGTTAACAACCCCACAACATGTAGACACGCTCCCTTCTCGGCCTTGGAGGACCTTTTTTTTGGTGAAAATATACATAGCCAAAGATACACCATTTCAAAAATTTCTACATGTACAATTCAGTGACGTCGACTATGCTCTTCCAGTTGTGCTGCTATTCTCACTTTAGATGAAGGTTTACAGAACAGAACAGTTTCTCATTAAACAGTTAGTACACATACTGCCCTATGACAATGGTTAACAACCTCACTACACATCAACACTGTCCTCACTCAACTTTGATTTCCCTATCTCCAGCTTTCCTGTCCCCTCCTGCCTTCTAGTCCTTGTCCCTGGACTGCTGTGCCTCATTAGTCCCGTTTTGTTTTATGGGGCTGTCCAATCCCCAGCTGAACAGTGAACCTCGGGCGTGACTTTACCACTGAGCTAAAAGGGAGTCTGGGGGCACTGTAAATCTTTTGATTTATTTATTTCGGCTGTAAATCTTTACGGAAGCAGACTGCCACGTCTTCCTCCCTCTGAGCAGCTAGTGGGTTTGAACCCTCAGTCAGCCTTTTGATTAGCAGCTGAGAACTTAACCACTGTGCCACCAAGGCTCCTTATTAGTCATTAGGGAGATGTAAATCAAAACCAATATACCATGGATTGCCAGAAGAATGAGCAAATCTGTCTTGGGAGAATGTTCCTTAGAAACAAGGATGGTGAGACTTCGTCTTACATACTTTGGACATGTTATCAGGGGGGACCACTCCCTGGAGAAGGATATCATGCTTGGTAAAGCAGGGGGTCAGCGAAAAAGAGAAAGATCCTCAACAAGATGGACTGACACAGTGGCTGCAACAGTGGGCTCAAACATAGCAACAATTATGAGGATGACGCAGGACTGGGCAGTATTTCGTTCTGTTGTGCGCAGGGTCGCTATGAGTCAGAACCAACGCAACGGCACCTAACAACAACGACAAATCAAAATCACAACGAGATATCACCTCACCCCAGTTAGAACGGCAATCATAAAAAAACGAGAAACCAGTGTCGGAGAGTTTGTCTCTACTGGAAGCCTCATCCATTGCTGGTGGGAATGTAAAATGGTACAGCCATGGACGAAAACAGTTCGGCAGTTCCTCAAAAAGTTGAACTACCACATGACTCAGCAATCCCAATCCTAGGTATTTATATACCCAGCAGAAGTGAAAGCAGGAACACAAATAGAAACCTGTACATCAATGTTTGTTGCAGTATTTTTCACAATAGCCAAAAGGTGGAAACCACCAAAATGCCATCAATAGACGGAAGGATAAACGAGATGCGGTACATCCATACAACTGAAAACCACACAGTTCTAAAGAGAAATGAGCTCCGATGCGTGTCACCACCTGGATGGACACTGAAATCATTATGCTGACCAAATAAGGAAATCAAAAAAGACAAATACTATATGATCTCACGTATATGAAATAAGAAAATAATAGAAACCAAAGATTATTAATGGTTACCGGGCTGGGAGAGAGGGGGAGGGGGAAGTTCTGTTTGGGGGCGCTGAGTTTATGTTAATGGTGGCAGAATATTTTGGAAAAGGATAATGATAATGGTGGCACAACATGAAAAATGTAATCAATATCACTGAATTGTAAATGTGGAAGTCGTGCTGGTAAATATTTTGGTGTGTATATTTTCACCACAGTGATTAAGCGCTCGGCTGCTAACCGAAAGGTTGCTGGTTTGAACCCACTAGCTGCTCCGTGAGAGGAAGATGTGGCGGTCTGTTTCTGTAGAGATTACAGCCTTGGAAACCCTATGGGGCAGTTCTACTCTGCCCTACAGGGTTGCTATGAGTCGGAATCGACTTGACGGCAACGGGTTTGGTTTGGTTTATGTTCCTCTGCATCTGTACACTGCGGTGGGATGCTTCTGGTAAGGGCTCCTGGAGGGCGGGGTGCCTTATTCTTGTTTATATCCTTGGCCCCTAGCACAGTGTAGTGCTTGGCACCTATTATTTAAATGTCAACTAAAATATCTTCATGTCGCCTCACAATCTGCATCGTTATCACCTAGTAGCTTCCCGATGAGCCACTGAGGAGTCTTTCTTAACTGTTCCACCTCTGTTCAGAGGTTCCAGTTGTTTTGCTTATTATTAATAGCATAATAAACAATTATGGCATTTTCCTGCTCTTTCTGGATTACTGAGGATAAATTCCCATCATTGGAATTACAGAATTAAGGAGTATAGCTCCTAGCTATGGACTCAAACATATCACCGACCATGAAGACAGACAGGACCAGGCAATGTTTCATTCTGTTATACATAAGATCACCATGAGTCACAGCCAACTGGACAATAACAACAAGCTCCTGGCAAGTAAACACCCAGTTTGCACAATAAACCTTTATTATAGAATAAGTACTCCAGCATCATTGCAAAACAGAACTTCTATTAGCTTTAGCACTTCCAGTTCTATTTTGTTGACCTGAGCTGCCTCGACCTGGCTACTCTGTGATATTAGCAATAAACAGAGGGAGCCAGGACAATCTTCCTTGTTTATAGCCAAATCTCATAACTAGCATTATCTGTAAAGGCAAACATTTGTGCAAATTAATTTTATAAGCAAACTTACATAGCACTTACTATGTGCCAGGCACTGTTTTAAACATGTTACAGATGTTAACTCATTTAATCCTGATAACAACCCTATGAGGCAGTTACTACTACTACCCCAGTTTTACAGCTGAGGAAACTGAGTCAAAGAAATGTTAAGTAACAGCAGGGATTTAACTCTAGGCTCAAAAGTTCATGCTCTTAATCACTATGCTATGTGTCCTTAAGATATGTATCTATATATACATTGGATGCAGGCCACACTCCCAAGAAAAATCCCTTTTTAACTGATGGGCTGCTTACCCCAGATCACAAAATGGGGGATGACTACATCAGATCACAAAATGGAGGGTGACTACATCAGATCACAAACGGAGGGTGACTACAACATTACCTAACTGCCAAATTCCAACCTAACTGCCAAACTACTGAGACTCGCAGCCCGGACAAGTTGACACACAACCTTAACCATCGCAGTTGCCGTTGAGTCGGCTCCAACTCATAGTGACCTTATGTGTAACAGACGAAATGCTGCCTGCTCCTGTGCCATCTTTGTGAACACTGGTATGTTTGAGTCCATTGCTGTAGCTATTGTGTCAGTCCGTCTCACTGAGGTTTCCCTCGTTTTTGCTGACCCCTCTACTTCACCAAACATGACAAACACAAAGTCTCACTGTCTGTGCTTCCAAGGAGCACTCTGGTTGTATACCTTCTACGACTGATTTGTTCATTCTCTGGCAATCCACAGTATATTCAATATTCTTCATCAACACGAACAGCCCATGCTTCAAATGCTCAGTAGCCACATGTGGCTAGTGGCTACCATATTGCCAAGTGTAGCTCAGTAGTTCTCAACTGGGAGTGATTCTGTCCCCCCAGGGGACACCTGCCAATGTTTGGAGGCATTTTTGGTTGTCCCAGCTGAAGAGGTGCTTCTAGGGGAGAGGCCAAGGACACTGCTAAATATCCTTCAAGGCACAGGACAGCCACCACAACAAAGAATTAACTGCCCCTAAAAGTCAATAATGCTGAGGTGGCCCTAGATAGCTAAATAGCTATCAGCGTGGTAATTCACCTATGCTGATCTAGGCGGATGTGTTTCAGGAGGCCAAATGCCCTAACCCTATTTGTTTTTTACTGTATGATGCTTCAAATCCATTTTATAAGTAACTTTTTAAATAAAGCATCTTCTGAGACAGGATAAGAACACACATCTCTGTGCTACAGCTCTTATGAGGCATGGTGACCTGGAAGGCTCCCCGTGGTCAGACAGTTATGGCCACACAGTCAGGCATCGCAGCACTGATTCATTCCAAAGGGACACAGTCAGGCATCACAGCACTGATTCATTCCAAAGGGAAAAACACCAGTGTGATCCAGGAGTTGAGAAAGCAGGAAACAAGGAAACACCACTGCTGTTGATACCTGCCCTAGGACTATGTGGCTAGGAGACACTGAGCATTTTTTTTTCCTACCAGGATGTTGGCAATGGAGTGGGGGTGGGGGGAAACTGGGGAGCTCTATGGGACAATGAAATTCAGACTCTGTCAAGGAAGGTTCCAACACAGGTGAGGGAACACATACACATTCACACGTGTCGCCCGATGAGGAAAAACAGAACATTCAATCCACAAGCCAACAAGGATTCTTGCAGAAGAGACTTCCCGTGAAGGTACCCCCTCCACTGTGCATGCTAACACCAACCTCCCGCAGGTGGGAACCAGTGTACCTACCACACCGGACAGCCTGGCTTCCCTGGTTTGCCCCATCTCATTTTAACAGGCTGCCAGAGGGGAATGTTTGCTGAGCGGGCGACCACGGGCCACTGGGACAAGATACCAGGCGCCAGAAACCACTCCCGAGGCCAGGCAATCCTTCCCTGGCGACAGTGTGATGGCAGGGGAGCCTCCCGAAGCCTCAGGGCTGAGGGCCCATCCAGGTTGTCCCTGCGCACAGAGGTGGCAGGCATCCACTGGCAACAGAGGTGCCTCTCTGCTTCCAAGGGGAATAAAGGTACAGTTCTCCTCTCTGGTGCTCCCTTCAAAGGAAGCTGCATCTGGGGCACAATCAGAACTGACAGACCTCAATCCTGTGATGTATTCTGCCTTCCCTCTGCCTACTTCAGAAGATCTTAACACAAATACAGAACAGGCAGCTTCTTCTTAGAAACCCTTTTGGCCCAAGTAAAATCTTTTCTGCAAACATCTAGAAAGACAAATTTTTGAGGAGAACTGTTGTACAATTGGAACCCAGGTGGCGCAGTGGTTAAGTGATAAGGCTGTTAACCAACAGGCCAGCAGTTTGAATCCACCAGGTGCTCCTTGGAAACCCTATGGGGCAGTTCCACTCTATCCCCTAGGGTCCCTGTGGGTCGGAATCAACTGGACGTTAATGGGTTTGGTTTGGGTTTTTTTTGGTTGTACAATTGACTCAACAGCAACTGGTAACTGGTTGTATGAGCAGATACAGATCTCAAGAAACTCTGGATATTAAAAATTAAGTGAAAAAGAAGTTAAAATTTACTTTTAGATTAAAAAAGATATTAAAAGCTTATGCCCTCCTAAGACCAGCTGACATCAAGATCTCACATGGTCCTTTCCCCCACTAAGTTAAGGACATTTCCTCTCCAAGTTCATGCCACATTCTTAATCCCCAATGGGTTATTAACATAATCCCAACCTTCTCAAAATCTTCCCTAAGAACTTCCGAAGAGTGGCCATGTCAGTCAAGACAGTCAGCAAGATTGTACAGCGCAACTTTCATGGGATGGAAACAGAACATGGTAGAAAGAACTCACTATTTAGAGTCAGGGAACCAGCTAATCTCAGCCCTACCATGCAGTAGTTCTGCTATCCTGAGCAGGTGAATGAACTTGGGCATCCCACCACTCATCTGTACTTTACCTCGGGCAGGTGAATGAACTGGGGCATCCCACCACTCATCTGTAGTCTACCCCGGGCAGGTGAATGAACTGGGGCACCCCACCACTCATC
>NW_004444028.1:6919562-6965667 GCF_000243295.1 Trichechus manatus latirostris | reverse complement strand
TGAATGAACTGGGGCATCCCACCACTCGTCTGTAGTTTACCCCGGGCAGGTGAATGAACTGGGGCATCCCATCACTCATCTGTAGCTGTGCTGTTTCGTTTCCCTCATGCCGAGGATCAGCTACTAACACAATTCACACGGGGAAAATACACAAAACCAATGGCTATAACCACAGCATCAGTCCAAGACATAGCACAAGGCAGAGCGATTCACCGTGTGGCCCCTCCACTGGGCAGCAGGCTGCAACCACTGACAACAGCGAGAAGCAGACAGAGAGTTGGGCGATTTAGCCGTGTTTCTACTATAAGACGCTTAAGAAAACGAAGTGCCATCTCAACACCATACCTATATAATACCAAAGGCAAACAGAAGATTGTTAGGCTCCTGGGATTTTTTTTAAAAAGCCAAGCAACCATAACCATTTATTCTAACCCGTTCTGGGGTGTTTATATCTTAAAGCCTAAGTGTATCTATTTCTATGACATATAATAGACTTCCTAACAACACATGAATCCTTTTTGGCACGTTTCACTTTTGAAAACGATCCAACCATATCCTGAACCCAAGGTTAGGTACAAACAACAGCTGTACACTAGTCAGTACTGTTTGTGTCCGCTGGCTAGTGCTTGCCTTTTTCTGTAGCCCAACACACTGGGCCAGTGCCATGGATTGAAAGGTGTCCCCCCAAAATATGTGTCAGCTTGGCTAGGTCCTGATTCCCAGTATTGTGTAATTGTCCACCATTTTGTCATCTGATGTGATTATCCTAGGTGTTGTAAATCCCAACCTCTGTGCTGTTAATGAGGCAGGATTAGAGGCAGTTATGTTAATGAGGCAGGACTCAATCCACAGGATCAGGTTATATTTTCAGTCAATCTCTTTTGAGATATAAAAGACAGAAGTGAGCAGAGAGACAGGGGGACCTCATTACCACCAAGCAAGAAGAGCCAAGAGCAGAGCACACCCTTGGACCCAGGGTCCCTGTGCTGAGAAGCTTCTAGACCAGGGGAAGAATGAGGACAAGGACGTTCCCCCAGAGCCAAAAGAGAGAGAATGCCTTCCCCTGGAGCTGGCGCCCTGAATTTGGACTTCTAACCTCCTAGACTGTGAGAGAATAAATTTCTGTTTGTTAAAGCCGTCCACTTGGGGTATGTCAGTTACAGCAGCGCTAGATACTGAGACAGCCGGGAGAGTGGGCAGCAGAGCCATGATGCTTCCAAGGGAAGCCAAGACCTCTATTCCGAGCCCCCTAACTCCAGAAACAAATCCCTAGGAGGAGCACCAGCCCTGTCCCAGCCTGTTGAGTAAGCATCTCTCTGGGCCTCACCTACAGGGAGGTGAGGCTATGGGAACCGAGCAGCATGGCCCATCTTTTAAAGTACACACATGTATAAGCCTGTCTTGCTTTCTGTCTCCACGAGCAGGCTTCGCTAGAACAAAACTAAAGTTTTCTTCTGATATCTCATAACTGAGTTAAGTTGGCTTCTGTGAACAGCTAATTCAGAAAATCATTAAAATATGTATGACATATAATTATCCAATTAGGCTACCTCTAAAAAGGGGGCAGGGAAGGATGGGACAGAGAATTTAATAATGCTAATTAGTGGCCTCCAGTGCACCAAAATCAACTTCACATAATTGGTCATTTTGATACTGATAGTTTCAACCTTTGCGAAGACTTCTGGAGGCCCTGCTTCTGTCCCAGGCATTCGCCTGTTAACTTCTGATTAAAGGGAGAGGGGACTAATGGTGAGACATTTAAGAAGGCATCAGCAGAAGGCTACCTAAAGCACTACCAAGAAACCATGTGTAACTTCCAAGTTACATATCCTAACAAAATAAAGACGTACTTAAAACTACTTTAAAAAAAAGGAAGCTAGTTCCAACACTTCGCTTCCCTTTTGACAGAAAGCCCCTGCAACGTATGCCAACAGACTATTTCCCTGAAGTAGCGTGTCCCAGGAAGGTGGCAGCAGCCTTGCTGCAGACGGCACGAGGGCTCATGAGCAAGGCAGCAGCCAGCCTCAGGAGACCCGTCCCACTGGGGAGGGCATGACCAGGCGTGAAAGCCACCTGGGCACTGCACCAATGGCAGCACTGTTGTCACCTCCGCAGGAGAGCTCCAGGCTGCTATTGGAGCCTAACACCTGGGGCCGGGCCAGGTGCTGCATCACAGCCAGCACTGCCTCAGAGACGGGCTGAGCCCTGTCAAGCTTTATGGATGCCCAGAGAGGAGAAAATAGGCAGGTGCTCTTACTCAGCCTTACACTGACTCTCCATAAAATCTGCTGAGTCACTGAGCACCAGTCAAGAGAAAAATAATGCAGAGACGGCAAATACGAGTCTCCTTCAACGGCTGTCCTTCCTAACAGCACAGCAGACCCAGATTTATATTCTTGACTTTGGAAACACAAGGGCGTAGACAAACTCACACACCCTGAGTCCTTAAAGAAATGCTTTTAGAGTCAAATTCTCTAATATTGTAACGTCCTAGACAAAATTATTTTATATAACAATAATTGTCTCTGGGTAGAAGGATTAATTTTAAAGCTGATTTTTTTTTCAGCTCTTAATCTTCTGCACTCTGCAAATTTTCTATAATGAGCCCATATTTTCTTCATAATGATATCTTAGAATCCTACTTCCTGGTAAGAGATTAGACCCACACCCTCGTTCCCTAGGTCTGATTAATATGCTATAGGCCTCCGCTCACCAAAAGAGCTCAACACTAATTAGGAAAACTCCAACCAAGGTTAAAGGATCAGCCTAACACAGAACAAAACCCTATAAAGGTCACTGGGTTTTATGAATACTTTCTGTGTTACCTTTCCTGGAGGCAAAATAGTCTAACTCGGTAGGAAGAAAATTCCCCCAATGGTACACTCTGAGAGAAGGGAAAAAAGAGGGAGCGGAAGTAATGGCACATGAACTTCAGCTGACTTCAGCTTACTGTTCTCTCTTCCTCCTTTGCTGCACACTAGCTCAGACATGCTAGTGGAAGACATGCAGCCAGAATGCTCCTTAGAAGGGAAGATGGCGAGACTACATCTCACGTACTTTGGACACGTTATCAGGAGGGACCAGTTCCTGGAAGAGAACATCATGCTTGGGAAAGTAGAGGATCAGCAAAAAAGAGGAAGACCCTTAACAAGATGGATTGACACAGTGGCTGCAACAATGCACTGAAGCATAGCAACGATTGTGAGGAAGGCACAGGACTAGGCCGTGTTTCATTCTGTTGCACACAGGGTCGCTATGAGTCAGAGCCGACTCAGCTGTACTAACGGCAACAACAAGTGAAAACAAGTCACCCTTAGCTTGGCCTGAGAGTGGAAGGAAAACAACCACCACAATAAAAAAGCTTATAAATCATCAGATAGCTCTGTCTTGCTTTTTTTTAAATATTAATTTAAAGCAACTAAAATCCAAACTCCTTAGCCTATTATCCAAGAACACACATCTCTGCAACTCACTTACCTCTCCCCTTAAAGCTCTGATTTCACACCCTTCATGCTCGAAGCCCTGGTGGCGCAGTGGTTAAGAGCTACAGCTGTTAACCAAAAGGTCAGCAGTTCGAATCCACCAGCCATTCCATGGAAACCCTATGGGGGAGTTCTACCCTGTCCTATAGGGTGGCTATGAGTCAGAATTGGCTCGACAGCAGGGCTGGCTGGTTAGTTATGCTCAAAGCCAACAGGGCCTACTTGTCTGTACCCACAACTCTTCTGTCCCGCACGTTCTTCATCTCTCCCAATTGCCTCCTCTTCAAAACTCCAGTCTTGTCTGTACCCACAACTCTTCTGTCCCGCACGTTCTTCATCTCTCCCAATTGCCTCCTCTTCAAAACTCCAGTCAAATCCTACCTCCATCTGAAATCTTCTCTGATCCCGAAGATGGATGCACTCTCTCCTTCTTATTAATTTCCATAGTATCTAAATTACAGTCATCTGTATGCATGAGTTTAAGCTCCTGTAGCGGTGGGAGGGTGGGCAGGCCCAGCATCAGTTTATCTTTATTGCCCCAGACCACCTAGCTTGGCCCTGTGCCTGCTGGTGAAGAATGCTTCTTGGAGAACGCTAAAGTGACTGCTGAATAAATAAACAAATGAACGTTGCATCTTAAAAAAAACAAAAAACAAACACACAGGCTTTGTGGAGTCACGTGATGTCCATGTGCAGATACTAACGCAATTAGAAGCAGAGGAGGCTGACAATCACGCCTCAGGCACAGGGAGAGTGCTAAGTGTGGCCTAGATGTAAATCTTCAGGTTCACTGACGTTATGCGCCAGCCTAACTGCCGCGGAGCTTAGGCCTCGCGCTCAAAGACCTAACAGCAACAGAAGGCACCCCATTAGCACTTTAGGATTAAAGAATGTCTGCTAAACATCAAACTGTGTGCGGCCATCAGCATTAACTTAACAGACCTAAGGGGGCGGATGTGCAAATGCATTAATTTTACCCCAATTAACTCAAAGCAGATGTAGGGCACTACGAATATTTGAAAGCCTGACTGGTTAAAGAAATGTTTTCCAAAGGGTATGGCAAAAGAAAAATTTTGTCCCAAAACTAAGTAACGGGCAAACTGTGTAGTCTGCATCTTTGCTTACAACTTGGGGTGGGGGGTGCGGGGGGAGCACTACTGTAGTCTGTTTAAAATCAGAACTCGTTCCTTGGTGCTTTGCTTCTGATTCTGTCTGACACATTTCATGTTTCCATGTTCACTGCACAGGGGTTAAGAGCTCGGCTGCTAACCAAAAGGTTGGCAGTTCGAATCCACCAGCCGCTCCTTGGAAACCCTATGAGGCAGTTCTACTCTGTCTTATAGGGTCGCTATGAGTCAGGATCGACTCAATGGCTACAGGTATAGGGATACTAACGGTGGTGAATGAAACCTTGTTTTCCAGTTAAGGGCTACAGTGCAGCCTTTCGTTCCTTGGATGTGCTGTTTTTTAATTTCTGATGGATAATAGGCATAGCTGGCATCTGGGAGGCCCTGTCCCAGATTTCCTCTAAAACAACTGACACAGAAATGACGGTTATGATCAGGTGACATAAAATTGCAATCTCTACCCAACTAGCTCCTTGTTTTTAAAAAAAATATATATATATATACGCATCTGCTTCCCAACTACTTAGGGTATCAACTTCATACCATCTCTGAACTGGAAAATGTTGTGTCATCTTGCTAGTTCCCTTGGTCAGCACACTGAAAACACACGACCCAAGTTCAAGATAAATTTATCTAAGAAACTTTGTTTTTTGGCAGCTCGTATGCAAGAAGATTCTAGGTGGTGTGTGGATTTAAAAAAAATATTTTAATAGCTATGCATTCACATTAATGTGTATAAAAATATGTTGCATAAACCTGTGATTTTATTGCTTAGGTCAATGCTGAGCAAAAAAAAAAAAAATAGTGAATAGATTAAAATAAATATTTTAAGTAAACAAAAGCACAGAGGGTACAAGGCTATGGTAACAGTCAAGAAAACAGCACTCAGATTTAAAAGTTTAGGAAATATAAATGGGTGATAAAACTGGGGTTGACCATCCTGTGTCTTCAAGATAAGGATTCCATCACACGGAGGAAATTTGTCATGGCGGCTGACTTCATAATTTAGGGGACAAAAGGCACAGCTGTGACTCTATTTCCAGTTCTCCTCCACCTACACAGGAAAAGCTTGCTGCCGCCCCTGCATACCTGAATGTCAAGTCTACTCTAACAAATGGACAGGGACCCTGTTCCCAGAAATTTCACAGGACCACACGCTAGCTTGCCAGGTTCCAACCCTTTCCTGCTCTCCAAGCCATCCTTGGGCAAGCTTGCTCACTCTCAAGGCTTCATTCATCTGGATGGACGCAGCAATAGCTCCAAAAATCTTTTTCCTCCTCTAAATCTCTCCAACGTGCTACCTATCTACTGATAATTTCACCTGGATGCACTTCAAACTCAACATGTTTAAAATCAAACTCATTCTTACCTCCCACATCTTCTCCTTCTCTCCCCCATATGCCCACTAATAGTTTAAAATCATGACCACCAATCCTAGGCACCCCAATGCCTCCCTCCCCTTCCAGACATGCCCCTCAATCCTTCCCCTCTCCCCCACCCCAACTACCATGCTTTGAAATAAGAGCCCTGGCCTCTCCCTTCTGGACAGGCAGGGCAGTGGGATTCCAGACTTTACTGCATTGCCTCAAGACTAATCTTTCTAAGATAAAAATCTAGTCTTAAAAATTCCTCCTCAGTTCAACACCATTAGCCATTTGAGAAATGCAAACCAAAATCACAATGAGATAGCACTACAAACCTATCAGAGCTGCTGCTATAAAAAACAGTGAAGCCACCAAATACTGGTGAGGAGGCAGAGAAACCAGATCACTCATACATTGCCAGTGGGATGTAAATGGGACAGCCCCTCTGGAAAAGAGTGCTGGAGTTTCTTACAAAACTGAACATGCATTTACCATACGGGAGAAAAAACAAACAAATCCATTGCCACTGAGTCGATTCCGACTCATAGTGACCCTACAGGACAGAGGAGAACTGCCCCATAGGGTTGTCCCATAGGCACTTATCATAGAACCCAGCAATTGCACTCCTGGGTATCTACACTGGAGAAATGAAAACTTACGTTCACACAAAATCCCATAGGTGAATGTTCAAAGCAGCTTTATCTGTAATAGCCTAAAGCTGGAAATAACCCAAACGTCCTTCAATGAGTGAATGGCTAAACAAACTGTGGTATATCTGTAACACGGGATAGAGCTACTCAGCAACAAAAAAGGAATGGACTACAGATACCTGCAACAAATTGGATGGATCTTAAGAGAATTATCCTGAGTGAAAAAAGCCCATCTCAAAAGGTGGCAAACTATGTGATTCCATATATATAACCCATCACTGTAGAGTCAATTCTGACTCATAGCGACCCTATAGGACTGCGTAAGAATCGATTCAACAACAACGGGTTTGGTTTTTTTTAGTTTCCCTGGTGGAAACGAGATGATTATTTAAAGAACGATTTACATTCATGGATTTACTTGAAAAAACTTCCCGATTTTCCTACAACTATCTAGAATTGCTCCCAGAACCATCTGAAAGATAAATGAGTCTCTTAAAGGATTCACATTTTACATACAGACGAGAGGCAGAGGAAAATAACAATTTTGTTTAAGCAGACGAATGCAGCTTAATGGTTCATATGCCCTCTCCTCCCCATGCCCTAAGCTGTCTTCTCTTGAGTAAAGCCTTTTCAGAAGGCACCAACCTGTACCATGGCCACTGAGTTGATCCCGACTCACAGCAACCCTATAGGACAGGGCAGAACTGCCCCATAGGGTTTCTAAGGCTGTAATAAATCTTCACAGAAGCAGACAACCATATTATTCTCCCGTGGAGTGGCTGGTGGGTTCAAATCACTGACCTTTCTGTTAGCAGCCGAGCACTTAACCACTGCACCACCAGGGCTCCTGAAGGCACCACACTGTAAAACCCGTTGCCGTCAAGTCAAGTCCAACTCATAGCCCTCCTATGGGACAGAGAAGAACTGATCCATAGGCCTTCCAAGGAGCGGCTGGTGGATACGAACTGCCGACCTTTTGGTTAGCAGGGCTCCCACCGGTTCATAGTAAATGACAAATGAAAGGAGAGGCTGGCTCTCAGCCTCCCATCTATTGCTTCCTCTGCATTCTCCACTCTTCCATTTTTACCCCCTTTGGTGCCTTCAGAGCCCTGGTGGTGCAGTGGTTAAAAGATACCGCTGCTACACAAAAGGTCAAAAGGTCGGCAGTTGGAATCCACCAGCCGCACTTTGGAAACCCTTATGGGGCAGTTCTATTCTGTCCTACAGGGTCACCAGTGACTCTTTCACAAGTAACCATAAATCCTTCAAGTGATGACCTAAAGTCACTAAGGAAGCCCTGGTGGCGCAGTGGTTAAGAGCTATGGCTGCTAACCAAAAGGTCGGCAGTTCAAACTGTTACAGGGTAAAAACATCACAAAGTTTAGTAAAACAAAAAGAAACTTTTATTCGGCATATACTCAAAAAGGCAAAAGTGGGAAGCAGACAAGCATGTCGCCAGAGTCATGCCTGTCCGAGTCCAAGGAAATATTACAGAATAAGCAAAAGTGGGAAATCAGACAAGCATGCTGCCACAGCCATGTCTGCCTCAGTCCAAAGAATACTACAGAAGAGATAAGAGTGGGAAAACGGATAAGCATGTTGCTAAAGCCATGTCTGCTCGAGTCCAAGGAATATTACAGAATAGGCAAGAGTGGGAAAATGGACAAGCATGCAGCCACAGCCAAGCTGAGTCCAAGGTTTGTTACAGAGTCATCAGCATACATTAGCATTACAAATGGGCAAAACCATTGAAAGCTTCACCTTTTCACAGACTGGCTAGAACCTGCGATCCTACATTTTGAATTGTCTTAAACATTGGTACAGGTTTCAGTAATGACAGTCAGGAAGGTCTCCATTGGTCCAACAAATTTTCTAGTCACCAAATGCTAATAATAAAGACAAGAGTGGAAAGTCTTTTGTGTTGTTTGATGATTTGTTTATGTGAAAGTTTCCTTAAAAGATTTCTTCCAAGATTATCCTAGCTATTGTCTTTATACCTCAGGGCCCAGTTGATGTGTCCCTGTGAGTCCTTGTGAGTCCTTGTGAAGCCAGCTCCAGCTGGGTCACATTTTCTATGCTCAAGAACAGGGAATAATGATTCCAGTATTATCTTCTAAATCAGAATCCACCAGCCACTCCTTGGAAACCATCCTATAGGTCACTATGAGTTGGAATTGACTCCATCGCACACAATACAAGTCGCTATGGAAAAATAAATTTCTTTTTAATTACACTTCAGACCAAAACTATGAGGTGAGGTGTGGTCTCATACAAGCAGATAAGAAAAGGGACTCATAGAAAAGGGAAAACTGACCGGACGAGATCTCTTGTACTTGGATTCCTCCCGTTCTCGCTGCTGCCCGGAAGTGCTGGTTCTCTGGCTCACGTTTCTGTACCCAGGGCTGGGGATGATATACTCTTTTCCTATGTCGATATCCTTCATCTTCTCTGAGCGAAGGGGCCAGGGCTCACAGACTCTTGGTTTCACTTCAGAATTTCTGAAATTAAACATTCATCAAGAATAGATATTACCTAAACTGTGCTTAATCATATGCTAAGGTGCTTTAAAGTAGGGAAAAAAGGTAAAATTATTGAAATTTTCTACTGCTATATCTATATAATTATAATTTTTCAAAAAAGTTTCAGTACCATTTCATTTTTTAAAGGAAAAAAACATTCAATATAATAGAGTCGAGAAGAGTTACCCTCAACCACCTCTAAGGAAAAAAAAAAGATTAGAAAAAATAAAAGCACAACCATCTTCTTCAGCTAAGCTCAAACCCTGTAAAGAGCATTTAAGCAGGTGTTTTTTTTTTTTATGAAAGAAAAAGGCTTCCTGGAAACAATTTAAATTTGTTCCACACATTACAAACTCCACAATTTTAAAATGGATGCCATTTCCCCACTAAAAACTTACTTATGAAACGCTTATTCTACCAAAGATACATACCATCTCTGCATTTTTATAATTAGCTCCATGAAGTTACATGGCTAACATACAAAAAAGTATTGTATCTTATCTTTAAAATGAACTTCCCCTGCTGAAAATGTTTTAAAATTAGATAGAGGTGAAGGTTTGCATAACTCTGAATATATGAAAAAAACTGAATCATACATGTTAAAGGGGTAAATTTTATGGTATGTAAATTATATCTCCATAAACCTGTTACTTAAAAAACAAAAACTAGTTTTCAACCTGTATTCCTAAATCTTACCTAGTTTCTACTTGAAACTCTTGTTCTAAACCACTGCCTGCCTAAAGGAAAACTCAAACTTATTGCCATCGACTCATAACGACCCTATACGACAGGCTAGAACTGCCCCACAGAGTTATCCAAGGAGCAGCTGGTGGATTCGAACTGCCAGCCTTTTGTTTCGTAGCCAAATGCTTAACCACTACGCCACCAGGGCTCCATACTGCCTGCTTAGCTAACTCTAATCGGTATCCTGTATCTACTCTGGTCACTTATAAAAAATAAATACACACCAAAAAGAAAAACCATTGCCATCAAGTCCATTCCAACTCATGGTGACCCTACAGGACAGAGTAGAACTGCCCCCTAGGGTTTCCAAGGAGCGGCTGGTGGATTTGAACTGCCGACCTTTTGGTTAGCAGCCAAGCTCTTAACTGCTGCACCACGAGGGCACCATACTGCTGTAAAATATGCCCCCTACCACCACTCTAATATGGTGCAAAGCTTCTCAGACAAAAGCTGAGAGAAGAACTTTCTTACCAGCCTCATTGCTGCCCTTGGATCCCATAAATCCCTGTCACTGACTCTGAAAGCACTACCTTTGCAGCACAAAATTCTGATAGCTACAATTTACTTTTTAAGGTAACAGAAAAAAAGAACAACACTTACTACTCCTCAGAATAAAAAGAACTAAATCTCCTTCACAAGAGACACATTTCCAGCACAAAGAAAGCTTGGTTGCTTGCCTTTCAGAGGTCTGGTTCAAGTATGGTAAGTGGATACAGCTAAGTTACTTATCTTAAAAAAAAAAGTCACCTTGTCCAATGACAAACTGCACCATAAAGAACAGCAGCTTACCAGGCAAAAGGACAGCAATCACGTCACTGAGACCTCATTAAGCCCAAACTATAAACAGATCTGGCATCTGCCGGTGTCCCCAGTCTGCAGCTACAGATCACCATGCATGACCCTTCTTGTTACAGGGATCGGGGAGTTCCCGCTCCAAAATTTCCCTAGCCTAGCTGGTTATCTGGAAGATTAGTCCTACTTAAAAAAAGGTGGGGGAGGGGGGCTTGCAAGGGAGGAAGCGAAATCACAATACCCATGCCGCATCAGGAAAAAAAACGGACATCACCCCAGTCATCTAAGACCCCGTGATAACCACGGTTTCTTTCAACCACTTGATTCCAAAGGATAAAGGAAAATCAGCAGAGCCTATGAGCAGTGTGGCAGGGATGAAATGACTTTCCTGTTACAGTACAAATAATTCTTGGTTTGTGCCTGTTGTGGCTGGTATGGTAAGACAGCGCTAACACCTGGGCCTAAGAAACCATGCTACTCCACATCAGAAAGGTGTGGGGGGCAGCTTTCCACTGCCTCTAACCCCCTGTCTCTTTCATTCCCTGGGGAAAGAGGCACAGCTGTGAGGGAAAGCAGGCCCTGAGGAGGTACAGAAGAACGTCCGGGCTTTGAACATAAGGAGGATACCCCACGTGGAGGCCAGCCAAGAGCTAGGACTTGGGCAGAAACGACCCAAATCTTAAACAAGCCAGACTTTTTTGGCTTCTATTTGTATTTCCCTATTTTCTTTGGTTCACCTTTAAAGTTGTTTAAAAAAAACAGTGTCATTATAAAATGCCGGATTGCCTCAGCTACCACGAATAATCGAAGTGGGAGAATCCCCAAAGAAGTGCCCCGCCTCCCAGATTAGGAGAGTTAGCTGCCTTTTTACCAAGATTCTTTGCAGTGATAAGAGCGAATACCTTCTCCCTGTAGGATAATGCAGATTAAACTGCATGGGGACAGGCGCACAGGACTGCAAGAACTGCATCTGGCCAGTCTGGTGTTTCCAAATTGCCTTCATTACAACATTCCTGAGTAGGTTTCTGAGACCTCAAGAATCTCGCCCCCGGCCCTGAGCTGCACGGGAACCTGGAGCTAAGAAGTCCCGCGGTAACACGAGGGACTCGGTCCTATTTACCACTCCTGTAACCCACGTGTTGCGCCCTCTCAGCTTCTGCATCTTTCACTTACCCTCGCTGGAGACCCCACTATAACCTTCATCTTCAAAACCTTCCGAAACTGGGAAAAGTCATTCCTGAGCCCATCTGCCCCCTGCCGTCTGTGCAGAAACCTAATGACCCCTTATAACAAATACAGAGCAGCATGCAGTTGTGTGGTGAACGTGGAGAGGGCGTTGGGTGACAGGAGGTCCAGGTTTCGTTCCAGGCTCTGCCGCTGGTTTGCGGTGCGTGCTTATATCACGCACATCCATTTACCCACTTGCGACAACAGGAGGAGGACTTCTGAGGTCGCTGGCAGCTTAGAGTCTCCGGCCTGCGGCTTGAGCAAGGGAGCTCCGGGTCGCCCTCCCCGGAACCTGGAGAATGGGGGCTTCTCTGGGGCCCGCTTGGCCAGGGATGACCTGCTCCTAGGGCGTTCCCACCGCCAGCTGGAGCCTGGCGAGGCGATGCCGACCCACACAGCCGGCTGCGGGCGCAGCACCCCCTGGTGGCCGCATCCGGAATGGAGCCAGCACCCCTGACCGCTCATCTCAGCCCAGCCTGCTGCCTTCAATGCAAGGAGCTCACCACGAGCCCCCGGCGGTCGCATCCCGAGGAGCAGGCGCCGGGGGACCAGAGAGATGACCAAGCGCAGAGGGAGGCCAGGCTCTATTTCTCAGATCTCCGGCTTCCCCCGAGCAGATCGGACCCCCGAGCACATCCCGAGAAACACGCGGGGGTGACCCCAGTGACAACCGTGAGGGAAGGAAGGGGTGCGGCGGTAGCCGCCACCTACCTGTGCCCCAGCTTCCGCGGGGCAGCGCCGGCCACTCAACCACGCTCGCAAGCATCAGCCCCTGAGCAAAACAAGCCTTTATAGCGGCATCGCCGCCACAGCGCGCAGGCGCGCGACACAAAGACTCCCCGAGGCAAATGGGAATTGTAGTCCTCCTTCCAGGCGTCCGCGGCTCCGTGCACGACAGAGGACTACAGTTCCCGGAAGCGCCGAGGGAGCCCTGGAGGAGGTGCGGGCCGCTCCTCCCCTCCACTGCGTTCCCGGTTCTGCGCTGTCCTTCCCGGTGCCTCTGCGAGTGGGTCTGGAATCTTCTGTGAGGTCGTGTGCCCCAGTGGGCAGCCGGGAGGGTGGACGGTAGCCCTGTGATCGTGGCAGGGCCGCCCCGGCGGTGCGTAGCGTTTATGCACCCGAAAACACCCTGAAGGTCATCGCAGCCTGCATCTGCCTTGGAGAGTCGTCAACACTACCGGCCAGCCCCAGATCTTACCTGCTGTGGCACTTAACGTTTTGCTGTTTATTGCTTGCTGGTGGTTAGACCCTGCGTTCTGCGCAGATATTGCCTCTCTCACTTTTACCGCAACTGCCTGTCGTGTAACCTTGCGCTGCCTGGTGTCTACATAATAAAATGCTAGGATCACAGGTTTAGAAGTGGCAAGAGCCGTGGAAATGGTATGCTATGCCATCCTTTCTTCTTATAAATGAAGCGGAGGTACCCAGAAAGGTTGATGACTATTTCTCTCTGCGCTTCATCTGGACCTTCAACATCATGACATGCCCACGGTTATGATGTACCAGTAAAATCCGTTGCCCTTGAGTTGATTCTAAGGGCAACCCCAGTGTGTCAGAGTAGAACTGTGCTGCACAGGGTTTTCAGTGGCTGATTTTTCAGAAGTAGATCGCCAGGCCTTTCTTCCAAGGCACCTCTGGGTGGGACTCAAACATCCAACCTTTCTGTTAGCAGCTGAGCAGAAAGTGAGAGTGAGTTAACCCTTTGCACCACCCAGTACTTCACCTACCCTGTACCTGTTGCTTTACATACATTTCTAGTTTCTTTTACTCTCCATAACAACCCTATGGGCAGGTATTATGATTACCCGTTTCAGAGATGAAAAGAAGAGAGAGAGGTAAATGTCCATCTTTGTACTAGTTAGTGTGAAGACACTAACATGTCAGAAGCTGAAGTAGTTAACTCCGTGTGCTCTTGCACAAAACCAATTAAAAAACCAATCCCACTACCATCGAGTGAATTCCAACTCAGAGCGACCCTATAGGGTGCATTAGAAGTGCCAACCTCTTGGTTAGCAGCCAAGCTCTTAACCACTGTGCCACCAGGGCTCCACTCTTGCACAAGGATGGATTAATAGACCAATGCAATAGAATGAAGAGCCGAGAAACACTCATAGGTATATGTAAACTTGATTTGTGACAAAGAAATCATTACAAATCAGTAGGAAAAGGACAATGATTCAACAGATAGTGCTGGGAAAATTGGTTATTTGTATGGAAAAAACAAACAAACTCAGAGATTCCTACTTCATATCACACAGAAACATCAGCTCCACGTAGATCAAAAGCCTAACTGGAAGGGAAAACTTTAAAACTTTTAGAAGAAAATATACAATATCTTTATGAGCTTGGGAGTAGGGAAGAACTTCTTAAACAAGATAATAAGAACAAATAATAAAGATAAATTTTGTCTGTATTTACTTTTTTACTTTAATTATTTTTTTAATTGTGCTTTAGATGAAGGTTTACAGAGCAAACTAGTTTCTGCGTAAACAATACACATTATTATTTTGTGCCATTGGTTACCAACCCCACAACATGTCAACACTCTCCCCTTCTCCACCTTGGGTTTCTCATTATCAGCCTTCCTGTCCCCTCCTGCCTTCTAGTCCTTGCCCCTGGGCTAGTGTGCCTGTTTAGTCTTGTTTTGTTTTATGGGCCTGTCTAATCTTTGACTGAAGGGTGGCCCTCAGGAGTGACTTCATTACTGAGCTAAAAGGGTGTCTGGGGGCCATAGTCCCAGAGTTTCTCCAGTCTCTGTCAGACCAGTGAGTCTAGTCTTTTTGTGTGTATGTGTGAATTAAAATGTTGTTCTACATTTTTCTCCAGCTCTGACTGGGACCCTCTATTGTGATCCCTGTCAGAGTAGTCGGTGGTAGTAGCTGGGCACCATCTAGTTGTGCTGGACTCAGTCTGGTGGAAAATTTAGCCTATATTTAAAATTAAAATTTCTGTATAAGACACCATGAAGTGAGAGATAAACCACAAATTATAACCGATGGAGGTTTTTGAACTAAAAACATGACAAAATAGGATAGAAACCATAACTAACAATACCCACACACCAGGAGAGAAGCTAGATAACGGGGATCTTCTAAAAATTAAACACTATGCTCATCAAAAGACTTCACCAAAAGAATGAAAAGAGAACTTACAAACTGGGAAAAAAATTTTGGCTATGACATATCCAACAAAGGTCTTATCTCTAAAATCTATAGGCAAATCCAACACCTCTACGACAAAAAGACAAATAACCCAGTTAAAAAATGGTCAAAGAACATGAATAGACACTTCACCAAAGAAGACATTCAGGCAGCTAACAGACACATGAGGAAACGCTTGTAATCACTAGCCATTAGAGATGCAAATCAAAACCACAATGAGATACCATCTCACCCTGACTGGCAGGAATCAAAAAAACAAAATAAAAAATGTTGGAGAGGCTGTGGGGAGATTGGAACTCATGCACTGCCATTGGAATGCAAAGTGGTACGACCATTTTGGAAAACAATATGGCACTTCCTTAAAAAGCTAGAAATAAAAATACCATAGGCTCCAGCAATCCTGCTCCTAGGAATATATCCTAGAGAAATAAGAGCCGTCACAGGAATAGACATATGCATGCTCATGTTCATTGCAGCATTATTCACAATAGCAAAATGATGGAAACAATCTAAGTGCCCATCAGCAGATGAATGGATAAACAAACTATGGTACATATACACCATGGAATACTACTCTATGATAAAGAACGATGATGAATCTGCGAAACTTCTCACAACACGGATGAATCTGGAGGGCATTATGCTGAGTGAAATAAGTCAATCACAAAAGGACAAATACTGTATGAGACCACTGTTATAAAAACCCATGAAAAGGTTTCCACACAGAAAGAAATAATCTTTGATGGTTACAAGGGAGGGAAGAGGTGAGAGAGAAAAACACTAACTAGATAATAGATAAGTAGTAACTTTGGTGAAGGGTAAGACAGTACACAACACTGTGGAAGTCAGCACAGCTTGGTCAAGGCAAAGTCATAGAAGCTTCGTAGACACATCCAGACTCCCTGAGGGACCAAGTTACTATGCTGAGGGCTGAGGACCATAGTCTTGGGGGACATCTAGCTCAATCGGCATAACATAGTTTATAAAGAAAATGGTCTACATCCTACTTTGATGAGTAGCATCTGGGGTCTTAAAAGCTTGTGAGCGGCCATCTACTGGTCCCACCCCCTCTGGAGCAAAGGAGAATGAAGAAAACCAAAGACACAAGGGAAAGATTAGTCCAAAAGTCTAATGGAACACAACTACCACAGCCTCCACCAGACTGAGTCCAGCAAACTTGATGGTGCCTGGCTACCACCACCAACTGCTCTGACAGGGATCACAATAGAGGGTCTCAGACAGAGCTGGAGAAAAATGTAGAACAAAATTCTAACTCACAAAAAAAGACCAGACTTACTGGTCTGACAGAGACTGCAGAAACCCCAAGAGTATGGCCCCCAGACACCCTTTTAACTCAGTACTGAAGTCACTCCTAAAGTTCACCCTTCAGCCAAAGATTAGACAGGCCTGTAAAACAAACAATAACACAGCTAGCTCAACCACATATACGAGATTAAATGGGCAACAACCAGCCCAAAAGCAAAGGCAAGAAGGCAGAAAGGGACAGGAAAACTGGACGAAATAAAATGAGGAGCCCGCAGTTGGGAAGGGGATAGTGTTGACACATCCCAAGGTTGGCAGCCAAGGTCCCAAAACAATCTGTGTATTAATTGTTTAATGAGAAACTAATTTACTCTGTAAACTTTCACCTAAAGCACAATTTAAAAATATCATAAAACATAAATATTATTTTAAATGCATACAATTCTTCAGTACAAAACAAATTCTCTAGCCCTTTGCCTGAGAGTTGGAAAATATCACTCCTAAATTCACAACTCAATAAGAAAATGAAAAATAACCCAATAGGAAAGTGATATAAACAGAGAGTTCACAGAAAAGGAAACCTGAATAGCCATTGAATTATGAAAAGTCACTCAATCTCACTAATAACCACGGAAGTGAAAATGAAAATAGCAATAAGCAAATAAGTATCATTTTATGCCCACCTAATTACAGCCCTGGTGGCACAGTGGTTAATAGCTCAGCTACTAACCAAAAGGTCGGCAGTTCAAATCCACCAGCCACTCCTAGGAAACCCATTGGAGCAGTTCTACTCTGTCCTGTAAGGTCGATACAGTCGGAATCAAGTCAACGGCAATGAGTGGTTTTTTTTTTTTTTTCATTAATAGGATACCATGTCAAAGATGTGGAGAAACAGGATGTCTCATACATTGCTGGTAGAGTGAGTATAAATTGATAGAATCACATTAAAGATCAATTTGGCTGAATTTGTAGGTTGAAAATAGGCTGTCTTGTTAGACCTCAGATGTTGTTGCGTGCCATTGAGTCAATTCTGACTCACAGCGACCCTACAGGACAGAGTAGAACTGCCCCCTATAGGATTTCCTAGGCTGAAATCTTTACAGGAGCAGATAGCCAGGTCTTTTCTCCCATGGAGTCCCTGGGTGGGTTTGAACCACTGACCTTACAGTTAACAGCTAAACACTTAACCATGGCACCACTGCGGCTCCCACACCTCAAACAGACCCCTAAAATTAAGTGGCTTACAATTAATGTAATTGATATCACTAAGCTGTACACCTGTAAAAAGGTGAATTGGCAAATGTCGTGTGATATATATTTCGACAACAACAACAGCAGAAGAAGAGCAGCTGCTGAGGCTGCTTATATACAACCAAACACCCCATGGGATTTGTTTCTTGGTTTGGAGGGTTAGGGTCATGGTTTCATGGGAATCGCAGTTAATTGGCCTGACCTCCTTTCTAGCGCTTCTGTTCTACCTCCTAGTTCATTGCACGCAGTGCCTGGGGTTCTAAAAGCGTGCAAGCAGCCATCCAAGTTACAACAATTGGTCTCTATTTGCCTGGAACAACAGAGGAAGAAGGAGAGTCAGGAATAATAGGAGGAGGATATGGAATGTGTGGCTAATTGCCTCCATGAACCACTGCCTCCTTTACCATGAGAGCAGAAGAACTGGATGATGCCCGGCTACTGTTACTGATTGTTTTGATCAAAGATTCTATGGAAGAATCTTGATCAAAAGTGGGAAAATGTAGAATAGAATTTCAAATCCTCAGGGAATTCAGACTTTCTGGAGCCATTGCGACTGGATGAACTCCTGAAACTATTGTCCTAAAATAATCTGTAAACCTTAAGCCAAAAATATCCCCTGAAATCTTCTTTAAAACAAACAATAGTTTAACTTAATTAGTAAAGACTGCCTTGAGCATTGTGCTCTTTTAAAGAACCATCTATGGGGATCAAACTGACAACAGCTACTGGAAGGGAACTTGGAGGGCAGTGAGGTCCCTGTCTCTTCTGACCTTCTGCTCCTGGGAAATCTTTATGTGGCTTGACATCTCTCTTCCCCCATCTTTGCTCTGCTTGCTTAATCTCTTTTATATCTCAAACGAGATTAACTCAAGATACACCCTACACTAATCCTCATTAACACAACAAAGACAACCCAGTTGCATCACTAGGGTTGATGTCACTCAGTGTGGTAACTAATGTGTCATCCCCCCACGGTGGGCAGGGCCAGCCAGCAGGGACACCCCCCATGAGCAGAGCAGCCCAGCCCCACCCCACCCCCATGGAGGTCCAAGCACCACTTGTGGTACCGCTTCTAGCTCTGCCCACCACAGATCCTCACAGCTCTTCCCCGCTCCCATTGGCCAAGGCGAGACCCTCCGCCCAGCCACCGGCAACGTGACTGGCAGATGACAGTTGGGGGCTGGGGGTGGTGGTGACGAGTTACCACACTGGGCGATGGGTAACACCAACCCTACTGACACCATTGCCTTGGCAGCCCCTCCCCCAGCAGCTCTGGCCCCGCCCCTGCAGACGCTAGGGTCATTTCGGTGTCACCTCCTCTGACAGTGTCAGGGGGTGCAGTCCACACGCCAGTGATGCCACTGAGGCAACCCATTCCCAAATGGGATTATAACTATAGGCATAGAGGGTAGGATTTACAACATATATTTTGTGGGGGACATAATTCAATCCATAACAGCAACCATTGAAAGGTCTTACAGGGTGACTGGGCTAAGCGTTGAGATAATCAAATATGCGTTTTGCAAACTGCGCGGTGGCTGGCAACATGGAGAAAGAATTAGTAGCGGCCAGGATGGAAGAGAAGAGTTCAGCTGGGACTGACCGCTGCAATCCAGGAAAGAGACTATGGTGGCTTGGATAAGGGTTGTGGTGGTAGAGATGGCGAGATGTGGATGGACTTGAAGGTATTTTAAGGGGTAGAATTAACAGAACTTGGTGATGGATTAGATTTTGCGGTGAGAGAAAGAGATGTCAAAGGCAATGCCTGGGTTCCTGGTTGTAGGACGGAATGGTTGGTGGTACTGTTCATTGACAAGAGAAGTGGTCTACTGAAATAGCCTCCCGACACTGTCCCCCACCCAGCTTGTCAGGAACTAATGTAAATGGTAATGATCGCTCCACTGTGGCACTCATGTTGAACAACTCTGTCAGTTGTTGTTGTTAGGTGCCATCGAGTCAGTTCCAACTCATAGCAGCCCCATGTACTACAGAACGAAACGCTGCCCGGTCCTGCGCCATCCTCACGGTTGTCATTATTTTTGAGCCCATTGTTGCAGCCACTGTGTCAATCCATCTCATCAAGGGTCTTCCTCTTTTTCGGTGATCCTCTACCAAGCATGATGTCCTTCTCCAGGGACTGGTCCCTCCTGACAACATGTCCAAAATATGTGAGACAAAATCTTGTCATCCTCCCTTCTAAGGAGCCTTCCGGCTGTACATCTTCCAAGACAATACTAAAGACAAAACTTCTCTTTTGCAGATCAATTTTGCAATGAAAGGCATTTGCATGAGACTTTGTTTTTTAAAGTTAGTGAATAAATCTAATCTTTTACCTGACATCATGGAAACAATATACTGTGGCAGACTAAAACGACTCTTTGATGGTCTCAGGCAAATCTGAAAAGAAGATGATTTCATATGTAAACAGTGCCAAATGAAAGTCATATGACACCTTAGAAAAACAAAACCTGTTTGCCGTCAAGTCGATTCGGACTCATGGCGACCCCGTGTGTTACAGAGGAGAGCTGCTCCATAGCATTTGCTTGGCTGTACTCTTTACGGAAGCGGATCACCAGCTCTTTCTTCCAAGGTGCCCCAGGGTGGGTTTGAACCGCCAACCTTTAGGTTTGTAATCCAGCGCAAACCATTTGCGGCCCCCAGCGATCAAATGACACAATAGCATGTTATACAGACAAAGGGTTCAGAGTATTTCAAATAGAGAACCGTTGGGGGCAGGGAAGCTGAGTCTGCACATGGCACACGATGTAGGCATGTTACGATGAGTCACTCCACATAGTCACGTGAAGGAAACATTGTGCAGTTCCTACTTTTGTAGTAACAACTTGCCACTTTTCATCAGCAATAAGAGTAGTAGTTAGTATGCAATGAACAATTGTCTTTTTAAGTTTTTAAGTACTATATCTAGAGATACACAATCAACTTGATTAGTCCTTCAAAATAACTGGTAAGTGGTCAAAAACTAGCTCCTTGTTAAAAAAGAGAGGGAAAAAATGGCAGCAGTGATCTAATTTTGGCAAAACAATACTATTCACCACATTAAATTAGTGTTGTATTGGTTTTATAGTCTTGCTTGTGTATAATTTGTAAATTTATTTTAAGTTTATAGTAGTGTGAGAGCTGTACACATAAGGACTTTGTACGTGACTTTATAAATATACATATTTAAGTAATATTATAATATATTATATCCTTTCACCATACTTATTCAATCTGTATGCTGAACAAATGATCTGAGAAGCTGGGCTATATGAAGAAGAACGCGGCATCACAGTTGGAGAAAGACTCATTAGTAACCTGCAACATGCAGATGACACAACCTTGATTGCCGAAAGTAAAGAGGACTTGAAGCATTTACTGATGAAGATCAAAGACTACAGCCTTCAGTATGGATTACACTTCAATATAAAGAAAACAAATATCCTCACAGCTGGACCAATAAACAACATCATGATAAACGGAGAAAAGATTAGAGTTGTCAAAGATTTCATTTTACTTGGATCCACAATCAACGCCCATGGAAGCAGCAGTCAAGAAATCAAAATTGCATTGGGCAAATCTGCTGCCAAAGACCTCTTTAAAGTGTTAAAAAGCAAAGATGTCACTTTGAGGACTAAAGTGTGCCTGACCCAAGCCATGATATTTTCAATTGCCTCATATGCATGTGAAAGCTGGACAATGAATAAGGAAGATCAAAGAATTGACACATTTGAATTGTGACGCTGGTGAAGAATATTGACTATACCGTAGACTGCCAGAAGAACAAACAAAACTGTCTTGGAAGAAGTACAGCCAGAATGCTCCTTAGAAGTGAGGATGAACATTAAACTTTTAAACTTTGTCTCACTTACTTTGGACATGTTATGAAGAGGGACCAGTCCCTGGAGAAGGACATCATGTTTGGTAAAGTAGAGGGCCATCAGAAGAGAGGCAGACCCTCAACAAAATGGACTGACACAGTGGCTGCAACAGTGGGCTCAAGCATAGCAAGGATTGTGAGGATGGTGTAGGACCGGGCAACCAAATCCACCGTACCTAACAACAACAACAATATAGATTAAGTCAACATCAGGGGTTTGAGGGAATTGTTTACCTTAAAAGAGGACTGAACCTTATTCAGTTTGGGAACACCAGGCTATAGAATAAAACCAGACCTTAGCTTGATAGACAAGGCCCTCCGTGACCTGGCCCCACGTAATACCACAGCTTCACCTCCTATCATTCTCCTACTCAAATCTGAGGTTCCAACAGCACTATAATTTCCGTGTTTTTACTCTAGCTGTTTCCTCCACCCAGAACAGCCTTCTAAATCTACTCAGGTAAAATAACAAACATCCAGGCCCATTTGACAGCCTTCAGAATTTTAATCCTCCCAAAATGACAATTAGGAATTACTTGCTCAATTGAATAACGTTTTATTGATGTTATTGATACAGTATTTCTAACATCTCTCGATGATAAGGGGCCCTGGTGGTGCCGTGGTTAAGAGCTCAGCTGCTAACCAAAAGGTCGGCAGGTCAAATCTACCAGTCCCCCCTTGGGAACCCTATGGGGCAGTTCTACTCTGTCCTATAGGGTCGCTAGGAGTCAGAATGGACTCGACGACAACAGGCTTGGTTTGGTTTGTTTGTTTTCTAATGATAAGGTGTGTATGTGGCATTCTCCCACATTACTGTAAAGTATGAGCTGGGCATCTGTGAGGCCGTGGCATGGGAGTCAGCAAGGTCCCACTAAACCAGAGAAGCCAGAACCCATAGTCCAGCCAAGAGGGCGCCTTATCATCAACACAGACTGAGGCAGACTAGAAGAATCGTCACCCCCATTCATTCCTCAAAACTTCCCAAGTGTTTTGCTTTGTAAATATGAATTTTTGATCAGTAGAAGACAGAAACAACTTTGGTCTCCACTTACGATAATAATCTTTTCAGCATGAATGTCAGTTCAGGAAAATTTAAAAATAGATGCAGGTTACATGTATTTTTCATTCAAAATAAAAATTCTGCTGAATCCCAAGGGGAAAAAATACGTATTCTTAAAACACAAATAATACATTTTATTGAATATAAGACCACCAATGAGAAAAATCTGCATTCTTTTTCAGCTACTAAAATGTTACTGCCGGTACTTATTTGAGTGGAAACCCTGGTGGTGTCGTGGTTAAGAGATACAGCTGCTAACCAAAAGGTTGGCAGTGTGAATCCACCAGAAGTAGCAACATCAAGCATCTTTTTAAACTCTCATTCTAAAATTAGATCTAGGTGGATGACATATGGCCTGCAGCTGGCAGGTCATCACTGATGTAAAGGGGAGAAAAAAAGCTTCCTCCTTGAGCCAGTCAAGGTTTATATTGCTAAGGGATCCAGAGACAGCTTGAATTCATATCCGTTTTACTTTCTATCACTTGTAGCTTCTTAGAGTTCTAGTCAAACTTCAGGTTTTAAAATATTTATCCAGTTTCTTTTTTTAAACTTGTTGATTTATTTATATACATGCTATGTGCATTCTGTATTCTATCTATAGCAAATCCGAGACAAATTACAAAAAAAAAAAAGAATTTTTTCTTTTTCTTCTAAATTCATTCTATTTATCTAAAGCAGTATTTCCCAAGATGTAATCCATGGACTTCTAGTCCTGTAAGATATCCTGGGGTGGGGTGGGGAGTGGGAATTCCAAGGTCAACTAAGTTTGGGAAATAATGTTTATGATATTCAAAAATCACATTAGCATTTTAAATGAACACTTTGAGAAATAATACAATACAAAGAAAGCTGTTTAGCCTTTTTTATTCAGCGTTTCCCAGGCTTATTTGAACATGAAATAACAAAAATAATTTTTTAGAAACAGCATTTAGCATCCTGTAGTGTGAGCATTCTACAGGAATTGCTTTGGCAAATTTTGATCTGAAGTCTAAATGTTAGTGTAAGAAAACTTGCTGAAAAGGAAGTGATTCTCAAATGATAAAGAGTAATGCTGACTGGAAGGACCAACCCAATCAGTATCTAGCTGAGTAAGGCTGAGAAAAAAGGGCTCTTATGTTCACAGGAGGAGCCCCGGTGGCGCAGTGGTTAGGTACTCAGCTGCTAACCAAAAGGCTGACAGTTTGAATCCACCAGTCCCTCCTTGGAAACCCTATGGGGTAGTTCTACTCTGTCCTATAGGGTCACTATGAGTCAGAATTGGCTCAATGGCAATGGTTTTTTTTTTTTTTTTTTTAATGCTCACAGGAACTGGGGTTGCTTTGTTCAACCCAGACATTTTATCTATTTTATTGTACTTTAGATGAAGGTTTACAGAGCAAACTAGTTTCTCATTAAACAATTAATACATACATTGTTTTGTGACATTGGTTGCCAACCCCACGACATGTCAACACTCTTTCCTTCTTGACCTCCAGTTCACCATTATCAGCTTTCCTGTCCCCTCCTGCCCTCTTGTCTTTGCCCCTGGGCTGGTGTGCCCATTTAGTTCTGTTTTGTTTTATGGGCCTGTCTAATCTTTGGCTGAAGGGTGAACCTCAGGAGTGACTTCATTACTGAGCTCTAAGGGTGTCCGGGGGCCATACTCTCAGGGTTTCTCCAGTCTCTGTCAGAACAGTAAGTCTAGTCTTTTTGTGTGTGTGTGAGTTAGAATTTTGTTCTACATTTTTCTCCAGCTCTGTTCGGGACCTTCTATTGTGATTCCTGTCAGAGCAGTCAGTGGTGGTAGCTGGGCACCATCTAGTTGTGCTGGACTTCAACCCAGACATTTTAAGTCCAGAAGATTCCTTTCAGGTTGAAGCAACCTGGACAACTTTAGACTAACCAGGATAACAAGAACAGCTAAGATTACTTCCACGTTTACAGTTATTTCTGCTGCAATTTATTACATAATTGCTTGGAATGAGGAAGGCACTGTACATACACTATCTCTAAACCACTAAAACCCCTGCAAGAGAGGTTTCATCCTCAGTTTTAGAGATGAGGAAACAGGGGTTCTGAGAAAGTGACAAGATTCTTGTATAAACAGGTTTGGTCTGAGACCTTTCTTACTACATCGTGCCACCTCAATCTGTAAAGCTTCTTCACTGAAGCAACTGGTCTGTCTCGTTCTCCAAGCCACTGATAAACCCTCCCTGAAGACTTCCTTGCCAGAAATAATTCTAGAATAAAGCAGGTTAAAGCACTGATGACCCTGGCCCACTTAACGATACCAGGTATGGTTTCCACCACCAACCACGTGACGGCGCACCCTGAGTCTGTCAAGATCTCTGATCGCCTGGAGCGCAGCACGGTATTTTAAAATTACTTTCCAAGGCTGTTTAAGAATTGCACGAGAAATGAATCTTAACACTCAAAGGCAAACTCAAATTCTACAAAGTCCAAGCAGGTGGCATACGTAAGGAAAGCTGGTCAGGTCTAAGACCATAGGGCAGATTGTTGTCAAGCAGAAATGTGACTCCAGTGTTGCTAGATTTTCTTGTTTATTCAAATGAAGCCAGAAACACGGTTTTAATGTGAAATCTCCCAATTTTTCAATGTTAACAACTAATTTCTTAAAAACACTTAAAAAAAGATCAAAACCAAACCCATTCACATCGAGTTAATTCCAACTCATAGCACCCCCATAGGACAGCGTAGAACTGCTCCACAGGGTTTCCAAGGCTGTCATCTTTATGGAAGCAGACTGTCACATCTTTCTTCCAAGAAGGGGTTCAAACTGTCGACCTTTCAGTTAGCAGTGGAGGGCTTAACCACTTGCGCCACCAGGGCTCCTTAAAAAAAAAAGCATTAGTAGCGCCCAAAACACAAACTTGCAGGCCAAGAGCTCATAGCCTCCTCTTTAAAATCGTATGTCAGCTTCTTCTAAAAACAGCATTCCCTCTACCCACTCCCTCCCACCCCACTATTCACTTCCTTCATTCAGTAGACTTGGTTCCAATTGCTTTTGACACAACAAAACATCAAAAGGTAAAGACTTGTGGTGAGGGGGTAAAAGGGAATTCTCTGCACTTTCTGCACAATTTTTCTGTAAATCTAAAACTGCTCTAAAAAATAAACTCTATTTTTTTAAAAAAAGCACACTCTAAGATGATATAATAACCCGTTTCTAATATACAAATATACAGTGGCATGGGAGAAAGACCTGGCGATTTGCTTCCATAAAGATTACAGCCAAGAAAACCCTATGGCGCAGTTCTACTCTGTCACTTGGGGTGGCTATGAGTCAGAATCGACTCAGCAGCACGCAACAACATGAATAGATAAAAAATTAGATTTCTATTTAAAAAAAAAGGTAAAGACTTGCCAGTACTGAAATCATTTTTAAAACCTCAGTGTCGTAAGTTGATTATAAAAAAGGAGACTCCTAAATTTTTTTTGAAAGATGGCAGCAGGATTAAAATAAGTGCACACACCACCTGAAGGCAACGGCAATCACTACGTGCCTTTTCGGTGACGCACTATATGCCAGAGTGACTTGAAAACTACGAGCAGACCATTAGCACCGCCCCAGTGATAAATACTTCTGCTTCCTCCTCTCCAAACAGATTCGCCAGGTTCCTTTAGGAGACTAGATTCAGGGCATAGGGTGGGGGTATTCCTCCTGTGACATTCTCTTGTCACCAGGGGTGCTTGTCAGAGAGGTGGGTAATGCCACCCGACACCTGTATTATTCAAAGCTAGGGCTCAAGGTGTGGCCTGTGGTCTTTTAAGGCCAACAGCATCACTAAGTCCCCAGAGAAGAGCCAAGGAGAGGAAGATGGCAAGAGGTTGGCCTCATGGGGAAGGATTCCTCCTCTGCCTCATTCTTCACCTTTTGCTTCAAGGTAAGATGGGACAAAAGCAAGAGCAAAGCAGCCATGTAAATTTGGGCCAAGTTTTGTTATTCCTAGATAGCCAATGATTGGAAGTTTGTTTTGGTAAAAATGGAAGTTCCATGGTACCAACATCTTTGTACTTCTTCCCAGGAACCTAACAACTAGCCTGTTCTCTTGATCTACTTCTTCACTTCGCACGTATCTATCGGCCTCTCCTCCTTCCCCTCGTCTCTCTGTTTCTAAGCATATAGTCTAGCTCCATAGTTTCTGAGTATCAGCTGATGTTAAGAAGAAGAAAATAATTCTTTCTCGGCTCTCTTGAAGCCAAATGACATGACAGCAAAGATGCTAAGGAGAAGGAGGTGGATGAGAATATCTATAGTGAAAAAGGCAGAAACTTTTTCAGTATTGTTTTCCTAATCCACAGCATTTTTCTCGTATGTTATTGAAAATGAGCAATGAGGGATACAAGATCAGAATAGATAAAAATAAGACACTACCAGATGTTACCACCTAATTCTCTGTTTCTGCTCCAAAAAAGGGTGACTAGAAAGGGGTTGGGTAGATGTGTATCGAGGAACTCTTTAAAATAGTGCTGGGGTGATGCTACTGAGTTTTAGAAGAGCACAGTCGTAGCACATCGTAGAGACACAGTAAATATGTGTGAAGTAGCAAAACTGAACTTCTTCCTTAAGGTCTCACAAATCTCATAATACCTCCCTGATTACTTCCCGTCTCATGAATTTATGATCATCTATGACTTATTAATACATCAAGGAGAACTGCAGTTGCAAAATTTGTCAGTGACATCACCCAGATGGTTCAAGGACAGAGGTGAGCAATGGAAGGATATTGAGTGAAGGTGGAGAGGTTTGTGGTGAGCTTGTTAAAAACAAGCAGGAGAACGTAAAGTGGTGGTCAGGGCTGAGTTTGCATACACATTTGGACACATTCTGCATGGAGACAGAAACAATGGACTTGAGGACAGAGCCCTGACTCAGCTCACCTCATCAACTTCCGCCATTTGCCTACCAGACCAGTCCGTCCTCCCTGGGCCAGAAAGGAGGGGCTCAAATGCTTCTACCAGTGCCCCTGTCTTCTCTTTCTGCAGAAACATTCCCCAGGCTCCAGCCCAGCACCCTTCTCACACAGGAACACAGAGGTCAAGGTCCCATCTCGCAGGCTTTCTTCTCTCTACAGGCAGAGGGGACACTTTCACCATCAACTGCTCAGGGTTTGACCAGGATGGGGTGGACCCTGCTGCCTTCCAGGCAGCGTTTGATAGAAAGGCCTTCCATCCAGTCATCAACTACAGCATCCCCACTGAGGTCAACATCTCCTTCACCCTGTCTGCCATCCTAGAAGTGGTAAGTCCTGACCCAACATTGCAATGGTCTAGTGATGAGCAGTGGGTCACCTGAATGGATTTTGCAAAATTCGAGGTTCATTCTATGGAAAGGGAAGACATGAAGAGAATGCTGCAGTGACATTTCTACAGGTAAAATCTGTCCCTTTTTGGAATACTCCACAAGGAACCTATTCCCAGTGGACCCTCATACTGGTTTTTTCATTTACATTTTCCATGTACCCTGGATTGTTTTGACCTATATTTTCCAGTGGCTGATGATTGAAAATCATCATTGTCATATGGAATGGCTTTGGAAATGAGTAAGGGTGGAAGCACCAGATCTGACTTTATGGAGTTAATGATCTTGGGTGGAAATTGTTTTTCCAGGATGCACGACTTCAGCTGATGACATCATTCCTGTGGCTAAATGTGGTATGACAGACTCAGTTTCCCTTTCATTACAGTACCTTCCCTTTTCCACTCCTGGGTCTAATTTTGTAGATTACATTGGATAAAGCTGAGAATACCCACAAATTAAAGAAGTTCAAACAGAGTTGACCAACAATGAGAATACAACGGTTCCTGATTATGCTGCTAGCATAGAAGGGCAGAGATGGGATAGGGAGAAGGTGGATAAACCAAGGTCATGGAAGCCAATACTTAAGTGGCTCCTTCCCAGCGAATTCAAAGCCAAGCTCAAGGTCTCCCTTGAGAATACTGAGGAAGGAGTGGAGGCAGGCAAGATCTCGTTAGTGACATTGTGACAGCTTTCACTTCTCTAGTGGGAGAGTGAAGAACTGAGTGAAAAAAGGGGGAAAAATCAGGAAAGTACAGGAGACAGAGTAAGACTAAAACTAGTTCCTTCCATCCCTCTGCTTATTCCATGCCATGGTCTCCTCTAGATCTGGTACAATCCATTCATCAGGTGGAACCCAGAGGAATGTGGGGGCATCAGGAAGCTCAGCATGACAACCAAGAACCTATGGATTCCAGATATCTACATCGAAGAGTTGTGAGTATCAGGCTCAAAAAAACAAGAAAGAAACCCCATCAGGAAAGGGCATGATGTAACCAATAGAGGCCACACAAAAACTCAACTTAGAAAAGAGCAAGGTCTGACTTAACTAGCTTACAAAACTTCCAGAATATGGCAATAGGTGGATGGAGTAAATCAAGTAGGGCTGGAGCACAGGAGTGCAGTGACCTGAGAGAAAAGGAAGGCCAAGTCTGATGGGAAACCCACAGGACCCACCTCCCCCTCCTTCTCACATACAGCATGGATGTGGATCAGACACCTATGGGTCTTATGGCTTATGTCAACAGTGAAGGTCGCATCAGATATGATAAGCCAATGCGGGTGACCAGCATCTGTAACCTGGATATCTTCTATTTCCCCTTTGACCAACAGAACTGCACGCTTACCTTTGTTCTTTCATCTATACTGGTGAGTCTCACTACAGTTGCCTGTTGAGAGGCTGAGAAAGAGTTTTGAGTGAGAAGAGGACAGAAAATGGAAATAGTGAGGGAATCTCACTTAAGGGGTATAGAAGCTAAGTGGTGAGGAATCCAACAGTTGGGCAAAGGGGTTGGGAACATGGGAGAGGCTGAGTTATCTGGGTCTCCTTTGCAGTGGAGGACATGGTCCTGGGCATGGAGAAGGATGTGCAGGAGATTTCAAACACGTCACTGAACTGCATTCGGAGCAATGGGGAATGGGTACTTCTGAGTATTCACCAAAGAATGGAGAAGATGACTATGGGCACCAGACAGTATGACCAGATCATTTTTTATGTGAGCTCAGGGGCCCTGGTTGTGATCTTCCCCTCAGATTCATGGCTGTGACCTCCATTAGAATTTAAGCTCTCCCACTAGAAAGTAAGTTCCATGAGGGCAGAGATTTTAGTCACTTTTTTCCCCACTGATAATCTCCAGTACCTAGAATAATACCTGGCACGTTGTTTGCACCCACTAAGTTTTGTTGATTAAATCTTCCCTTGAGGAAGAAACAAAGATTCTATGCCAGTGATTCACAGCCAGGGTAAGCTTCCTATTCCCTAAGGGCTATCAGAACTTTTGGAGGACAAGAATTCTTATATTTAAAAAAAAAAAAAGTGGGTGGAAAAAGTTATGAAATGCTGCCTGAGGGGTATTATGATTCTAAACCCTACTGACCCCAAAATATACACCACAGTTTTGCCTTCCCTCCCTCTGGTCTTTGACATACACTAGCAAAGTCACTAAAGATCAGACCTTGATGAAGAAAGCAAGCTCTTGTCTGCAGAAATACAAAGATAGTATGCACATGATACCTGTAGTCCTATTAAGAGCACATTGGTAGGGATAAAAATTTAAATGGAGAAAGTTGACACCTTGAGCCAAGAAGGAATAAAATACATTTTCATGGTAAAGAGTATGGCAGAATCAAACCAGGAAAGGCAGACTGTGGTGGGTAAGATGCCTTTGGATGGACAGACAGGACAGGGAAAGGGACATGAGGTGGTATTTCCTTACCACACAATTTGGTCTGGAACAAATCCCAACTCTTGCTCTTAACTTGCTGGTCAGCCTCCCATCTATTCCTCACTTGTTGCTCTCTCCCCACACCAGGTGGCCATCAGGCGCATGCTCAGCCTTTACGTGATAAACCTTCTGCTGCCCAGCGGCTTTCTGGTTGCCATTGACACCCTCAGCTTCTACCTGCAGGCAGAAAGCGAGAATCGTGCCCCATTCAAGATGACACTTCTAGGCTACAACGTCTTCCTGCTCATGGTGAATGACTTACTCCCTGTCAATGGCACCCCCCTCATTAGTATGGCCCCTCCCTCCATCAGGAGAACAAAAGCAAGGTGGGAGGGTGGGGAGACGGACCAGTGGAACCAGGTCAGAGTGAGAAGGGATCCTGGAAAAGGGTCCTCAGAAAAGAAGGAACTAGAAGTTCTCAGAAGTCACTCTGGCCCTCAAATAGGCCTGCCTTCCCTCCAGGTGTCTACTTTGCACTGTGTCTGTCCCTGATGGTGGTCAGCCTACTGGAGACGGTCTTCATCACCTACCTGCTGCACCTGGCCGACACTGAGCCCCCACCCATGCCTCAGTGGCTCCACTCCCTTCTGCTGCACTACACCAGCCCCAAGAAGTGCTGCCCCACTGCACCCCAGAAGGAAAATAAGGGCTTGGGCCTCACCCCCACCCACCTGCCTGGTAAGGGAAGTCAGCACTGCCCACACTCCCTCTTCCAATACCTTCACTCCTCTGTTCCTGCCTCCTTCCCTGTCACCCTCCCTCCCCAGGTGAACTTCCCAGCCCATGGATGAGTTTCTGTCTTCTCCACAGGCCTGAAGGAGCCAGAGGTGTTGGCAGGAAAGATGCCCAACCCTGGAGAGGCAGAGTTAAATGGGCGCCCTGAATCAGCAAGGGCCCTGCAGGAACCCGAGGCCCAGAAGAAGCACCTGGTTGACCTGTGGGTGCAGTTCAGCCACATGATGGACACCCTGCTCTTCCGCATCTACCTGCTCTTCATGGCCTCCTCCATCATCACGGTCATCATCCTCTGGAACACCTAGGCTGATGCCCACCTGCAAACTCCACCTGGAGCTTCTCCTGACCTCCAGAGACCAGCCAGGTTCTCAGGCCTGTCCAGATCCCAGTTTCGTGGCCCTAGCAACAATCTACTTTTTAACCCAGTCCCTCTGTGCAGTTTCAGAGCAGACCTGGATATTTTCATAGGCCCTTCAAAGGTTAGGATCTTGCACCTGCACTCCATCAGCTCCCCTCAACCCTCCCACAAGTCCTCCTCCCTGACTCCTCAGGATTCAGCTTCCTGAAATACTTCCGGGATTGAATCATCTCCAATAAACCACTCTGCAGAAAGCATTGGCTCTTTCATGCATTATATTACAGAGTGAAAAATCTTGGGATTGAGAGTCTTATTGTAGAAACTTACCATTATCCAAAGTAAGAAGGATTGTCTTGGTTTTGTTTTGTTTAAGTCTATGAGACAATATATGAAAGTGGGGGGAGGAGAGAGAAGGGGCCAAAATCTATTATGAGGAAGGAATTATAAAATAGAGATTAATACACTTTTGTTACCAAATTTTTATTAAAAAAAAATTTTTTTTGATAGCATGTGTTTTCAGTATTGGAATGCATGCTTACTAATTGAGTGTGTTTAAATTTTTGTTGATAATATGGATTTTGAGAAATATTATCAGGCCATACAAGCCACCAATAAGGCGAGTGGTACTCTGGCACCACAGATCTGTGGTGTGACAATATACCAATGAGAACTAAACGGAGAATTTATTGCGGGCACCTTTCCATTAGGTTACATGGGGAACCTCTGGTTTTCCAAATATGACACAGAAAAAACAAAACAAACCCTTCAGGGCTCCCTAACTATCATTCAGGAAAGCCATATTTACGCTCGTCAGCCTTATCTCACAGAAATGAAGGGGAAAAAGGCAAAAGCTTCCAAAACTAACACATCTAGGAAGCATCACCTAATAGAACGCTCAACCTACAGAACAATAAGGCTCCAACTTTGCTCTGCTGAGATTCACGCATTTCAAAAGGGACCCACCTTGAGGCTAAACGCATTACAACTGGAATAACTACTAGCTAAGAGGTCCAGAGGCATAAAAAGTGGCTGATATACCCTTAAACCAATGGTAACTAAAGAGTTGACCTTGTAAATCTAACTACCCTAGATTTAAGCTTCAGAAATTAATAACATGCCAGAACTAGACCTCTCTTGCTGAAGAGTGAAGCCTCTTGTCACAGTGAAGCCTGACATATGACTCATTCATCATTAAACACTTAGAGTGTTAACCGTGTATTACCCTTAACAGTGTCTGTGTTGTCATTTGAGCTAATCTACCCTTACTCCTGCTAAGAAAAGAACATTAGGGAGGACGCTTGAAAATGGCATCAGCTTTACTTGGAAGAAACACAAATTCCCCCATATGAGCTGGAAAATTCCCCTTCCTAGCACTTGCCTTATTATTTTAAAAGTCTTTATCTATTGGCCCATTTCTTGAACTACCTGCCTGGGGGCAAATAGAGGCTCCACAGTATCTTTGTACATGGGAAATATGGCATGATTTGCAGGAGGCACCCGGATCAGAGAAGCACAGATTTGAGAACAACTTAATTACAACTCAAACATAATCTTTTACTTATAGCAACAATTTCTTTCCCTTTCTTTCATTTATTCTACTACTTTCTATCTGAATCCTACATCTCCCACATCATAACAGGTTAGGGATAAAGAGTCACAACTCTGGTTCCTCCTCCGCACTGCTCTTCCTCAAGCTCCTCTGTCCCCCTCCAGTCACTGTAGATGCCGAAAGAGTGGGATGGTTGCTGTGATGGTTAAGGTTGGGTATCAACTTGGCTGGGCCATGATTCTCAGTGGTCTGGCAGTTATGACATAGTTTGGCAGTTATGTAATGATGTAATCACCTCCATGATGAGATTTGATATAATGTAATCTCTTCCTGATGAGATCTGCTACAAGCAGCCAATCAGTTGAAAGGGAGTTTCCTTGGGGGTGTGGCCTGCATCCAATATAGTTGCCAATGTTCACAAGAGGAGCTGTTGCTGCTGCTGCTGCTGTTCCGTGCCGTCAAGTCGATTCCAACTCACAGCAAACCTATAGGACAGAGTAGAACTGTCCCACTGGGTTTCTAAGGCTGTGAGCTTTACAGGAGCAGATTGCCAGGTCTTTTCTCCCACGGAGCACTGACCTTTCAGTTAGCAGCCAAGTGCTTAACCTTTACGCCAGCAGGACTCCCTGTTAGTGCCTGCCAGAGGTCCTACCTACCACGTTCACTGCCACTGGAGGGCTGGACGCTTGGCGGAAGACGGTCCCAGCTAGATGCTGAGTCACCAGGATCGGCGGTTACTTGCTCTGGGACCAGGCCGGGTTCTACAGGAATCTGGGGCATAGAGGCCAGAAATACCCTGCTCTACTCTGAATCACTCCTTTCACTTAGGCCCATGCGTGGTCTTTGAATTAAACTTGTGTTCCTCCCCTGTCCTTTCAGAATGCATTTTTTTCTCAGGAAGGTCTTGGGCTCCTCGGCTTCCAGAACTCTGTCACTTCTCTGCCCATCAAAAGGCCTCCGGGCATGTCCACAACCTTTTGCTTAGCAGCTGACCTCTTAACCACTCTGCCACCTGGGCTCCAAGTAATAATAATAACCAACTTTTATTAAGTTATTACTGTGTGGCAGGCACTCTTGCAGGTACTTTGTATGAATTAACACAGTTCATCCTTACAGCTAGCCTATGAAGTAGGAACTGTAGATCCACAAACTCCTAGAGCAAAATGTGTTTTAGAATTTAGAATTTTTTAGATTTTAGAAAGGATATAATTGTGTATTACAGTATGTTACTAACACCCCAACTGGAGTATGGGGCGGCCCCCCATAATCAAATGTTACTATTTCTGCAGTGAAATCGGGGAATATTCACACTGTTGTTGTTGGCTTCTGCTGTCAAGTCGGCCCCGACTCACAGCGACCCCATGCGTTACAGAGTAGAACTGCTTCATAGGGTTTTCTGAGTTGTTATCTTTACGGAAGCAGTTCACCGGGCCTTTCTTCCTTGCAGCTGCTGGGTGGGTTTGAACCGCCAACCTTTAGGTTAGCAGCCAATCACAAACAACTTGCACCACCCAGACTCCTATAGTCATACTAAACCAAACCACCAAACCCACTGCCATCGAGTCAATTCTGACTCATAGCAACCCTATAGGACAGAGTAGAACTGCACCATAGGGTTTCCAAGGAGTAGCTGGTGGATTCCAACTGCCAACCTTTTGGTTAGCAGCCGAGCTTTAAACCACTGCGCCACCAGGGCTCCGTAGTCATACTAGGTAGCAAAAATAAGACCGGAAATAGGCTCGCATCAGTTCAGGTCAAGTTTTGCCACCAAATAATTTAGACTTTGTAACTGTGGTTTTGAATTACTATTCCGATTTCACACATGGAGAAAATGAAGCACAGAGAGGCTAAGGGACAGCTACCTCGGGGTCCCGACGCCGCACAGCTCGTTCAGGGATGGAGTTGTAGATTGAGCCTGGGCGAGCTGACTCTAGGGACTGGAGGCCACCTCTCTGCTCCACCACCTTCTAAACTGAGGACAAGACCACACAGGCCCTCTCAGAGTCCCATACTGAGACATCAATACCATTTCAAGTCTTCATCACTAACACTTTAGGAGAATTAAAACAGAAAGAGTGTTCATGTTAAGGAGGAAGAGCAATTCCGAAAAGGAGGGTGAGAATGGTTGCACAACTTCAAGAATGTAATCAATGTCACTGAATTGTACGTGGAGAAATTGTAGAATTGGTGCATGTTTGGCTGTATATACAACAATTAAAAAAAAAACACAAACAGCAAGGTCCCAATCAGGGTCCCAAAACAATTGTAAATTTCCTTTTCCTACCTCCCCAACTCCAATCACAGCCTCTCAATTCACTAGTTGTAGTTTCTCCATTCCCTTCTGGAGTGTGTTATTTCCCCAAATCTAACGCCATCCCAGGGCTGCCCCTCATCTGAAGACCCCAAAATAATCTAAACAGAAAAGAGAGGAGTGGTAGCAGACAGCAGCGCCCAGGGTCCAGCTAAGATGTTGCAGCCCAGAAAGCTGTGTTTGTGATGATGTAGGCTGCTATGATGCTGAACAGGTTTCAGTAGAGCTTCCAGATTAAGATGGACTAGGAAGAAAGGCCTGGCAATCTACTTCCGAAAATCAGCCAATGAAACCCCAGTGGATCACAATGGTGTGATCCTCAAATGATCATGGGGATGGCACAGGACCAGGTAGCATTTCATTCCACTGTGTATGGGGTCGCCACGAGTCAGGGGCTGACCCCATGGCAGCTAACAACAACCACAGTCTGGACAATCCATCTTTCCTGTGTTCCCTAAGAATTTAGTTTTTGCTGCTGATATATATTCTACTGTCAGATGCTTTTGGATTTTCCCGTCCTATACCCTATCCTGAGACAGTCTTCTCATCTGGAAACACCCTTGGTTTTTGCTGAGTAGCTCGCTCACCTAGCTTTCAAGGGGTTCTGAAATTATTTAAGATCAATTTGCATAACTTTGTTTTCTCCACCCATCTTCATGTACCTACTTCTCTACCTATTTTCTTCACATTTTTTTCCCTATATGTAGCCTTTAGTCTTATTTGAATAGAAGATCTGCAATTTATCTTTTTTGGCCCAGGGAATAAGATTCTATATCTCCTTTCAGTAAGAAAAGATTTGATCTAATTATAGTAATTTTATTTCTTCCATCAGCAAAATCTGAGCATGAGATCTTAACACTTAATTGACAATCATACAGAACTTTTGAAACTGGAGCTCACCCAGATAATTAACCACACCTATTAACAGTTGTTGATTTTTGTTCCATCTGCAAGAAAATCACTTTGTGCTAATGACTTTCCTCTTGTTATGTGGCAAACTTCTGCGAGGTTTTGCAAGTAATTTATGACCTTTTTAGGGAAATCTGCTGACAGACAATTGGTCCTGCCTGTGCCATCCTGCATTCGATGGCCTGTTTCCACCTGACAGCTCCTCACCTGCGCTCACCTGGAGTGCTATCCTGCAGTTCCCACACATATTTTTGTTCACTTTCTTGTTCTCTAAACCGTCATAAAAAGTATTTCTGCATGTTTTCTACATTTTCTCTGGGCTCCATATTAAACCAAACCAGTTGCCATTGAGTCGATTCTGACTCATGGCAACCCCACGTGTTTCAGAGCAGAACTGCGCTCCATAGGGTTTTCAATGACTGTGATCTTGCAGAAGCAGATTGCCAGACCATTCTTCAGAGGCACCTCTCGGTGGGTTTGAACAGCCAATCTTTTGGTTAGTAGCCAAGCGCTTAACTGTGTGCGCCACCCAGAGACTTCTATTGACCTGACATTAATATATTTTTATCTCATTACCATCTTTGCACCCCGCTTCTCTTCCCTGGGATCCATTTTAGGATGTTACCCTGCAGGCTTCCTTTCAAGCCTGTCTTTTTTCTCCTCTCCAACTTCTGATTCTCCCTTCGATAACCTCTTATTTGATCATTCATTGCCACTGGTTCTTCTATGCAGCAGGAGAAAAATAGGACAGTGTAGAGACTTTGGAACCCTAAAGCCCTGGATTCTAATCTGACACCATGACTGGGTAGTGGGGTGATCTTCAACAAGTGGTTTAGCCTCGCGGGTTTAAATTACGCTTGCGAAGTGGAGCTCATAACACGTACTGAATTATTTTAAGAATATTTTCTCTTACCTGACTTAATGGTCTGACTGAGAGTGGAGGAACCCCAGAAAGCATGGCCCCCGGACTCTGTCAGCCCAGAACTAAAACAATTTCCGAGGCCAACTTTTCAGACAAAGATTGGACTGGACTGGGATATAAAATGTTACTGGTGAAGAGTGTGCTTCTTAGCTCAAGTAGATACATGAGACTAAATAGGCAGCTCCTGTCCGGAGGTGAGATGGGAAGGCAGAGCGGTTAAGAGCTGGTTGAATGGACATGGGAAATCAGGGGTAGAGAGGAGGGGTATGCTGTCACAGTATAGGGAGAGCAACTAGGGTCACATAACAATGTGTGTATAAATTTTTGTATGAGAGACTAACTTGAAATGTAAACTTTCACTTAAACTACAATAATAAACAAACCAAAAAAAGAATACTTTCTTTTAAAAATCACTTATAAGCTTACAGAAACTAAAAGGCAAAATGGGAAACCCTAGAGAGTATCTATTTACCACGCAAGCTGAGACCTAGCGTGCGAAATAGGCTTGCCTCCTAGGCGGGAGGCAAGAGACTTCAAGAATTATAGACTTTCTAGTTCAACCCCTTTATTTTTTAAATGAGGAATGTGAAGTGGAGAAAAGTGAAGTGACAAGTATGGAGTTGTCATACTTCAACAAATCCTGGGCTCAGAGCCTGGGCCAGTGAAAGTGGCAGCTGCAGGGAAAACCTCGTCCATGGAATTCTTTTCCCAGGGGCCTCTCAGGAATCCCAGGACCCTCCATCTCTCCTGCTCCCAGGCACCACAGCCAGCCTGACCTCGGCTAGTGACCCACCCTGCAGTTTGGGTGTTCTGACTACCGGCTGCCTCCTGCACTCCTGGCTCCTTAGCCCTGGCCAATGGCCTCTGTAGTGATTGCTATCCATCTGGGCTGCAAAACCGTGGCCCTTACATCCCCTGTCTTAGTTATCTATCTAGTGCTGCTATGACAGAAATACCTCAAGAGGACGGCTTCAACAAACAGAAATTTATTCTCTTACTGTTTAGGAGGTGAGAAGTCCAAATTCAGGGCATCAGCTGCAGGGGAAGCCTTTCTCTCTCTGTTGGCTCTGGAGGAAGGTCCTTGTCATCAGCCTTCCCCTGGACTAGGAGTATCTCCGCGCAGGATCCCCGGGTCCAAAGGACGCGCTCTGCTCCTGGCGCTGGGCTGCTTTTTTTGGTGGTATGAGGTTCCCAACTCTCTGCTTGCTTCCCTTTCCTTTTACCTCTTGTAAGATAAATGATGGGCCACATCCCAGGGAAACTCCCTTTACATTGGATCAGGGATGTGACCTGAGCAAGGGTGTTACATCCCACCCTAATCCTCTTTAACCACAGGCAGAGATTATGATTTATAACACATAGGAAAATCACAAAATGGAGGACAACCGCACAATACTGGGAATCATGGCCTAACCAAGTGGACACACATTTCTGGGAGACACAATTCAATCCATGATACTTTCCTAGGTCTAAGATCTGATAGCCCAGCCTATATGCAGACCTTGTGTTACTCCGTTGAAAGTCCTTCACTGTTAACCAAGAGTTCAGTGTCCTAAGAGTATGTTCAAGTGGCTAAAGACACAGTAGTTTGGTTCAACATGCCATGATGGGTACAATCAAAAGGTTAGGCTTCCTGCTCAAGTTTTGCCTAATTGTTCAGTTATACTCAGTCATTTCTTCCTTTGAAGCAGAGAGCCACCTTGAATGATAGCCCATTTTCCTAGAAGTCCTGTCTCCTAAATCATTGACTTGTATTCCAGTCCAAAAGTGGAGTTCCTAGGATCTCATTTGCTGTTGGCTCAACTTCCAAACGTATATCCACTTTCTGGGTGGGCCATGGCCATGCCTGGCTTTCCAGATCTGTCCTGGATCACACCTGTGTTTGCTCTGCTTTAGGGTATATTATGTGTAGGACAACCTGGCCACCTGGCCTCCAAGCTTAGGACAGCATCTGTAGTCTGGTCAGTCACCCCAGCCCTCATGCCAACAGCTTCCTCCTTGTGCTACCCAGTACCTTATGTTGCTAGAGACTAACTTGCCTCCCAACTGAACCCTTTCAAGTCACAATACAAAAAAAAAAAACTTGTTGCCATCAAGTCAACTCAGACTCATAGTGACCCTATAGGACAGAGTAGAACTGCCCCACAGGGTTTCCAAGGAATGGCTGGTGAATTTGAACTGCCGACCTTTTGGTTAGCAGCCTGAGCTCTTAATCACTGTGCCACTAGGGCTCCTCAAGTTACAATAGAGACCCCTAAACCTTAAACAGATTTTCTAACAACCCCCCTTTGCCTTGCTCCTTCTCCTTTTCTTGCTCCTTCTACCCCAGTGCTTCTAGCTCCCTTCTTTCTCCGTGTCTTCTTCCTTTCACTCCCTTCAACCTCTGCCTCAGACAGGCCAAGTTTACAAAGAAATTACAGAGCTGGTAGGGCTGAAGGACTACAGCTATAGCAAACCACAGATGAAATGCAATGCAATCCTCTCTCCTGTACTTCCCTACTTTGGGTCCCTAAGTCAGCCCTGCCTTTCTCAGCACTTTCTATTTAGGCCTGCCAGGACTTTCTATTCTGAACAAAGTTTCTTTTGTATTCTCGGCCTGACCCTTCATTTGTTCTACAAGAAAAAAATTTCCAAGTCTTTCTGGAAATGTAAGATACTTAATATAACAATGCTCCAATTCACTCATTTGGTTCGATTGTGTTTTTTCATAGAGATGTGACATAAGATGTAGTATCAACACGTGTCAATAATATTGATGTTAGCTGAGATTACTAGTTTGTGACAATTTATAATGCTACGGACAACACAAAGATCTTAAAAACAGTTCTGCTACTCTAATCTTACGCTTTCTATTAGCATAGAGTAAAAGACGTGCAGAGAACATTGGTTTGGGGAGAAAGAATTAAAACAGAAGAGACACTGGAAAGAGGAAATCTAGTTAGAGGCTGTTGGAAAAAAATAGGTAATAGATGATGAAGGTATGAACTAAGTTTAATAATTTGGTATTTTCAATAATCCTCAGTGTCAACAAAAGCTATAAGATACTTCAGTGTTTATAACCAAATAAGCAAATATTGTCACCTTTCCAAATCTGCAGATTCCCTGGCCTTAGAAGAGCATAACCCTATTTCCCCAGTCCATACACTGTCATTAAGGGGAGTTACTTTGTTATTGATCTTGGCCCCAAGCTGCCAAACAGGATGTTTCTCCCTTAGTCTTGGCCCATCTTCCACCCTGCCTGGAGCCCAGAAGGCATACCTGGGCAGGGGCAAAGCAGGACACTCTCCCGTGATCTCTCAGGCCACAGCCTCTCACTCAGGAGTGGTCACCTGACAGGAGCAATATTCAAAACCAGGAACTAAGGTGTGGTCCAATCTCCTTTAAGCTCAAGAGTTTGGGGGCTCCTGGTGAGTCCCCAGAGAAGAGGCCAGAAGAGGGAGATGGAAGGGGGATGGCCTCTTATGAGGGGCTTTCTCCTCTGCCTCACTGTCAGCCTTCTGCTTCAAGGTAAGATGGGGCAAGAACAAGGGAAGATGAGAGTGTGATTCTGAAGGACATCCAGGAACTTCCCTCTAGCACTTGAAGGGCATTCAGAATTATCATGGTAAATATTGCTTCCATAATGTCTGTGCCTTGACTTCCTTTTGGTGACAGAAAGATATTTTACTGATCAGTACACACAGCCCTTCTCTATTCCTGCCTGCATACGATTTTACCAAATTGTCTTTCTATTTCATCACCTCTCCAATTCCATCTTGTCATTGACTTCCTGTGTCACTTCAACCACACCCCTTATCCAACCCTTTCTATCTCTTTTCCATCACATGGTATCTGTAAGACGAGTAGTCATTAATTTTAAACATACTCTGGAGGATTAAGTAAAATACCAAGAAAGTTTGGGGATCAATCTGAGATAGAAAGGAGTGGGTGCTTAACTTCTATGAGGAAATATCTGTTCCTAATCTGGGTGTGTACCCTAAAAATTATGGAAAGAGATGGGGAGGTACAGGAGGAAGCAAAGGAAAAAAACAGACAAAGATGGTAATGGGGCAAAGAATCTGCTTAGGTACCCCTCAGGTCCTTCCCTTTCTGGAATATTCCAGAGAAAAGAATATTCCAACACCTGTTTAGGCCTTGGTATGTGATTGGCATATGGTATACGCTCAGTGATATTGCTGCTTGATGTTGATGCTGAAAGTAATCCTCAACATATCTGAGGTCACTACATCTGAGAAGAGCAAACAAATGCATAGCACCAAGGTAAGCACCCATTCAGAATGCCTACTACATGCTTCCCATATCTATCCAGCAAGTATAGTTGTTCTCCTCCCCTACCCTCTTGATAAACCAGTTCTTGCTTTCAAAAGATGGAAGTCCCTGAGAATGAGAAAAGAAATACATTAGAGCAGATTTCCCAGTCACCTGGACTACAAGTTTAGGGCAGTGCTAAGTGGTGCTAGTGCTGGGCGGGCCCAAGAGGTCTGCGAAAGGCACATTAAAGGGCCCCTTGAAGTGGATGCCATTGCACCCAAAAAAAAAAAGCCAAGTCTGCATACAGATTTGGGCAGATTTTGCATGAGGATGAAACCATGGAAGTGAATACAGCCCTGACTCAGCTCACCACATCAACTCCCACCATTTGCCTACTAGCCCAGTCCATCCTCCCTGGCCCTGGCAGGAAGGATGCTGGCCTCGGAGAGTCTTGGCCCAGGAAGAAGGGACTTACCTGCTTCTGCCAGTGCCTCCTGTTTTCTCTCTCTGCAGAAATGTTCCCCAGGCTACAGCCCAGCACCCCTCTCACACAGGAACACAGAGGTCAAGGTCCCATTTCACAGGCTTTCTGCTTTCTACAGGAGGAGGGGACACTTTCACCATCAACCGCTCAGGGTTTGACCAGGATGGGGTGGACCCTGCTGCCTTCCAGGCAGTGTTTGACAGAAAGGCCTTCCGTCCAGTCATCAACTACAGTATCCCCACTGAGGTCAACATCTCCTTCACCCTGTCTGCCATCCTAGAAGTGGTGAGATCTGGCCCCCATCCTTTCCATAGGCTTCCAATAGGGAACAAGGACCCTCTGCCCTGTTAACCCAACATGACACTGGTTCACTGGTGAGCAATGGGTCCCCTGAATGGCTCTTGTAGAAGTTAGAGATTCATCCTATGGGGTGGGGAGACACAAGAGGAACACTGCAGGAATATTTTTACAGAAACTTTTGTCCTTGAGTCTTTCCCTTTCTGGAATATTCCAGAAAAAACTAATATTCAAAAAAAATTTTTAGTTATGTTAATTAAAACCTGAATTGTCCTTTAACTCAAGGGGAAACAAGTAAGCAAAAGGAAGTCCAGCTTCTAGACTTCCGTCTGGCACGATAAATTAGTATTTGTGAGAATGTGAGCCGGGCTTGGACTAAATCTTTCCGCACTGATAATCCTGGATGGGAATTTCTTTATTAGGATGCACAGCTCCAGCTGCTGACATCATTCCTGTGGATAGATATGGTAAGGCAGACTCAGATACCCCATTCCCACTTTCAATGATAATTTTAAATTGGAGGAGTTAGAAGTGACTCAAAGTTTTTCTAGTTCAAACCATTACTAAATGTATAAATCTCCTTTTCTGGGGCAAAATAACTACATCTAGAACTGGACTGGTCCTGGGGACACAAATATCTCTGGGCAGCTAAGGAAGAAGTGTGATCCACGAACATAGCCCAGGCCAATATATTGGGTGTGCCTGGTTCCAAGTGGTTTTAGGCCATATTTAAGATCTGATTTGAAAAAAGCCCATGAAGAGGGAATTACCTGATGACACCTTGTTAGATAAAGTGGGGGAGATAGCTGTGGTTATTAAAGACACAAGGTGGAGTGGGGGTCTCAAGGTAAAGAAGAATGGAAAGGGCAGGAGAGGCTGATCAGACAAGCTCCCCCATCACTCACCTTCCTTTCTCACTGCCCTGGCTGCAGATGTGGGACAATCCATTCATCAACTGGAAACCAGAAGAGTGTGTCGGCATCAGTAAACTCACCTTATCAGCTGAAAACCTGTGGCTCCCAGACATCTTCATCGTGGAATCGTGCGTATCTGGGCTGGGGAAAGCCAGCATGAAGCCCCATCTGCAAAGGACAGCCCAGTCTGTCAGTGCAGGGCACAGGGCACCATAAGATTCAGACAGGGACATGGTCTCAATTAATTGACTTCCACAAAACATGGCCAGGAGTAGTACAGACAAGACAGTGACATTCGAATAAGAGCTGAAAAGGAGAGCACAGTCAGACAAAAGCTGACTGAGGCACCCTCAGCACCCTTCTCTCCCTTCTTTTCACAAGCAGCATGGATGTGGATCAGACGTCTCCAGGTCTCACTGCTTACGTCAGCAGTGGAGGTCGAATATACTACAGCAAGCCAATGCGGGTGACCAGCATCTGCAACCTGGACATCTTCTACTTCCCTTTTGACCAACAGAACTGTACCTTCACCTTCAGTTCTTTCCTCTGCACCGGTGAGTGTGATGTGTTTTGGTAGCGATGTAAGATTCAGGGGAAGATATTTAAGTGGTGCAAGTATTGTTCGGGAAGGCGCTAGGTCACTGTTTCTCAATCCGGCTGCCCACAAAAGCTTTTAAAAACATCCATAACTGCACATCATCTTCAGATACGCCAATTTACTTGCTCCAGGGTGGGACCCGGGCATTGCTAGTTTCTACAACTCCCCAGTTGACATTAATGTGCAACCAGGGTTGAGAACTACTGCTTTAGAGCTCGGGTGTCCCTCGCACAAAATGAGGTCCACCTGACCCTGATCTGACGCACACCTATACTTATTAGCTCAAACTTTTTAACTTTAGTAGCTAACAAGCTTAAACCAGTAAGTTACTGGAACTGAATGCCACCAGGTGTCCTGTGGCAGGTTTGGATAAATTAGTCATTACAGCGGACATGTATGTATTAACAAAAGCGTTGAGCTGCTCAGGTTTGATTCCTCTGAAACAACTTTATACACCTGGGGAATTAAGAAGGCCAATAGGGACGACTCCAAATGTTTTTGACTCTCTTAGAGTCATATCCCGCATTCCCAGAACAACTTTGACTCACTCTTGTTTTCAACAACAACAACAATCAATGCTGTAGCCCAAGCGCACGTGAAGTGCTAGTCCTCTAACCCACTTCTGAAAACACCTGGATGCTCTGCTTTCAAAGGAGAGAGGGGGAGATTTGTTGAAGAAGCTCAGCGGCAGAGGAATCAGATTTTATTGGCGGGAGGCATGGGAGCACGTCTGGCCTACGCTGACTGGGTCTCCCTTGCAGAGGACAGCATGCTACTGGGCATGGAGAAGGAAGTGTGGGAGATAACAGACATGTCTCGCAACGTCATTCAGACCCAGGGAGAGTGGGAGCTCCTGGGCATCAACAAAGTCACCCCAAAGATGTCAGTGGGCAGCAAAGTATATGATCAGATCATGTTCTATGTGAGTCCATTGACCTCTGGTCCCAGTTGCTCTGTGATTTTCCTCTATCTAAGGCTCTTTGGGCAGTAAAAAGAAGCTTCAGGAGGTTAAGCACCTGCTTCCCACTCTACACTCTACCCAAGCCCAAAACCAAACCCATTGCTGTCAAGCCAGTTTGACTCATGGCAATCCCAAGCATTACACAGTAGAATTGCTCCATAGGGTTTTCTAGGTTGTACTCTTTAAGGATGCAGATCACCAGGTCTTTCTTTCACGGCACTGCTAGGTAGGATCAAACCACCAACCTATATGTTAGTAAACCCCTTGCCGTCCAGTCGGTTCTGGCTCAAAGTGATCCCATAGGACAGAGTAGAAATGCCCCATAGGGTTTCCGAGGAGTGGCTGGTAGATTTGAACTGCTGACCTTTTGGTTAGCAGCCGTAGCTCTTAACCAGTACACTACCAGCGGTCTATAGGTTAGTAGTAGAACGTAAACCTTTTGCCCCACCTAGGAAGCTTACCCTGTACGCAAGCTTCTTTGGAGTCGGATCCCCAGGGTCTCTCTCTACACCAAAGAGAGGGAGGGGCTGGGCTGTTACAAACACTACTGCTTAGAATGCAGCATCACCTATGTGATGGTTCAAAAACTCTACTTACCCCTAAAAGTCTACAATCGCATTGTGTTCCCAGCAGATTGTAAGTGAAAACTAGACAATGAATTGGGGCATTTCTGTAGAAGGTCACAATTAAATGCATGTGTTACCTAAAGAGACTGTCCCATCACCAGCCTAACAGCACATTACAACAATGAGATAGTCTAATACAGAAGTTGAGCACTTCGGTATCAGTTCATTTGTGATATTCTCCACTCTCTCTCCCCCAATCAGGTGGCCATCAGGCGCAGGCCTACCCTCTATGTCATAAACCTTTTGGTGCCCAGTGGCTTTCTGGTTGTCATCGACGCCCTCAGCTTCTACCTGCCGGCAGAGAGCGAGAATCGTGCCCCATTCAAGATGACTCTTCTGCTGGGCTACGACGTCTTCCTGCTCATGATGAGTGACTTACTCCCCAGCAGTGGCACCCCCCTCATCAGTGTGGCCTTTCCCACTTTCTAGAGAAGCTAAGGACAGGGAGGCGGACCAGGAGACCTGGCCGCTACTCCACTTGAGGAGGGAAAGGATTCTTAGGAAAGGTAGGATTTGGGGAAAGAAGCTCAAGAAAAGTTCAGACTTGAATCTGCCCTGGTTGGCTTACAATTTGTTTTGCCCTCAGGTGTCTATTTTGCCCTGTGTCTGTCCCTGATGGTGGTCAGCCTGCTGGAGACCGTCTTCATCACCTACCTGCTGCACCTGGCCACCACCGAGCCCCCACCCATGCCTCAGTGGCTCCACTCCCTTCTGCTGCACTACACCAGCCCCAGGAAGTGCTGCCCCACTGCACCCCAGAAGGAAAATAAGGGCTTGGGTCTCACCCCCACCCACCTGCCTGGTAAGGGAAGTCAGCACTGCCCACACTCCCTCTTCCAATACCTTCACTCCTCTGCTCCTGCCTCCTTCCCTGTCACCCTCCCTCCCCAGGTGACCTTCCCAGCCCATGGATGAGTCTCTGTCCTTTCC